>NW_009647595.1:5088430-5109985 GCF_000708025.1 Charadrius vociferus
CTGCTGTCCTTCAAGGAAACAAACAATTGTCTTTTTATTGCCCTCTGCTTTGCACAATCCTTTATAGTAGTGCAGAAAAGATGGACCATCATCTACTTGTGACAGCACAATATCCTACCTCTGTGGCACACAGCTGTAAATGGTAGCATCTGGTCCATGACAACAGAAGGCTGGACAATTCATGTGGAGTGAGCTGGAGCTGAAGAAATGAACCTTTACTCTGTAAGGAGGTATAATGAAAATGTAGGGTACAATAGGAAGGGAGCTGGTAGAGGAATGAAATCTTTGAAGAAGTTAATGACCCATCTACCCTAAAGGTGAACAGTTCTGAAAAGTGATGTTCCAGCCAGGGTGTTGCCTCATGTCCCTGCTATTGTAGAATCCCATCAGTTTATGGTCCTCTAGTAGCTGAAAGCTGAATTCGAATTAAAGAGCTTGGAAACTGGACAGGGTCTCTAATGGGTCAAAAAATATGGATGAAATACTGCTGAGGTACACCACAGGTTGGCAAATATAGTGTAGACTGTCCCTGTGGGGTGAAATACCCGTCCTAGTGAGTGTGATGCTAGTAAAAATGAAGGAAGAAAGGCACAACCTCTGTGACATGCTAGTAAAAATGAAGGAGGAAAGGCACAACCTCTGCGACAAAGCATACAGGATCACTGCTGATCTAGCTATCGTTCAGCACTATTCACTAATTAAGATTTACGATATCCATTAGTGGTACTCTTGAGGGACAAAACTGCAACATCTGTTCTAGCCTGGCCCACTGAGGCTGGGGTCATGGAGGTGCTGGCAACATTTTCCCTCCAAAGAGTTAGTCCAGCCCATTTTTCAACTGAAAGAGTAAGACTTCTCAAACTTGTGTTTAATTACCCAAGCCCTACAGCTGATGGAAGCACTAGGATATTTTAGGGAGATTGCTGGTCACCATTTCATACATAGCTTCTTGTCCAATTAATGCACCTTTTCCTTAACCACACAAACAAAACTCTACACTTGTGGGAATAAATATACAAAAGCAAACTGTCCACAAGAAAGCTCTTTTTCTATTTCCCCCTTTTTTCTGAAAAAGAAAGAAAGCAAGCTTCTGCTTCTTGCAATGCACACTCTCTAGCATTCAGCCGATTTGATGCAGTTGTTCCTGATTTATATCCATATGAATGAGTAAAGAATCAGGCCCTGGTTGAGAAATACACATTTCCACAGCACCACATTACAAGAGTCCTTAATTCCCTGATCCTAACCCTGGAATGCAAGGAAGACTTGAAGTTTGGCAAAGGTTGTAGCCAGATGCAGTGTGCTTCTATGTTCACACCCTCCCTAATTATTACTCTTTAAAAAATAATAATAAAATGCAAATAACTTACACCTGGTAAAGCTGGAAAGGCAAAGAAAAGCAGTAAAGAACCTGGAGGTTGTGGGAGTGTTGTTGTTATTATTATTATTATTATTATTTTAATCAGACAAATACACACCTGTCTAAAAGTTCCTCAAACTTGGTCTGGTATTGCTTTGGTATCCCCTGTTAATGCATTGAGGTAATGTCCTTTGGTTGTGTTACTTATTTGAACAGATGACGGGAGCTGGAGGAAGCTATGCAGGGAAACATGCTAGAGATAGAATTCCCACCCACGCAGTAGGCATGTACTGTAATAATGGAATAATTATGTGCAGTTTGTTTATAGCTGTCTTCCCCCAGCATCGGCGCCTTGGGCTAGAAGTGAAGCAGGACGGGTCCTGCAATCAGTTTTCACAATCATGTTTTCGCCGTGATTTGTATTTTGTTCCCCATTAGAAAGCAGAGCATGTCTAGAGCAAATGCAGTGGTTTCAGCCCTTCAGGATACTGCAGATTTGCTTGAATTTGGGGAGGGAGGGGGCGTTCATGAGTGACTGGTTTGGATTTGTCCCATGACCTGTGGACCCAGAAATCTGTAATGATGGTTCTCACTCCACGCTCCCAATCTGCCCAGAGTTGCTCAGAGCTGAATCGGTCTTGGCCTGAGACATTTGTCAGCCTTTCAAGTAATGAATGCTGGGCTGTGGATAAAAACCAAAGCCAGATGGCTTTGTGTGGTGGAGATGGCTAAGTAACCGTTACTGCAATGGACTGTATGGCAGGGATCCGTTCTTGGTGTCTTTGAAGCAGGTTAGAAATTGTGCTTGTGGATTCTTCCTGCCACTTGTTAATAAAATTAATCAAGTCCTGGTTTTTATGTTTCCTCATGTACTTGCAAAGTGCTGATGGTAAAATGATGATGATTTTCCTTCTGCTGTCCTTCTAAATTTATTACAGGCTGCTGTAGGCTTCATGCAGCTGCCATTTTGTGTTCAGTTCAGCTGCAGTCTGCCACAGATGTATACACAGAATTTAATTTCCACTGGCATTTAGGAAAACATTTCCAGACAAGCGGAGTATCCACAGGATGAACATTATCTTTCTCTTGCAGAAGGCTGCATACCATGCCTGTGGAGTCAAGAAGAGAAATGGGAAGTATTCACAGATTAACTGCGGGGAGGTCAATAAACAGACATTGGACTGGGAAACAACTGGAGAACTCCCAAGATAATTCTTGACATGATAGCCACACCTGCTGCATCGGATCTGTCACACAGGTTGTGAACTTTGGCAGCAAATGGCTTATTTCATATGCATTTGTGCAGCATGTGATGCGATGAGGGGCTTGACTGGAGGTTTAGTGAATAGAGCTATACCTTGGAAACTCAGCAGAAATACATCCACCACATTTATATGCAGACTAGACAGGAATGTGTACACCATGCGCTGGCTTCGGAAATGCCTTGGAAATTCAATAGAGCTGTTATTTAAGGGGTCAGAGAAGTAATACTCCTGAGCTGACAATGAACAATATACCGGGCAGCTGTTAACACAGCCTTACACGTGCAGCAGACATATCTTTTTCCCGAGGATGTTACAAGCTGGAGTGCTATTTTAATCAGCTGAAACTGTTGAGAGGAATGTAGAAAAGTATGATTTTGTTATCAAAACTGTTCTAAACAAGCTGGAATGAAAAATCAGCTTTGCCACATTAAAAAAAAAAAAATTGTCATAGATCTTATGTAAAAAACAAATTTGGAATATATGATTTCTAACTGTTTAAACAATCCTGGTGCTCATGCCTTGGCTTCAGTAGGGTGTTGCTGGAGAGATGGGACAATGGAAAGCCTTCAGGGTTGCAGGTAGATGCCAGCCACTGCCGTGGGCATACCTGTTCCCTGGAGTGCTGCTCAAGTCAAGTAGCAGGATGTAACCAAACAATAGCTAAGCCAGCCACCTTGACTCCCACTGGGGATTTGGTGGAGCAAGTGCACTTTTTAGTGCAATACTGATCTCACTTAATCAGGCCTTTCTGACGGGCAGCTTTTCTGCTGAAATGCAGTTGCTATGTCTCATAGTTCTCTCCCTTGGATCCCACCATATGGGACATATGGTCATTAACAGTGGTGGTCTTCTCTTCCTATTCCCATGGCATATGTAGGAAGTTACCTAAAACAAATTCTCAAATCAAGAATAAATAGCAAGGTGTGGTGGGCTAATAGCGATTTAGGAACCACCACTTCTCTGTTTGACTTACTATGAATGATTGACCACGGGGCCTTGGGTAAGTCACTTCATATTTCTATGACTCAGTTTCTGCCTCCGAAACAACTGTCTGCTGATCTCACTGGGGTAGTTTTAAAGCTTAATTTACTTATATTTTATAGCACTTTGAAGATGTGAACTACACCATATTATGGGAAACATTGGGAGTCATAAAAGAAAGAGTCGGTGTTGCAAGAGGAGGTATGATAATGAAGCCTAAAGTCAGAGACTTAATGCCTCAGTTCTTTGCTGAATCAAAGCCTAAGACTGTGAGTTCTTTGAAACAGACTCTCCTCAATTAGAGGCCTGCTCAGAGCTCAACATAATAGGGCTACGACATAGCTGGGGCCTCTGAGCCCTTCTGTAATAAATGATTAGGAACATAAGCTTGAAGATGGCACCAGCTGCAGGACTGCTACAGGTCCCTGTAGGGTCTATCTCTTGCTCTCACGGCTCTTAGGTTTTTTATTATCTTCAGATCTCTGTACCTTGTTCCATTCTGCAGGTCATTAAAGCATTGTTCATGCTATAAATAAAGAAGATGAAATTACAGGGTACTTATATGCACGCTCGCTAGGAAGCTGAATGGGCATGAAAGGGCTTCCTGGTTTCCTTCCAATTCAAAATGTTATTGAGTTACTATGTAATCAGATAAATGAGTTGTTAATCAAAGTGATGTCAGCTTGGGACATACTATAGAAAAATGATTCCGTTGTAATCAGAACTGTATAATTAAGCAATGAGGCATGACAGGGCTTGAGTTATAGCACGATAATTTTCACCTCAGCGCTACTGATGAGGGCCGTGGCTGTCTGCCATCCAAGTACCCAAATATGCCTTGCTGTTCAACAACCCTAGCGCTGAAACATCTGAGGCAAATTGGAGTAAAAACTATTCTTTCATCTTCACCTCCCCCCCCAACTCCGCTCCAGGGTGAAGCATTTCTGTGATCAGCTGGGTCAGGTTGAGCCCAGTGCACTGGGAGGGAGTATGACTATGTGTCTGTCTGCTGTTAGAATATTTATGGCATGAATGCATTGTGCTTGACATGAGTTTAACGTGACAGCAGGGTATGGGATCCTTCACGGGGCCAATGATTTCATTGATAGTTGCTATTAGTTAAATTTTAGTAAAGTGTTTAATGTTACAGAAAAAGCCTACAAAAATGGTCCCTAACAAGAGATGCTTAGAGTTTCCTAGACTTAAGCCCCCTTCTCCTCTAAGTCTGAGAAATTTAAGTGAAGAATTAGCTGAGACATTTACAGTTCTCTCTTCCACATCACTTCCATCACCCTTGGGACAGAAAGAAAATTAGATAGACTTAAAGGAAGAGCTCTGAGGAAGCCTCAGAATAACATGGACTTTGGCAACCTCCTCCATGAACAGGGGAGAAGGCATCTTGTGAGTTAAAACTACTTCATATGGAGCAGTGACCAAATCTTGCAGTCATAGCTTGGGCAAAACTCCCACTGAAAGCACTGGGCGTTTGTCTGAGTCAGCAGCTGAAAGTTTGTTCCACAGACTCAGTTTGGAGGCGAAAATGTTGGGGCTGAAAAGTTCCCCTTTCTAATCAAGGGAAAAAATGTCACGTAAGAAAAAAAAACCTGTGCCACCTCATTTTTCCCCATCATGTGCAGGCTTTGCTCAGGGGGTGGGAAATATTATGCAATTTACCCTCTCCCTCAGCAAACTCTCTCCCATCACATCACTGTCAGCCTTGCTCTGCCCGGGCATTGCTCACACTGCTACTTTAGGAGTGGGATTTGCTGGTGAGACCATGCACCGCACCATCTGCTGCCTGGGCAGCACTTCCATGGTCTGCTTGTGGTTTGAGATCCCTGGGGCTGCGGAAAAAAATGTTATACCCAAAGAAGGCGTTTTTTCACTTTCTCCAGAGCCTCTTCCAAAGTGTCCCCTGTGATGGCAGTGCATGCAGCCTTGCGGGCACCTTTGTCTTCTTGGAATGGAGCTGGGCTGGTCTGCTCTGGTGCTGGCAGGCATGGGCAGTCCAACACAGCTGCCTCGGGACAGAGAAGGGCAGCGCTGGGCTCCTGTGGCTGCTCAACACACCTGCACCGGACAGTTTGGCTCAGGTTCTCTATGTCACAGCTGCAAAAGCATTTGTGAACTCCAGTCAAGACCAGTGAAACACATCATTCTCCCAGTGTTGCCTCTGTTGCAAAAATGATGTGCTCTTGGCAATACTGTCAGGAAACTCTGTTCCTGGGGCTGAATGCATGCAAAGAAAAGCTTCCCTTGTGACAAACAAAATAAAAATATCCTGATCTTGGCTGCAGTAGCAAAAATGCTCCTGGGCTATTAAAATTATGTCATTGAAAGAAGTGTCTCTGTGTCTGCTGGTGTACCTGTAAATCAGTTCAAGTGAACGGTCCTTTGAAACTCATTTCAGCTGATATATATGCTCTTGAGGATGAATGAACTTTTAAGCTGCTAATGCTGCCATCTCTCATAAGTCAAATCTCTTCTCCAGATACTTGAATCCCACGATGATAGTAAAAACTGGGAGTTTACAAGATACATCAGCATCAATTTTTTGAGAGCTTTCACCTTGGAAGGCAAGCAACATCCTTGGGTTGAGTGCCTGTCAAATGAGTGCAGTTGCGGTAGGGGGAGAGGGGGATTTTTTTTGCTCTCTCCTTTCAGTGCTGGCAGAAGGAGCTAGCTTGAGAGATCCTCCATTAACAAAAGAAGAGGGCAGTCATGATACAAGCTTCTCTCTGGCTTATGATTATATCCATGTTTCTTTGAATGTGGCCACCAGAGAAGCTTTAGTTATGCCGTGCTCAGAGTCCTGCCTGACTTCCTTTCCTGTAGTAAGGAAAGCAGCATATCTGGGGGGAAACCTGAAGCTTGTCTGGACTGATAGCCTGGACAAGAACAAAGTTTTCTGGGTAGGATGTTCCAAAAGTTTATGTATCCCTGTTAGTTACTGTTCCTTATATCTGATGACAAAGGAACGCGTGAAACTGAAGGTGATAGGTCTGTAATTGGCGCAAGAGGCGGATGTTTTCGTAACATAATGTCTGACATGTGGGACTTCCTGCCACATGATGCTCTTGAAACAAAGGCTTTTTCAGGACTCTGAAAGCTTATGAATTTACCTACACTAGTTGAAATTATTGAAGTATTGACCTTCAGAAGACAGGTTATGTATTAGATATTAGGTAGCTAGAGCTAACAGGCAAATCAGCATATGTTGCTGACATTTTAAATACATGCTTGGATTTGCACGGGACTGTCCTTCTAGTGTCAGCCCATTGCTAAGCAGCCCACTGGCAACTTGGCTTTGGCTCTTGCATGGCAAGGTGTTTTGAAGGGCAATTCTTGCATCCTCGTTAACTGTACGCTGTGTGCAGATGCACTGTGGTTCTGTTGCATAGGGGTTTAATGTGGGATACCCAAGGCTGATGCAGGGTTAACAGTCCCCAGACCAATCTATCCTCTGCCCTCCAGATGGCCTTTTTTGTCCACCACCACTTTGACTTTTCCATCCGGTTTGCTGCAAATATCAGGATTTGTCAGTAGGCCTGGAAAAACAGAAATGGTTCTTCTGCTGGAAAAGGACCATCTTGGCACCTGTGATACTCTTACAGCACTCTTTGTGAAGCATGGAGATTGCTAGTGGAAGCCAACAGTAGGCAGCATGGCTATTTAACCCAGGCTGTGAACTGAAAGAGGAGTGCGTGTTTTATACTGGAGGCGAAGAGCGACTGACACATCCATATATCACCATGTAACTGAGAAGGCAGAGATCCTAAAATTGTAATCCTGAGAGGAGATCAGATCCAGAATTCTCCATCTGGACTGAATTCCTCACAAGAAAGTATTCAGTTGATGACATGAATACAAGTCTTGACCTTACATTTCTTTTTCGGTTAGACTTTCACTGAACACAGGATCAGGCATAGACTCCTTTGTGTCTGTGTAAGGCATGCTGCTGTGACAGGGAAATGACTTGCATGGTTTAGCTTTTCCATTCAGATAAGATTACTAAATAAATGAGAACTTAGTCAGAGTTCACAAAATTTGCTTTTGTTAAAAAATTTAGCAGTGCCACCTACAGGAAAGTGCCAGGAAACTCAGCGACTGGCTGGGTAGCTGCAGGACGAACTGTCCTCTCCCTCCTGTGTAAAAGGAGATTTCCCTCTCGGTGTGATGCTCCCCTGATGAGCAGGTTTCTCATCGACATCAAAGGGAGATCTACATGCACAGATAATGCAGAATACCTGAGAACAGAACTTTGTCCAGAAACCACTGTCTTTGATAGCTATTGCCTTTTGATTTTAAGAGCCTCCTTCTTTTTCTTTTCTTCTCTCCCCGCCCCCCCCTACCCCGAGAGCTTTCCCAAACAGTATGTATAACTCCCAGTGGAAATGATGGCAGGTTTCCATTGAGTGCGATCCAGTCCTTAATGCCTTTCATGTATGCCAATGAAAACTCTTTACATTGCATACTAGCACTCTTTAAAGGCTCTAGAGTAGATAGACAGATTAGATTATTTAGCACTATACAATGCAGCATAAGTGGTGCTGGTGAGTCATTAAATGGCATTCTTCCCTCTGACTCAGTGCAGAGTCAATGCCCGAGCATGTTGCTATGGGGCTCTGTGTTGTTGGAGGTGCTCTTTTTCAGACGAGAAGTAAAAACCAAGGTTCTGACCCACTATTCTTGCTACAAAGCCCGTTTGCCTGTGAGCCACTTGGTTGAACTTTGCAGAATTTTTCACCCTAGAACAAGTTATCCTTAGCTTTCCAATAGAAAACTATTGTTCTCATTGCCAGGAGGGAGCAGGGTTTGAGATATCTGGAACAAAATGTTTTAAAAACAAGAATGGGTTATTACGAGTACACTGTGGGGTTTAAATCCTTAATATTGAAGGAAAACCTACACGGTCACTTACTGCACATTAATATTTAGCGTTCTGGTTTTGTTTACCACTTCAATGACTGTTTTCAATTACTGTTCCCTGCATGAAACCACTTTATTCAGGCCTGCTGCATATGCAGGAGAACTGACTTAGAAGATGACTACTCTGTTTTGCAGTAATTTTCAAGGTTTCAGACTGTTTTTTTTGTTCCCTATCTTTAAGGCACTGGGTGCCTGGAGTGTGAGAGTCTCTTGTTTTAGCCCCATCCATCTTCCTGGTCAAAAGTTTTCATTGCAGCTCTTTCTCAACTATGCAGGGAAAGAAGTTTCACCTGGCCCTTTCATCTCCTGGCTGCTGTCCTAACCTCCAGGATGTAAATTACATGACACTCTTGCAAAAAAGACTTTCTCAAAACCTGATGCCTTGACAAGAACACTTCAGTTTTGAAATCTCACTTTGTGGAAAATGTCCTGACCAGCTCCGGTATGCAGCCAAGTTTGCTTAACAAATTACATAAGCAGCCTTGAGATGTCCGCACGGCTCCTTCTGAGGAGAAGAGCTGCCCAGGCAAAATTCCAGTGCGCCTTGGGGCAGCTCTATTCTCTTGGTAATGTCCCAAATTCCCTTCTCAAGATGATAAGTGGTTCCCTACATCCCTTCTTGAAAATAAATGCACTGCAGGATAGGGAACGATGAGTATTTGTCAGTGAGGAACTGGCCTTGTTTAAAGAGGGTGGTGGATGAACCTTAGATATGATGCCATCTGCTCCCCCACGTCCCTTTGCTAGGCTTGCTTCCAGCTGCAGAGAAAGTATTTTAAATCTAGCAATTGAGATTACAAGGACTTATTATAGGTTTGGGCTATTGGAAGTGAGGCAATCCGTTCCTCTTCCGAAAGGAATACTGAGATGGGGAGGGCTCCTTAGGGGCACACCAACACAAGTGAGATGGAGACCAGGGGGTGAGGCCAGAGAGCAGAAGCAGCAGCAACTCCTTGCTTGAACATATTTTTTTCACAGTATGGGATTCCTGGCTAGCCCCGTGACTGCCTTTGCCCCTTGTAACATTTGTGCCAGCCCAGTACGATAAACCACCTGAGTGAGCTTATTTTATCTTTGTTCAGTTTTTCATTTTGCAAATTCTTATGTGGTCCTAAGGAGAACCGGATAACCATCCCCTCCAATCATTAAAGTAATGCTTCCTCTGGGACAGGCATCTTAATCATCTTCCTGTGCTGTGGTTTTTGTCTGTAACTCCAGTTAGTGTCCATTAATGATTGGCTATGAAATCCAGAGCATTCAGAAACCTAGACTTTTTATTAAGAATCATTTAATCAAAGCAAATTAAAGAAAGGATGCCAAATACTCAGTCCCAAAGCTTAACTTGGAGAAACTATTTTTAAGGGGGAAAAGCTGTATTTGGGACTGAACTCACTGATAGTTTTACTTAAAATTCACAGCAGATGGAGGAGCTATTTCCTCATTTCTTTGGAGTGTAAGCTCAGCTGTGTAGATGCTTTCTCAGAACCTAATTGTTTCCATATGAACTCGAGGGGGGGGACACACAGAGCTATTGAAATTATTTCAATTGCCTGGGGAAGCATTCAGAATTTCCAAAGGAAAGTTTTATTGCAAGATCACATAGCCAATAACACTTACCTCCTAGAAGTCCTCTTGCTTAAAAACCCCATAGAGTAGGCTGATTAATGTTGAGCAAAGCAAGGAGACTGACATCTTTTTAATGCCACAGTCATGCCATGCAGGGACTAACTTGCATTTATTATATAAAAGCACACTTAACACAGTACATTTTTCAACCTAGTCAGATATTTCTTTAAAAACCTACTAAGGGGCTGTCCCTGTAATGAAGAGTTGATAAACGAGATAATTTGGGAGGAAGGCAATAACCTGTGTTTCCAAGAGGCAGAGCTGATTTGGGATCAAGGGAATTAGAGAACAGAGCCCGTGACAGAGCCAGGAGCCCGATGCAGACACCCAGCCTCAAGGTTAACTGCAGAGTCGCTCGTTGCCCTCAGTGCCTTTTCAGCGCTGTGACATTTGCGTTGCAGCTGCTAAATCACAAATACAGCCGGGCGAATTTAGTACTGGAGAGTCTCGGGTGTGCTGAGCTGAGTTCCTCTGGATTTATACCATGCTAGATGAGAACAAGACTTTCGCCTTGAAGTTTGTGGTTTATGAGATATATGGCACATACCACTAGTAATGACAAAAAATCCTCTAGTGCCTTCCTCTGAGTTATTTCTGATTTATACCAAATGACATTAAAATTTCTCGATATTTATATCCTGGTAAATGAAAACACTCTGGGGTATGTGATCAGGAAGGGAAGTCCACCACTTCTGTTCTGCAAGATCAGGCCAAAAATTGTTCAGTATTTTGGTGCAAATTTTCTCCCTCTCTAGGCTGACTGTGAAGTACTCGTGGAAGAAGACATAAAGATGCTGCAGAACAGATATGTGGTTACTAGATTGAAGTTTGCTCACTGTTCACAAGGGGAGGAAAGAGAGTGTGAGATGACTCACATACATATCTCCAACAGATCAGGCTTAACTGCTCGGAAAAGCAAACTGCAAATGATCCTTCCCTATGTGCAAATTCTACCCTCTGTCTGCAAACACCTGCTGGTGACTTCAGTGGGAGCCACAGATTGGGAGGCAGGATTTATATCTCTAGACTTTATCACAAGGAGAGGTTGTTGCAGGAGCAAAAAAAAGGACTGCCTCCTGCATGAAAGCCCACACATCAATTCCTGTAATATCTAGGGTTCATTTTGGCTCAGTGTTTTTAATTTGGACTCTCCCAGATAGATGCAGACACTACTGAGGAACAAAAATACTATCAGATGAATGAGAGAGTCATTAATTTAGGAAAAATTAAAATACAGTAGGGAGAGCATGTGTAGGAAGAACAGGGAGTATTCAGTCCATTGCTAGGAGAGAGGAGGCTATGGGCATATATGTGTGTCCTGAGAATATGCTGGTGATAAAAACATTGCCATTGTGTCATGCTACTGTTCCTCATGCTCTTTCCTTAGAGAATACCTGTAACCGTAAGAGCAATGCAATCAAAGCCCGCTATGGCTGCTCTGCCCTGAAACCTGGGACTTCCTAGGGCTGAAAGCCTCCAGGCTTTCACCCTAACAGCTGAAGAGCCATTCTGTCAAACTCTTAACTGCTGCAGGCTCGCCTCCATGCGTTGGGAACATACCTTCAAACCAGACATGTGGTGCAGTTTCTTGCTGAATTAGAGAGCTGCGAACTACCTGCTCATCAGTCACTCAGGCTACGTCTCATATTTAGTGTTAGAAAAAAGGTGCAAATCTGGGAATGCAGCCTAACTTTCCAGGGCAGAGGACGAAAGGGTTTTATATGAAGACAAGTTTGTTGCTTTTTAAAAGAGGCAATTACATTGCCCTAGCAGAAATGAAGAAGAGTTCTCACAGTTTTTTTCCACAATTGCTATGAGTAATGTTTCCAGTCGCTTGGTTTGTGTTGTGCATAATGAAATATAAATACTGCGTGGAATGCTTTGTCATAGAAAAATATTTATTAATAGCAGATTTGCAATCATCATCTCGTCTTTGATTTGAGCAGGTTTTTTCTTCTCATAAGGTTCTTTCAGGCTGCTGAGCTGTGACTGATGTGTGTTTATTTCGGTTGAGTCATCAGTATCATTAATATTATCTTATTTACCAATGTTTGTCATTTTATAGCGTTTAACTGGTAGGGTGACTCACCTCAGAGAGAAATGAGAACATGAATATAACAGGCTTTTTTCCTTCTTCCCCTTTGGCTTGGGATAGGAACCGAGAATGACCTTTGAGGCACAGCTTGAGTCATGCAGTTATCGTATTTACCTCTGCTGGTGTGAGATTAATAATTACAAACATCCCTACTCACAAGGAATAAAAACTCAAGATTTTGTCCGCACTTTCGCTTGCCTTTCCACACCTCACGTTTTTCAGCAGGCCACCGAGAAATGGAAGCTCTTGGTGCTTCTCTCCTTTGCACCAGAGCAAAAGGAGGCAACAGAGAAGAGACTGAGGAGGAGCCGAGGAGGAAGGCTCCCCAGAGCACCCATCCTGCTGGCCCTGCTTGAACTTAGTGAAATTTGCTCAGGGCACTATGAAACATTTGCATTTGCTTTTCAGCTCAAGTGTGGGAACTGACTTAGCAGAACCTCAGCCAAATCTGCTCCTTCACAGCTAGAAACAACCTTTTCCTCTTCATATCTGCCTGCTATTAATTACTGCAGCGCGCTGCTTGCATGGCAGCAACCCACAGAGAAAACGTGGGCTCTTTTGTAACTGGCATTGCAGAACAAGCCTGAGAACGCCACGAGTCAGACCCACCACTCTGTAACTCCTCATGAGAGGGGATTAAAAGAAGAGACCCAACAAAGGTCTTAAACATCTAGAATTCATGTGACAAGAAAGACTAGAGCAGAATCCAGTCTCCTTGCTGCCTCCAGTATATAAGAAGGGTTGCAAAAAGTAGCTTACCAAGGGACTCAATGGCATCTCCTTCCTAAGGATGCTTTCCTCTTATACAGCCCAATCATGGCTATGCTATCCCTCTAGCTGATGATTGAGGCAAAGAAAAGTTGATGACCCCAAAAGCCGGTGCATTAAGCAGGGAATTGCCCGTAGTCAATGTATTCAGCATGCAGCTGCCTACAGCTCATTAGTCAGAGCGGCTGAGAACAGGGGTGGGTGGTAAATCCCAGCCCCAGAAGCCATAATTTAAGCACCTCCTTGTAGCCCTGTGTCTACTTAGAAACCCTTGTCCCAAAATGGGGGGAGTGGGGGGACAGTAGCAGGGGCAGTAAAGATTAAGGTTGGGAAATGCATGTCCCTTCTAACTTTTGAGTGGGATTCTCATTTTTCTGTTCAGTGAAGGATTTAGAGGGTACCACATACCCCTCTGTACCAATCTAGCAGCTATGGAGCAGTTGCTCTCCCCTAAGCCTCAGGTCTTTCAAATCTGCATATACTATTTCCTTGAAAAATGCCCTAAATATGGCAATACAGGTTGCTATACAGGCACAGCACCCTTTTCTTTTACAGACTTGCCACTATGCAGAAAATAATGTTATACTTGCTGGCTTAGAAAGGGCATAAAGCAGCAATGGTTTTGTGCAAAACTGACCCCACACTGAAATCCAACCTGTTCCTCGCAGACAAACTCCCCCGTTACTGGGGTAGAACTGCATCTATACCTCTGTTTTGGAACAAGTTTTTGTGTTTCAATGTATAACCTTGTCAGGGAGAAACAGGGCTTTTCATTTCTGCTAGCAGAAGAAATAATTCAGCTTCCCACTTACTGGCTGAGGGTATTAATCATTAGACTGCTGCTCTGGAAGAAAAGGATCAGGTGCTGCAGCTTTCCCTGAGGGGCCCAATCCTGTCTGTGAAAGAGCTGTGACTGAACACCTGGATTCTGGGTTTAGGCTTGAACAAGGCCTGAAATTACTCAACCTCACAAAAAACCCGGCATTTTGTCAGAAAGTGTTGGGTCATGACCTGAGATGCTCACATCGCAGCTGAGCAGGGATGTTCATGTTCCCAGCTTTGAACTGAGCTTACAATTCTTTCTAATGTGGGTGCTGGACCCAGAATAAAAGTAGTATATGATGATGTGCCCAGAACCATGAGGGATAGACAGCAGCTTTTCTGTGCCTTAGCTAAGTGCTGTGACCCAAGAGACCTTTACTTAAGAGCTGTTTTCTAGCAGTAGTCTATTGCAATTATATTTCATTGCAAACCTTTGTCCCGTAGATTACTGCAACATGCGAGTTCAGTGATGGGATCCTGGTCCCTGAGTTCATCTAATCAAACAGCCACATCCTGCTGCTCTGCTTTTCGGAGAAAGCTCGTGGATAAGAGGCTCTTTTTCATCAGTGCCTATCTGCTTCCTAATAAATCTGTGTATTTATAGGGCTGGCATCTTAAAAGAGTTTCTCTCTAATGTGTTTGTGAAGGGACCGACAAGTTGGCAGATTTAAGTAATCATAATCCTAATGTTGCCAAATGGAACTTTTTAATTCTGGAACAAAAATTCCTGTCCCAGCAGAGAGAGTTGTCATTTTGCCCTTTCTTTGCTTTGCCATCCAGGCTCACCCAAGGGTTTGATAGGCCAGAGCTTTGATACACTATAATAATATTCTGCCCAGATACAACTAACTTTTACAGCTTTTTAGAAAATTTTCAACTGTGTTAAGGATACATAGGAAGAAGAAAGGATGGAAGAAATTATTTGGTTTTATCTCCTTACTTTGGGTGTTTTTCAAAACATGGCTCTCTGTTGAAAACTTTCCCTATTACTCAGTGTTGCCTCACACAGGGACAGTAATTTTCTTTGCACATGTTATCAAAATTCATTTAAAGCTACATGATAAACTGACTCATCCATAGCCACTTGGAGAACTTTTTATTTTCAACTGGTTCAAATCTGGATGTATTTCAGAGCTGGATTAGGTTATTAAATAAAGCCTTTGCTATGCTGATGTGATGAGCCGACTAGCTGAGCGTTACTACCCTTTTATTATCATGTGGGAAATAAAATCGCACACCTAGATTCAGAGGGCATGACTCACAGCTCACCTGTAAAAGAGCACAGAGCTGGCTCTGTTCTGGGGTGTTTGCCTGAAGACCTTCTGGCTGGGTGGTTGCAAGCCCTTGGTGCGGTGGGCCACAGGGGCAGGTATTTCTGGCTGACTCAAAGCCTCGCTGGAAGCTTTCAAGGCAGGAAAAGCTGAGGAGGGCACGGGTTTTTCTCGTTCCTGCGCTGCCTATGCAACAGGCTGATGCAGAGGACAGAGCGTGCTGCCATCACCGCTCCCCACAGGCTGCCATCTCAGCAAGGGGGAGAGACAAGCATATTTGCTGAAATGCCAAGAGCCCACACCTCAGATATTTAAGCCTTTGGCTTTTCTTTTGCTACCTGAAAAGGATGCATCTGTGCTGGAGGCTTTTTACCATGAATTGACTGAGCTTACCTCAAAACTAATATTTGCCGGGGCTAGTCTGGGTGTCTGTTTTCCTAACCCTGTCCACTCTCTACAAATACCCACTCTCTCTTTCACATTGCCTTTCACCTGGCGTATTCCACAACAGCCCCAGTGATCAATCACAGGGGCTAATTATCCTAATCTGCCTCCTTTTCTGACTTATTAAAGCCTAATTACTTTATAACAACATAGAGGTTGGAGGTAATTGGGAAACTCGAAGGAAAAAAAGCCAGCAACAATTGAACTGCAATAATGAGGCTTCAGGAAAGCCCAAGTCCACAGCTGTGTTTACACTGCCAGTTTTTAGGAAACCCGGATGCAACTGCCCAAAGGGTGTAAGGAAAGGACAGTGGTGTTGCTCTGGGGCAGGTTAAACAGCTTTGTGTTAAAGGCTGCTACAGGCTTTCCCTGGTGTCTCTGTGTGCTGCCAATATGCCGTGCGGTGTAGCTGCATTTATTGGTCTGTTAAAGGTGCGTGATAATGCTCGATGTGGCCAGGGTGCTCAGGTCTCGGTTAAGCACCTCTGGTGCCTGCTGAGGTTGGTGGGTAGAAGAAATGGTGAAGGGAGCCTATTAGTTATTAATTAAGGTGTGGTCAGAGAAACCTACTAGGTGCTGTTTGCAGTTGTGCTAGAGGAAGGAATAGGGATGGAAAGGTGATCTTTGCCTGGTGGTAAAACTGAAGGATTTTGATAGCTGTTAGTGCAGTGATACTGCTAAATTGACTTGAGAAATACTTGTTAGAGCTGGAGAGACCTACAGCAGTGGTACGTAGGGGGTAGTTAGGGTGCAGATAGAAACAAGTTGGTAAACCTTTCTATTCCACCAGGAGTTTGTTACCCAAACAATGGTGGGGCAAAGAAATAATGCTCAGAAACTTGTCCTGCAGAGACATTTCTCCAGTATCACAGTGACTGCTAGTTATCAGTGACAGGCTTGTCAAACATGGCTCTCGAGTGATACAGCTTTCATTTAGCTTTTCAGTATTAGCAGGGTGTCCCACGTAGTGCCTGTTGTGTATCTGAGCACTAATAGAGAAGTTGAAACATTTGCATCTCTAATTCATTTGGATTTTTGATGGTGCACATAGTAGCTGGTTGAAGATCCCTGATTCCTTAGGAAGACATGAAGATCTGCCAACCCTTGCTGTACTGCCCATGAATATTGTGATCTGGCAGTTGGTTTAGGTTCTCACAGTTCATTTAAATATAAGGATTGCAGAATAGAGTTCAGCTGCATAGATAGTTTTGCTAAACTCTGCACTCAGCGGGACATTGACCTTGTTTTTGTAACAGCTCTCAGTTTTTGCAATCCCGAAGCTGTGAAATAAATAAAAATGAATAATGGAGAGACTCAAAGTGGTATGGGAAACATAAACAAAGCAAGCAGTAGCAACGTGTGGGTGACTCATCCCCTCTGTTATCAACCAGATGCTGTTACAGATTTCAGTTTCTCTTGCAGAATATATCTGTTGCAGTAGGCAAAGTTTAGGAGTTTAAAGGGGTTTTTTTCCCTCAGTGTCACTAACTTTATTTTCTTTAGAAACTGGTGCTGGTATTCCAGGAATGCACAGTGGCTGGGGTAGCTAGGGGGAGATCTCAAGAATACCAATGACGCCCAGCTCTTGCTTCGGCAGCCCTCATCGATTTGGATATCTCCATTTGCTGTTTGTACCCGACCCCTTTTGTGCCACATATACTTGGAAGCTGGGGAATTCTTCCAAGGAAAACAAATGCTGTGTGACCTTTCTGCCCGTATCACAAAGATGTATCTAATCTACTAAAACTTTCTAGGAATGACAAAGATCTGCCAAGATGGCTGTGTTGGTGTAAGTACTTTCTGCATCAACAGCGCAGCAGGATTTATGTGAGGTAGCTTCTGATTGCTGCTCTTTAAAATGGAACCCAAACGTAGACAAAACCATACTGAATCCCCCTTAAGAGTGATGCATTGCTGTGCTGTGATAGAGGAACAAACTGAAGTGTAAACAGTGCTTTAAATTTTTTTTCTTACTGTTATACAGCAAATATTGAATCTCAAATTGCAAGCTGTTTCCCCTTTTATATTCCCACCCAACTCTTCTGATTGTTAAACTAACTTGAAAACAAGCCAGACTTAGCCTGCCCTTTCACATGTGTTAGGCAAAACCACAAACAACAACTACACCAAAACTTGCCTGGAACAAGTTCATTAACACAGCCTAATGAGACCTGACATACAACCAGAAAAACAGGAAAATATTTTAGCATTTGGGAATCTTTATTAGAAAAACTCTCCTTTCTTTTTCTTTTTTTTCTTTTTTTTCTTTTTTTTCTTTTTTTTCTTTTTTTCTTCCCCCCCCCCTTGGGGTTAACATCAGTAAAACACATTGTTTTTCAAAAGCACCAAATGAGGTGGGGAGATCAAGGACTGGTGCTGAAAACACTGGTGCATCTCAGCTGGCTCAGGATCTGCCGCACTCTCCCCGTCTGGGTAGCACAAGGGGCTCTTCCAAAGGGTGATTCAGAGCATCTAATTTAGCCTCCCCTGGAGAGCAGTTCAGAGGTGTCTGCCTCTTTGATGAGCAAATTAAAAGACTGAGGGCAATGACTGGTTAATCTAAGGGGAATTCATACCACACACCGAGGTGCCAGAGGCGTTTTAATAATGGGACTTGAAACCCTTGGCTCGTGCTAACCGGACCCTGTTCACTTCTGTCAAGGTGAGCATCCCCAGATCGTTGATATCCCTAGTGTAGGCCTGCGCCCTGTTGACTTAGAGCTGTTCTAGTAGGGGGGACCGGGCTTTCTTCCAACAACCTCAGCTCAGAATATTTTCACATATATAAAGCATATCTCTCCATGGGCAGACTTGCTGCTTGCATGAAGGACATCATAGAAATTTCAGCATCACACAACCTTGGCTCTGACCCTAGGAGTGTTGCTGGGAATATTGCCTCCTATAAAAGGGCTGGATCCATTTCTGGCTACAGATTAGAGGATGGTTTAAGGTCAACATCTTTTTGGGCTGGCATAAATGTTCTTCCCTTTTGACTCATCCATCAAACAGCTGCTTTTACGTATGGCTATCTTTCCTCCTTCTGAATGTAATACTTTCCATATTCAAAGGTGGGACTGCAAGAACAAGCTTTGACTGAAATCTAGCTACTTATGTCTTTCCACGTGGCAGCCTGAGCCAAAGATGGAATAGCGGGATCCCCAGGGCCTGTCCTTGGCTGGAGAAACTCGGTATTAAGAATTCATTTAGCTCAGCCATATGTCAATTTTTTGCAAACAGCAGGGGGAGCTCAGATTCTGCCTGAATCCCAACGATGCAGAGAAAGTACAGTTTGCTGAAATTCTTTTCGTTTTAACCAGGGGAGAAAAAGAACACTTGTGGGGTTTTTCTTAGAGAATTGCATTTTTTTTTTTTTCCTCAGTATGCCATAGGGAGACAATTAGAGCATGTAAAACAGATAATACAGTAATTAAGATGAACAGTTCAGTAATAGGAACATTGCTGGAATGGTCCTTGCTAAGTGGTAATGTGTGTATTTAATATTTCTGCTTTCATGAAAGAAGGTCAAAGGCAGTTTTAATACCTGTTTCATGGAATCAGTCCCCCACAGGTTCTGAATTTGGGAATGGCTGAAATAACTATTATTTAAGTGAAAAGTAGTACTTGGGAATGACAGACCAAACCTACCCCTGAGCTCGGACGTGACTTTGGCTTGAAGGCATTTAGTAGTATAAGGCTACTTTGTTCTCAGAGTGCCATGCAAGTACTAATTAATCCACGCTGCACCCCCACAGTTCTATAGGTAAATGAGCGCCATCAGCCTTTCTTTGGTGCCGGAGAAATCTGAACGCAGGGATGGCAGTGACTGACGCAAGATCATGCTGTCAGGACAAGATTGGAAGATTAGGATCTGGCTTCTCGGTGTTTCCCTCAGAAAGGCTGGAGCAGTTGTTGTCAAGCTCTTTCATCCAGGATCCAAAATCCATCCCTAATTGCTTCCCCACAAGCCCCTGAGATCCCGCAGCCCGTCAGATCTCTGCATAGGCAGGTGGGGAGTCTTGGTGGGGGCTGGCAGAGGATGACAGGGGGAACAAACGGGTTTTGAATGGGTGCAGTTTTGGGGAAGATAGGAAGCATGTTAATCCTCCTCCTGGGATCTGCTCCAGCAGGAAACCCTGTGGGAATATGATGATTTTTCTGTCCTTAATGCCACTGGATGTAAGACTGGATATTCTCTAGTATCCCTAGTGTGTGCCCTCTGATTCGGAAATTTTCAAGTGAACTGAGCAATCCCCAGTTCTGTAAGATTATGGCTGTTCAGGGCTCTTGCAGGCAAGGTGAGTCTGCTGCTACGCTTGTAGCAGGGAAACAGAGTCAAGGAAAGAAGAGAGTAGTCCCAGGTGTCAAGCCCAAGTCACAGTCTTCTCTTTCCTTTGTTTGTGATATTTCTTTGACTTACTGTATCCTCATGAATGTCTTTGGTAACAGGCTGTGCAGGCTAACTACAGTATCCAACACAAACAACGCTCATGCAGTCTCCAAGGGGAGAAAATAAACTCTGACTAAGTAGGAAATGCAATGATAAAGCTAAAACCTTTGCTTTTACTATTACCATTTGTAATCTGCTCAAGCAATATTCTACTATCAATTAGTAAGTACTGGAATTTCTTAGACAGTCTAAATTCAGATCCCTTTTTTTAAGAGCTGCCTCAGCTCTTAACTTTTGAAAGCTAGCTTGTCATTTCAAGGAGTCCTGCCTGCATTACAGAATTTATAGTAAACCTATGGCTTAACAAAGGAATAGTAGTAGAAGCACGGAAAAGATAAGGGGTGTCAATGATGAATCCAGTATTCCTGGAGAAAAACAGAGCGATTGATTATGCAGTCAGGGATTGAGGTTAAAGAAAATACAGCTAGATCAAGTACTTCGGTCTTTCAAGTAGACAGGAGATGAAAGCCAGCAGAAGCAAAAGTTTTCCCTAAGAGGCTGAATGGAGAAAGCCAAGGCTGGATAACAATCCCCGAGCCTGTGCAAGAAACCTTCAGCTAGCACTGAGATGTCCTAGAAAGAAGAAAGGCCAGAGGGACAAGCCCCAGGACTGACCAGAGCAGGGGACAGTAAGAACCAGCTGGCCAGCTTGTGTGAAAGTAGCTTGTGTGGCACGTGAGTGTGAAACATGTGCCTTTTCTGCTGTCTGTAGGAAATGTGTCCTTACATGCATTGCTGCACGCAGCCTCCCTATCACACGTAATGAATGCCAGACTGTCGTCTGTGAATGGGTAATGGTACTTCCCCACCACTTCAAAGTCTGTGTATTTCACTATTTTATTTTTTTTTCACCGTGATGTTGAAAGAGATGATTTTTCTCCTCTAAAACCACAGTCAGTGAGAAGTTAATGAAGGGTGCTGTTTTTGAAACTCCCAGGGGGCTGATCCTGCCTCTTCCAGCTTTGCTGTGATTTTTGCTTGGGAACCAAATGCTGGACTGGATCCTTGCCGCTGATTAAGACTCATAACCTCAAGCACAAGTGGCTGAGAAAGCATGACGGAGGAGTCAGCACCTGATGTTGTACCGGCACAAGAAAAAGACACCAATCTTGCTGTAGCTCTGTGAGTTTCATTGAGCAGTGGTGCAGGACACCAGAAGATACTGATACTTCATCCCTTGGGCCAGATAGCTTTACATTTGCCTGTATGTCTGTTTTGTTACCTAAAATTTAAAAGGGATGGGCAAAGGTGGGATACATGGAAAAAACATTCTTGGGTTGCATCTTGCTCACCTGTGTAATGCTGCTGACAACCATCTGGGTCCTTTCTGTGTCAAAGAGACAGCAAAGTCCTGTCTTGGAGGGGTCACATCGAGACAGCTGAAGAAGATGAGAAGGAGTGGGAACCAGCTGAGAAAAGAGCCACGTTAGGTTGTGGTTTTGTTTTTCACTTAATGGCAAGGGATCTTTAGGCCTGCTAAGTCCTGTAATGAGTGTATTAAACAGAAGAAACTAAATAAAAGAATAAGGAAAGGAGGAGTGGGGTCA
>NW_009647595.1:5110003-5121057 GCF_000708025.1 Charadrius vociferus
GGCGGAAAGAGTCTGAGTTGAAGAAAGGCATCTTGTACATGGTGGGAAAGGGCTGCGAAAGGCTGTTGGCCCCAGGGAGGCAACATGCCCCACCAGCACTGCAGAGAGCAGCCTGGTGTCGTCACCCGTGCTTGACTCCTCTGAGAGCAGAGGTTGGTGCCACCCCTTGCACCTCGTGCGGGTTTCCCCGGGGTGCCGGCTGCCAAGCCGGTGTTGGTGTTGCTGGGAGGAGCACGAGCCCCGGGGCCACAGGGAACTCGTTGCCTCCCTTGTGCGTGTGTGGTCTCCCCTACATAAGCCTGGCCCTGAAGGCTTTTGTGGAAAAGGGCAGTCCCTGCTAGGACATGTTTCTGCTTCTTTATCAGTTGCTGTGGCTGTTACTGGTTGCTTTAGTGTGAGCAGATGCCGTTTGCTCAGCTTATTGACTGGAAATTGCATACAGCTGCACCGGGGAAAAGCAAGCCTGAATTATCTTACCTGCAAAGGTTATTTAAATGGGAAGCTTCAAACTCCCCTTCATCCTCCCATAACACCATTTAATTTATAATTGAGACCCAGATTCAGAAAGCTTTTGAAACGTGCTTATAGGCAGTGGTGAATTGAGATGTGGGCAAAACTGATCCTCCCTGAGAATTGCTTTGCAGTTACACGCCTCGCATGTGCCAGACAATACGGGATTATAGAGCAACCGATGCTACTGAGCCTGCTGCTGTAAAAGAAGTAATGTACTCCTTTTCATTAACTTCTTCAAACGCGTCAGGTCTATTAACTACCCCCCTCAAGTCATTTCACTATCATTGAAATAACACTTTGAAAATATGTGACTGCAGAGAACGGTTCGCCATTAATTTAGGAGAAAGCATATAGCTACAGTCACAGTAAGAACCTGACTCACCACTTTTTTAATAAAGTGAACTATTTTGGGGTTAAAGTATTCAAGCAGAGGAGAGTTCAACTTATCCAGAACATAGTTTCTTATGAAGTGTTAGAAGACCTGGTTTATTGTTTGCTTAAGTTAAAGACTTTAATGAGAAAAGTTAACTCAGACTGCAGTTCCCACATCAGCACTGTAACCCCATCTGTGGTTTTCATTCTTTTTTTTTTTTTAAAAAGGAAAAAAATGGAGCATGATTTTGGGAGGACAATGGAGGAGACTGCTGAACTTCCCATATCTAATTCAAGGGTCTCTAAGACAGGAGGCCCAGGCAATCAGCGGAGACCAATAAATTCTTCCAGAGGGAAGTTCAGGGGATATGAGTTAGGTCTCTTCTCTGGAAGTGTGAGGGCTCATCCATGGAATGCACAGGGAGAGAACAGCCTCCTGCAGTGGGGGTCTGACGTTAGTCTGAAAATCCTCTGTTTGTCTTTTCTGTAAATAGGCTTTAAAAAAAATTTTGAACCTACATGTGGAGATCCTGTTTTTTAACATATAGTATTCATACAAACTGAAGCAATATGCCACCAGTCTTTCAGTTTTAAAGGGCCTGCTTGGTGAGGCTGGTGCAGTTTAGCTTGGCACGTTCTGCTTAGTGGAAGCAACATTTACCTTAAGGCCAGGTACCTGATAGAAGTCATTTCACTTGAACAGGACATTCCTGGCCATTGTAGTAGTCATTTCTGTAAGGTAATGTTCACGTTGAAGTACTCTCCTCATTCAAAGATGTGTAATCGTGCCAAGTTCTACCTGTCCAGTGGAAAAGCTGGAAGCAGAATTTAAAAAGGGTGAACAACTTCTCCAAGAAAATGTTAATCTACTCTCTGTTGCAAAATCAGTTCTCAGCTCACATTTATATTCCAGACAACAGGTTAATGCATCACTGAAATGTCAAAGGACACAATGTTTCTAGTACTCATAAGAAGAGAATCATCAATATTACCAGTAAATGGGAAACCTTTGTGTTTAAGCTGTGATGTGCTTAGATGCATATAGAAACAGCCTTAAGGGACCTGACAAATAAACAACAGCAGAAGAAGATGAACACAAAGGCTTATGCAAAGAAGTTAAGAAAGCATTAACTTTTTCGTCTTCCCTAGAGTAGACCCAGACATTTCAAAGCAATTGTGACCTGCAGTTGGTAAACAGATAAATCCTTTTCATCTTATTGTTTATGAGATGGAGAAGAAGGCTTGTCGGAGTACCCTGGCAAAATTACAAGGATCTTGTTTCTTGTCCAGTGTCCACTACAGGACTCCCTTTCTCCTTACTGGGTCCATCAGAGTGGTGTACTCCACGCACTGAGACAGCTCCAATGGGAATGGTAATAATGCTCTGTTTTGAATAGCTCATGGAAAATACTAGGATTGTTCATTGCTGAATATTTCACTAACGTGCCTATGCAGACTAGTTAGCAAATATATTTAGTACGTTAATTTGTTTCTTTAGAAATCGATGCTGCCTTACAGCATATGCTGGATTGTGGCCTACTCTAAGCATTTGAGAGTAGCACAGACTTTGACAAAATAATTGCAATTATAGCGAATGTAGAGTTCTTGGTTTTCAAATGCCATGCATTTGGAAGTATATCTACTTCAATAGACCACCACAGAGGAGAGGATTTGTGAAAGGTCACAGTATGGAGTTGGGGAGTTTTCTAGGGTGATGAAAACTCTGCCTTTACTTACACCACAGCAACTCTGTTAGCATCACCTAGAGTTTTGTGGCTGCAATAGTAACAAAAATAGTCTTGAATAACTACATGAGCAGGCAGCAATGAAGAGGAAAACAAGACTTAGCAATGATACACTTTCTTTCAATGTAATTGTGCAGTAAGTGCAGGGGAAGAGTTACGATGTTTGGAACTTTTTGACTAATGGACAATAAGATACAACACCATTAAACTAGAGAAAACCACTGTTTTGGAGAGGGAAGAGGAAATCAGGTCTAAATGGCTCAGAAGTCTACCAGAAGAAATGACTACTGAGGTTCCTTTGGGGAATTCAGCTGCTGTAACTCCTCAGGTTAAGGTGAGGTTTGTGATGGGAGAATGGAAACCATAAAACAACCTTCTTGGGGAAAAGGCAATGCCTGCAGGATCAAAGGCCTCATGATTCATCATCAGCACCACATCCCCTGTGGCTCCTGCTGCCCACTCCTTCCCCCGGCTCCTTCCAGGTCAGCACTGGGCCAAGAGGGGAGCTGTGGAGGCAGAGCCGCTGCAGACTGCTTTTTTGCAGAAGAGGAAATTGGAGCCTTTGGCTATGGCCTGTTCTGAACCTCGGGATAGTGCAGAAGGGGCTCTATCTCAGTGGTCCTTTCCAGGACCAAGGTGAGCGTCTGTTTCACCCCCTGCTCTCTTGTTAGTTAGGACAAGTATTTCAAACACTGTTCTTCTAGTTTGCAATTTTTACTACTACACACTGAAATTCTTGTCATTTAGAAAAGTACTAAGAAATATTTGCAGCTCTCTTCAGCCAGAGAAAATAACAGAAATTACTGGGAACATTTTTAGGATATCTGAGACCAGTGGATTTCCAGCCAGTTTCCTATTTCAGTGCAATTCTCCCATTACAACAGGAGGCCGGAGCAGGGTCACATGTCACCTGGAGAATTCTGGTTTGATTGGGCTGTGGGAAAGATGATTTTGTGTGTCTTCATCTTACAGCATCCTGGCTAAAAGCTGCTGGGTCCTTGAGCTGTGTATGGACTGTCAACTGAAGAACTCTGTGCATCTCTTCCAAAGCGGAAGGTGCATCATTCAAAGAGCAAAATTAGTAAGTGACCCCCTCATCCTTCCAGGCCATATCATATTTTCTCACATCTCAGTATGTAATGAGCCATGAAGCTTGAGGCCCAAGGTTTCCATCACTAGTTAAGGATAGTTAATTTTCCGAGACCCGTATGCCCTTGATGCTGTGATTCCACTTCCAGTGGCTGAAACGTTCCAGGAAAAAAAGGCGATTAAAATAAATTCTGTGTTTTTAAAACAACCACCAAGACATTAGAGAGATTTTAGGAAACCATTGTGAAGGAAGGCTGAATGACAGTAACGTTCAAGAACTGGGAGGTGGGCAAGCTGCTTTTTTAACTTCAGCAAGAGAAATGCAGCTATAACCACTGTAGCAGTACACAGGAACTCAACATCAAGAGCAGAAGAACACACAAGCATTATATGATTTGTCACACTTTCTGCACCTTGAGTAGAGAAGGTAAGAAAGAAGTATGTGTTTGTCTTTCAGCTTTGTGATCAGTACATTCATCCTTCCTGAAGCTACTGCTCAGCTCAAGTCCTTGTGTTTTCATCTTCTTTAGATCTGATGATTGCAGTCATTGAACCACATATCATTTGAAATCCCTCACCTTTAGATTTTTATTTTTAGGCTGACTGCATGAAGAAATGATCACACTCTAAGTTTTATTTAGTTTCATTTAAGGAACTTATCTGCAAGGAATAGGTAAGTGTTATAGGAAGATTACATGGCAGATGAAGACATGCATTTCTAATTTGATACAATTGTAGATATAAGGAACGCACCTCTAAAGCAGCTCACTTGGCAGTGGGAATGGAGCACAGTAAATGGGGACAATGGACGACTGGATCTTCATCCAGTATCAAGAGAGGGGCAACATCACTTGGACAGGAGAGTGTCTGGAGGCTGGTAGGGTCATCTGTCCTCTCCTTTGGTGAGAGGAAGGTACAGTACAGCTCGGTATGTACACACACGTACATGTGCTCACTTCTGACAGAGCACAATCACCTCTCAGTAGGAGAACTGAGCAACTGCCCTTCTTTCCATGCGAGGCCCAGGTAGTTTGCAGTCATCCGCAGAGCCCCTCCTTCAGCTTTCCCAATCTGTACTGCAAAAAGTTCTTCCCCGAGCCAACAAGCACAGGCTTGAGCCAGTTCAGGGTTTCTGTCAGCAGTGGCAGCAGCCTGTGCTATCAGTGCTGGGCAGGGAGCTGGCAAGAGGCCAGGGCTGCGGCGCTGTCAGCTCTGCTCCCGACTGCAATGTCTTGAGTGAGTTCAAAGTTGGGCAAAACGCCTTTGCGTCTGTGAATACAAGCTTTTTGCTTTTTTTTTTTTCCTACAACCCACATGTGTTTCTACATTAGAATACTTAAACTCTGCTGCTAACAGTCCTGTCTGTTACTACAATAAACTATTCCCATTAAAGACTCGGGTAAGTTTATAAGGAACCATCCCCAAACCCTAACCTGATCTGTGCTGGACATCTCTGTAGGAGGTACTAATGGAGGAGCAGAAGTCATCACCAGTACAGAGTGCTCCTTGTGAGCAAAACCCAAGCACTGTCTCCTTGAATAGGCCCAGCTGAGCACCCTTTGTTCCCATTGATGTCAACAAAGCTGGAGACCCTCAGCATCTACAAGGACATGTCCCAGAATAGACTGCAATTGTTGCTGTGAAATACTTTTATATTTTTCAATAAGGACGATGTTATTGCCTGGATCTGATCTTGTGAAACAGAGAAAGACACCAAACTGTCAGGCTGATCATCTAACCACCATTCAGATATTAGCACCGGCAGTGTAGTTAGGGAAATTAAATGTTAAATCTCCTTGCTGCTTTATATTGCAAGTAACAAGATATTTGGGTTTTTTTGCCTAAAATTCTAAATGATCTTCTTTCCAGGACACTGTCTGAAAACCTACCAGAATGATCTTACAGTCCCATCTGACCTAGGTTCATCACTATCCCCACATATTCAAAGGTGCTTTGTTTTGCCACAGCTATAAAATAAGCACTGGGATTTCACAAACAGGTTTGTGGGAATCCCCTAAGATAATGCATATATATTACATAGCATTCTTGCATGTTGCAAAACTGTGAATTTCACCTCTTCCATGAATTCTGCTTCTGTATCTTACACGTGCGGTATCAGGCCTCAAAGTCTGTCGTTTAAGTAGGTTACATCATTTAGAATGATGCCATTAGAGATGTCATTTGACAAGAAGGATTTATCAACTCTTTCTGATAAACCACTCACAGGATCTTCCCGTTGATTTATCCTATTAGGGTGATGTTGTGAATCTTTTCTTTTGCTCCATCACCGTTAAAAATCCAGCCATTTCTGTTCAAGAATGAATTTTCCTTTTTTAGCACTGTATTTTAAAATAAACTGTTAGTTTTTTACTTTTTTCTTACACAGTTGCATGTAAACTTGAAAACAGATTTGAAATAAAAACAAACACCAAAATAACTGAGAAAGAAATTGGTACCTTTTAAAATCTATTGACAGAGGAACAGTTTTGAACTATAAGTTTTCCTAGTGTTTTGATTTTTTTTTTTCTCTTCAGAGTAGTTAAAATCTTCAACGAAGAAAAAACACCAAGATTTGCTTTTATATGTGGGGTCAAAACTTTCCTTGATGTAAATCTCAGGATAAATTAATTCTGTGCTATGCTTTGACTCAATAACTCAGTGTTAATCTGGAGACTGTGATAGTGATCTACAGGTTGTAAACCAGTATGGAAAACAGCTCTTGGAAGAGCTCTGCTTGCACCCTGATATATATTGCTTTTTCTGGGATTTATCTCTTCTGGTGATTTCGTCTTCCTTCTAACTTTAATCTGTTGCTCCAGTGGCTTTTCTTTTATATTGAATTAAATTTGTGAGACTGTTGAGCATGGTGCAGATGGAGACGTCACGCTGAACTCCACCAAGTGGTGCAGAGATTGGAAACTCCATGGAAGGTGAAATCTGAATCCGGCAGGAACCAAGGAACCAAGCCTGTTTGCTTTGTGCTCGATTCCCACTGATGTCCAGAGGATGGTGCTACTTGTCTTGTTAAGAATTTCTTGTCTGGGTAAGAACTGCAGAAAATCTCTATAGTATCGTGGCATTGTCTCCTCAGTGTTGTCTGTTTGACAAAACTGGCCAGCACCCTCATTCCCAGAAATGAAAAGTGAATTACAGCAAATATTGACATATCTGTTCTGATTGATTAAAGATGAGTTTTAGGGGTTTCGGTGGGAAATTTGCATTAGGAAAAAAATTCAAATGGGAACATGACATTGTTGTGGAAATTTTAATTCAACATAATTTTCTCTTTCTTTCCAGCAGGCCAGGATACTTATGAGAATGTGTTTCCCATAATACACTGCATCTCTTCCTGTGGCAAGGGACAGCACCATCTCAGTGTAGCCTGGTCCAGATGCCTCTTGTGTTAATCACAATGTGGTCCTGAAAACTGCTACTTATAGTGGAGGATGGGGTGATGTGAAATTGGCTAATAATGCATTATAGGAGTCTTAGGGGAAATATTTTTTTATCAACGGAAATATGTTTCTTTCACAAAAACTTTGTTTTGGTAAAAAGTGAAATTGTAACAGCTTTGACAACTTGTTTAGATTCCCCTTCACATTGGATGCAATCTGTGGAGCGAGGAAGCGAGCAAGCCAGCTTTGTCATCCCCTGGAGTCTACTGGCAAATGATGTCAAGGAGAAAACTGGAAAATGTAAGTTTTCTGCCTCTCCCTGAGCTTGGGACATCAGCTGTTACTAAACTTAAACAAAATCCACAACTAAAAACAGTTTGGGCACACAAGGCTCTTAAACTTTCACTGTTTGCAGGGGACGGCAGCTATGGCCCAAGTCCTCCTGTCTGCTCCGCCAGGCTTCTGAGCGTGCTGCATTTGGAAATGGTATAAAATGAAATGGATGGATGTTTCAACGCATCCACTGCCAGTGAGAAACACCTCCTTGCCAGAAGTGCCTTTATTAGAGGGAGCTTTTGGCCCATGAGGTCTATCCAAGCAGGATCCCGGGGACTGCTGACCTGTGACAGAGGAGGAGGAGTGTGGGATGCCCGTGGCTTCCCCCTCCCTCCTGCTCGGCTTGAAAGCCCTGTGCTTCAGGAGGTTAACTTCAGACTTGGTAACCAACCTTAGGATCCTTCTGTGTTAATTGCTCTTAGCTGGAAACCCAATAACTGTATTTCGGATTCCTTTCACCCTCATATAATTTTCCTGGAAATCAGTAAGAACCACGGAGCTTTCCCTGAGCTGCAATGAGATCAGAGGTGAATGCAGTCATTGTGTCCCTTAACTTCTCCATCCATTCTCCTTCTCCTTCCCTGCATACTGTTTTCTCTTTTCCTCCAATTTCAGGAACATATGTAAATAATTAACTTACAAATTATACAAGCTTATCACACTATATCCCAACAGATGGAGAAACACCATTAAGTTGATTTGTTCAGGCAGCCACATGCTAGACGCAGACCCAGAAAAAACAAGGAAATGAGAAGTTACCACTCTTAACGGTATGTAACTGATCTCACGGCTGCTATTGCCGCATGTGACATTACAGCCCATTTACTGTAATCTTAACTCTGACCCACCCAGCCCTTTCACCATACTCGTTCCCCTATCAAATAGCTGTTGTGAAAGTTTATTTCCACTGCAACAGGGTGATGTGATTGCAGCGTGTATCTGAATCACGCGTACCCTAGCTGGTTCACGTCACACTAGCAATTGCACTGAGATCTGGGCATTGGTCCAGTCTTGCTCTCAGGAGCTATTTTAGGAGTGCTCCTTCAAGCACAGATAGTGATCGTGGCTGTTCTGCTTGACATCTTGACCTGGTGAACTCAAATACAAATCTTACCCCTAATAGTAGTGGTAGGCAAGAAACAATGGTGATTTAATGGTGGGAATGCATAGAATGGTTTAGGTTGGAAGGGATCTTAAAGATCACCTAGTTCCAACCCCCCTGCCATGGCACGGACACCTCCCACTGGACCAGGTTGCTCACAGCCCCATCCAACCTGGCCTTGAACACTTCCAGGGATGGGGCCACAACTCCACAACTCCCTGGGCAATTTGTTCCAGTGTCTCACCACCCTCAGAGTGAAAAAAATTTCTTCCTGATATCTTTTCCAAATCTCCCCTCTTCCAGTTTGAAGCCATTCCCCCTCAGCCTATCACTACATACCCTTGTATGCTGTAGCACTGTGGTGTGCACAGAAGGGGTTATGTAAAATGTGGATGTCACTTACGTTAAAAAGAGCTGCCAACTAGAATAAAATAAAAGGTGTTTAATTTCTTCATACCAACTTGCAAAGTAGCTCTTGCTAAAGCAACAGAGATATTGAAGCTGGGACTTTAATGAAAGCAAACCCATTTGCTGTTGTGTGTGATGTAGGCAATGGCCAGATGAGAAATATATGCTATACCGGGCACAGTTCTTACAGAGCATTAACATTTAGCTTCATTTGCCAAGGGTAGTAAGTGCATCACTCAGGTAATCTAGTCAATCACACGTGAATTTGAAGCCTCTTGCTTGATGATGAATAGGAGAATAATGCTACACTTGCAATTCTTGCTTTTTAGCAAAAGGGCACTATGTTGTCTGGGCATCCACTATTTTTTCTGTGGAAACTGTGCCAGGACATCACAGCAGTATTGTGCAGAGATACCCAATACCTTTTCACTTGCTGACTTTGGTATCAGTTGCAAACTAGCCACAGTAGATCGCAGCTTAGGTGAATTTGCTCTTAGTGTTGGCTGCAAAAGCTGTGTGAGTGCTGGGGTGCTTATTTTGAATAACGAGCTTCATAGCTTTGTTTCGGGGGCAAAGCTGAATTTGTGAATATCTGTTTTACAGAGGAAATTTGTGCCTCTATATGTAGGAAATAATGTTTGGTTTTTTTTTGAGTGTCTATTACTAGGATTGGCTTTTCAGCTCTGTTCCCTGCTGCAGCGGTCCGTGTAGTCGCACTCCCCCCAGAAGGCAGTGATGTCCTGACAGGAGAGACGATGGGGCTCTGAAAGCACTTTCCATGTGTGCAAGTGTGCAGTGTGTGCAGTTTGTGGCTGTTTTCTGGGAAAGCTGCTTATCCAAGTTTTTGCTTGCCTCTACACTACTGCTGCTCACTCAAAGTCAAGCCAGCGAGGGCATTTCACTGCTTTGGAGATACCTTATGTATTCATAAACAGTCTTTTGTTGGGATTTTGAAGCTCTCCTCAGTTTTAGCCTCTGGGCTACTCTCCTTTGGTCTCTCCAGGGTTTTTCCTAAGGGTTTTCACCTTGACTGCGTATAAGAAATACTTGTGTACTATTTACTTCTTTTCTTTCTCACTTCACTGTGAGGGCTATATAAATCTTAGGCAAGTATTGCCAGATGACTGTCTGATACCTCAATTCTAATTCACCCAAAGATTTGCTTTTTCCACTACTGCTGCTTCCCAAATTCCACAGCTTTCGTGCTCATTTGATATAGATTTGCTTACATCTCCTCCAGACTACTTTTCTGATACGAAAGCTTCCCTCCAGTAGTTTCTACTCCTCTACTGAAACTCTGCTTTGACATGCAAGGGCCATCTGCAGGGATGTGAAAAAGGTTTTTGCCCCATCCTCCGCTGCTGCCATCTCCCAGCTGTCCTGTTTTCCCACCTCCATCCCAGCACGCAGCACTTCAGGCGGCGTCCCTCAAACCTCAGGAAAAAAAATCCTTTTCTTTTTTTTCTCTCTCTCAGCCTTAGGAAATGGAAGTCCGTGTTTTTCCCACTTACCGTTTCTCTGTGTGCTGAGCATCAGTGTAGGTGAGAACCACCCGAGCTGGGCCGAGCCGAGCCCTGCATCTGCTGGGGCCGGTGGCAGCCGGGAGATGTCGCATGTCCACTGTGGAGGCAGCCCTGCCGCTGGCCCTGCCCGCAGCGGGAAAACACCGCTTATGCCCAGGTACGCGTTTAATGCCAAACCAAATGTGCCTTTGGGCTTGGCCTACTTGGAGCCCAATAGCCTCCATTTAGCTTTATGAGGAAGGGCTGTGTTATTTGCTGCTAATTAGTATGCTAAGTGCCGTGCCGAAATGCCACCGAAATACCAGTTGTTGCTGGGCATCTCTGCTCTTGCCTGTCAGGATGGTAATGATGTGATTTGAACGCTGTGTCGTCCTGTGCCGGACCACGCTCAACTTTCCTTCTCAGTGAGACCTACCTCAGCAGCTTGCTTGTGCAACGTCTGTTTTTTTGCTGTTACTATTTGAGTCACTCTGTCATTACTCTGTGCAACTGGGACAGTGACTTTATTGAGATGTATTCCAGGCAATATTTTCAATATAAATATTTATGGATAGAATTTTCAAACATTATT
>NW_009647595.1:5121068-5151053 GCF_000708025.1 Charadrius vociferus
TGCTGAATGTCAGTGTGATTCATATTCCTACAAGAACATTGGGAAATGCAGCTCCTAAAGTTAATAATGACAAAAAACTAGCTATTGCTCTCATTCAAGTAGATGGCAGGCAAATGTGAGTTCCCTGTAGAAACACCTTTAGCCTCAGCTAGGGCTGTATGTCTCCATGCTGTATTTAGCAAAGAATAAAGTAGATTTTTGAATTCTAAATTCTGAAGTTGCAAAGTAGCATTTAGAAAAGAAAAAAAAAAGTATTATTATTCCTAGCTTTTATTCAGTACAAAACCCTACTGCTTTTGAGATTTCTCCAAAGCTTTCTTTTTAGTGCAAGATACTACCACTTTTTTAAGCCTTTAAGCTTTCTTTTCAAATGGTCTCATGATTGCCATTCTAACTAGGAAGAGAAGCATTTGCAAATCAAAAAAGAAAATGTATGAGTGATGGTTGCTTACAGTCTCTGCATCTACAGCAGAAGCCTGGGAAAGCAGGGGAGAAAGAAAGGAAAAAGTATTTTTCCTCACTCACTGTTTAAATGATAAAATGTCCGTTAATAGGATCATATTATAGAATTATAATTCTAACCTTTTCAAAGGGTTTCCATCATTGCAGATCTTGCAGCTGGTGCAATTACAGTACGGCATAAACATTTTGCTGGAGAGTTTGATTTAATTATAGGAATACTTTTTGTAAGGTCAGTGCTGTGATACAGAACTTATGTTCTTCAGGCATTCGCTCTAATTACAGTTTTGTTTTTGATGCTGGGCCTGACTGATCTTCTTGTCTTACGTGGAGTCACTCCTGTGCTGTACCAGTGTTAGAGAGATCACTCACTGCTCAGAAATAATGAATCTAGGATCTGGTTTTATCTCTGGGACAGCTACTTGCTTGCATTTTAGTGTGGTTTTTATTCCCCCAGTGGGTGAGACCTTGTACGTCTGGTCATGCACCTGGGTTGCTGGGGGTTGCTGAGCTGGAGGTGGGAGTATCATGTTGTAGAGGTGTCACAATTGTAGTAAGACTCAACTAGATGACATATCCCGGGTGCTGCCTCCCTCCTGCCCAGTGACCCTGTGCGGCCTGTGTGGCCAGAACAGTTTCTTGGTGGATCTGGGTCACTAGCTGAGTTTCATGTGAAGGGGCCATGACGCTGAAGAGAAGCCATGGCACTGTCCTGTTCATGCATGAGGTACAGGCCAAACATCTGGCAGGAGTGAGCTCTCTGAATCTTGGTGCCTGGTGGGTGGGATTTTGGTAGAACTCTGCAGCCTATGGGCACAGTTTTGTGCTTTGAGTCTTCCCCCATCTCCTGTAACTCATTTGTAAAACCACCAACTCTCCCACTAGTGTTGGTTTTGATAAGCTCCTTCTAGGTCCTAAGACATTTCATCAGACTGACCTCACAGCACTGCCTGCAAGTTTTTACCCCTTTTTCGTTATGTTTCTCTTTGCAGAGGTTTCCCACGATAGAACTAGTTTTTTGGCCCAATCCAGAATAATTTGTTCCATAAAGATTTTGCAGTGTGCTAAAAATGCAGGAGGCAGAATGGGTTTGTCAAAAACAAGTTGGAAGGGACCTTAAAGGTCATCGGGTCCAACCCCCTTGCAATGAGCAGGGAAATCTTCAACTAGATCACGTTGCTCAGGACCCTGTCCAACCTGACCTTGAATGTTTCCAGGGATGGGGCATCTACCACCATCTCTGGGCAACCTGTGCCAGTGTTTCACCATCCTCATTGTAAAAAATTTCTTCCTTCTGTCTAGTCTAAATTTTCCCTCTTTTAGTTTAAAACCATTACCCCTTGTTCTATCACTACAGGCCTTGCTAAAATGTTTGTCCTCACCTTTCTTATAAGCCCCCTTTAAGTACTGGAAGGCTGCTATAAGGTCTCCCTGGAGCTTTCTTTTCTCCAGGCCAAACAACTCCAACTGTCTCAGCCTGTCCTCGTATGGGAGGTGTTCCAAAAGGTCCATGTCTTTCCTGTGCTGAGGGCTCCAGAGCTGGATGCAGTATCCAGGTGGGGTCTCACCAGAGCAGAGTAGAGGGACAGAATCACCTCCCTCAACCTGCTGGCCATGCTTCTTTTGATGCAGCCCAGGACATGGTTGGCTTTTTGGTCTGTGAGCGCACATTGCCTGCTCATGTTCAGCTTTTTATCCACCAGTATCCCCAAGTCCTTCTCCTTGGGGCTGCTCTCAAACCCTCCATCCACAGCCTGTATTGATAATTGGGGGTTGCCCCAACCCAGGTGCAGGACCCTGCACTTGGACTGGTTGAACCTCATGGGGTTCACACAGGCCCGCTTCTTGAGCTTGTCCAGATCCCTCTGGATGGCATCCTTTCCATCCAGTGTGTCAACCACACCACTCAGCACTGGTGTCATCTGCAAACTTGCTGAGGGTGCACTCAATCCCACTGTCTATGTTGTTGATGAAGTTATTAAACAGTACTAGTCTCAACCCAGACCCCTGAGGGACCCCACTCATCGGTGATATCCATCTGGACATTGAGCCATTGAACACTACGCTCTGGATGCGACCATCCATCTAATTCCTCATCCACCAAACAGTCCACCCATCAAATCCATATATCTCTAATTTAGAGAGAAGGACGTCATGGGGGACTGTGTCAAAGGCCTTAGAGAGGTCCAGAGTGGGAGACTCCACCACCTCTCTGGGCAGCCTGTTCCAGTGCTCCACTACCCTCAAAGTAAAGAAGTTCCTTCTCATGTTAAGATGGAACTTCCTATGTCAAGTTTATGCCCATTACCCCTCGTCCTATCACTGCCACTGAAAAAAGACTACTCCCATCCCCCTGGCATCCTCCCATTAAGTATTTGTATGTATTAATAAGATCCCCCCTCAGGGATCCCCTTGAGCCATTGAACACTACGCTCTGGATGCGACCATCCATCTAATTCCTCATCCACCAAACAGTCCACCCATCAAATCCATATATCTCTAATTTAGAGAGAAGGACGTCATGGGGGACTGTGTCAAAGGCCTTAGAGAGGTCCAGATAGAAAACATCCATGTAGTCACTCCATCATCGGGGTTGCGCTAGACAAGCTCAATTTTCTTCCTTTTTTCTATATAATTATGAGATGTGATGGTGTTGGGAGCAAAACAGGCAGGATTGCTGACCTGTCAATATAGTATATGTGTTCTAGAGGCAGATGAAGGAGGTGGGGGAAAGAAAGGGATCTGGATGGCATGGACATTGCAAAGAGGAGGGAAGGCACATACTGTGGTATGTGTGCTTTGTGTCATGTCTCCTTGACTATGTGCACTGTTCTTGGTAGTGTTAATGGAGGGTTACAAACATCTCCCTTTGCATCTCATCTATCCTCCCCTTCCCCATCAGAAAATCCTTGTGAAAGCCTTCTAGTCCTCCCATCAACAAGCGTTGTGTATCTAGGTATCTAGGTATAATAGTTACTTCTTGCCAGTTAAGGGCTGTTCTGCACAGCGTATTTCCTACCTGTTCCTGTACAACATGACATCTTGTTTTAAATGTTTCAATCAATTGTACTTATGGAACTTCCCTCAGGAGACTATTCCAGTCTTGCACTAAAGAAACCAGCATTAGAATTTCTTCTGTAATAGTCAGCTAAATTTTTCCTTCGCTAAGCCAGGGAACACTGCTACAGGAGAGGGCCTGTAATAGCGAGGGAAGAAAAGGTGAAAGGGGGGGGGGAAGTAAAGAGGTGAGAAATAAAAAGAGCATGAAAGAAGATATATATTGATAACTGGCTGGACATCTGAGGCCCTGGTGAAATTAAACATTTAATCTTTGTTTCTTGCATCCTCTACTTTTCATTGCAGCAGGAAGGAAGAAGATGTTCTTCCTTTAAAAAAAAAGGAAATTAAAACTCTACTGATATTCTTCTCTGGTGCTGAAGAACTCTGAAGTGTGAGGGTAGAAGAGGGAAATGGGTTAATGTGCAGGGCTGGCATTTCTGAAGCTACCTAAAGAACTTTGGTGCTAAGCTCTCCCAAAAGCCCTGGCAGAGTGGAGTGACAAGCTATATAAGCTCTTTTTCAAAATCCTATCCTTAAAAAGCATATTAAAGCAGAGGTGGAAAGCAAAAGGCAGACCGAGTGGTACAGACATCCATGTAGTGATTAGTCCTGAGGTTGGCAGAAGTAATAATCAATTATTTGTTCTGCAGCTTTGTCTATGACCTGCATGTTTATGCCAGGCCCCACTGGGCAAACACACAGGGAATAGAAAGTCCCAATGAGCTGCTTAAATGTTTTATTCATTGCATTAATTTTTGCCTGAACAGGTTTTTTTTCCCTTGGGGATGGAGGACTTAAGATACGGTTCAAAGGAGTGTGTGGGACTTAGCCAAGAAGCTGTCCCTGAAATTAATGACGGAGTTGGACTAAACCCTTTGTACCATTTGGAAATCAGCCACTGACACTCAGATGGGTTTGCCCCATGGTAAAAACCTTTTACTTCCTAATGATTGAATTGGCTTTTTGGGTTTACCCTAAAGGGTAAACATACCCCACAGTGCTATTCAGTACTGCATGCGTATGGTAGGCAGGAGAGAGAACGAGGCAGCTTCAAGAAATATGAAGTACTATGGCCTTTTATATAAAATGAAGCTGTGAACAGTGTTTGGCTCGTAGATGCTGGTCCACTCCTTCAAGTTTAGACACGTCAGTGCAGCTTAGATTTCAGAGCAGTGCTGGTGATTGAATTGCAACTCAGGACTGGGAGTTGCTGCTGTTTCTATTCAGGGATTGCAGAAATCTTCAGAAATGTTTAAAAGATCAACCAGGAAAATGTCTGTTTGAAAACAATATCAGGTAATGCTGTTGCTTCAATCTGCTTTTGTTGGCATGCCCAGAACAGCTGTGTTTGATAGCTCCCCACAGGCAGGGTGGCTTTGAAAGTCAAGTAGCGCGGTTTTGTGGTGTCAGCCTTCCTGGCACGTCTTGAGGATGTGGCTGCTATGGATGGGATTGTGGGGAATATGAGAGCTGCTGGGGGAGATGGGGAACTATGGGGATAGACAGGAGAGGGGGAGGAGGAAGCGGGAGTGCTCTTGGATGTGTTTTCTAACTTTTGTGACACTGCTTTGGCGGATGTTTCTTGTCTCGAAGCGAAGCTCCACTACTAGCTAATGAAAGGTGTGTCAGGGGGCGGTATTGATTTGGACATTGCTCAGGAAAGCCTTGTGGATGTCAAGATGACAGCATAACAAACCAACTAGCTAGAAAGCAGTCAATTGGTGGGCACGGTCCCATGGCCCGTAGTCCTGAAGCTATGCCTTCTTCGTGTGTCTGCATTTCCGAGGGTGTGAGACTGTGAGTCAGGTCAGTCAGTAGGGCCCACGCTTGGCCATGACCCAAAGCATGAGACGTTTGTCACTGTACTTTTTCTGGCGAAGCGGAATAGAGCTAGAGCTGGACCTGGGCAGTTGTGAGTGGCAGGAACCTCAAGCATGGGGACCTCGCTCCTCTTTCTTGATCTCACACTCCAGACATTGTTAGTCAGTAGAGAACATGAGGAGTTGCTGGGCTACATGCTGTAATTTGGGCCAAGGAGCAAGAGCAAGACTCCGTCCAGGCTTTACAAACACTTGAGAGGAGACACATGTGCTGGAAAGGAGGATGAGCGTGGAGGTTGTTGTGAGTCTAACTTGTTAATAGATATATTGTGTAAAACCTAGCCAGGCTCCAGGCTCTGTTGCAGTGGAGGCTGCGAGCTCATTCCTGGTTTCTGAGGCCTGACTGTCTGCATGGTCCAAAATCTACCTACTTTCTTAGATTGCTCTGAAATTTGATAGAACTTGCAGAGGGCCAACACAGGGATATTCTCCCATTTTAGAGCCTCTTAAGCAGGGAGATCCTGAGATACAGCCCTCTTCTCCCCTTGTTTGTCCTTTCTTTTTCCATATCCTCGTTCCCTGCCCCAAAAGACAAACAAAGGGAACCAGCTCTACTTCTTTGTTTCTTTCCTCTTTATGTGCTTGAGAACCAGACCTTTGGCTTAAATGTCCAGGGCTGTGACTCTGCATGTCCTGGAGGAAAATGCTAAAGGATTTCTAACCTGGCTGCTCTTGCATGAGCTGAGAGGGCTCCTGCAGACTCTGCCTATGTTAGTGTTGCTGGTGTTGACTCCAAGCCAGCCTGGGCAGAAATCTAGGAGGGGGAAATAGGAATTTTGCTGTGCTTCTCCGTCACCAAGACTGTTTTTCATGTTTGTTTGTTTGTATTGCATTCTGTGGGAAGTCCAGAAAGCCTGAAAGCTGTTTTCAAAAAGACGGAGGCTAAGGGCTTCTGACAGAGGAAGGATGAAAATTTGAATGGAGCAAGAAAGCAGGACAGTGGAGATGGTTACAGGGAGCTCTGGAGACTAACCAGGGAGCTCTGGTTACTGTCTCAGGCTCCTTTCTTTAGGTGTAAGCTACAAGGCTGAACATGGGAAGAGGAAGAATGACAAAGAAGGACCCTGAAGGCATTTGAACCTGATTCCTGCCCTCTTCTTGTGATAAAATGGAGCTTTCAGAGACTGCACCCACCACCCTCCCTGCTTCTCTTTTGAGCAGGGATCCAGGGGTCTGGTTGGAGTTTTGTGAGACAGGGTTCACCTCCGTGTAGTATTTGAGGTAGGGAAGGGAGACAGTGGCTGAACCCTCCCCTTTGCTCTATCATGTGGTGGGATGTGCATGATGCTGGAGCCTTCCTGCCCCTTTGTCCCAAAGGAGGGCTGCTCTTCTGCAGGGACAGCTGATGGCAGTAGGTCTGCTAGGTGCCTACGGGGCTCCCAGCCTGGCATGAAGGGTGGAGTGATGTAGCCTTAGACTGACCTTCTCTGGGTATATTCCTCTTGTGGGGCATTGTTCAATAGGCTTCTTCTCATTCCCCACTGCAACCAAACTGTTTGGTAAAGCAGCTGCTAGTTGAAGAACAAAACCATTCTTCCTGAAATTATGGGCTTACCTGGTCACATCTCCTTCCTTTTTCCAAAGCCAGTGCCACAAAACCTGTAAGTTGGTCTTCAGAAAACAGAGCCGAAAGCGCCACACTCTGGAGACCTTAATCTTCCTCCTTTTATGTGACATCTCCATGTATCCTGATGCTACTTTGCCCTTGTATTAAGAAGTATATGTTGCCACCTACTACAGAAATGATGGACTCCTGCTTTTGTCCGAAGAACTGGCTTTCACCATAGAAGGAATCAGTCTTACGAAGATTTGCAACCTCTTTGTCTGGATAAATATGAGACCATAGGATGGTCATTCCCTTTCTTATTGTTAGACCCCTGCTCTGGACACCTCTCCTGTTAAACTGCCACAGGCACTGTTAAAAGCTACCCCACTGTACATGGGCATTAGACAAATGGACATGGCCTACTCAGATCTTCCTGGCTCTGACAAGCTGGATCAGGTTGATGTGTGATGAGCTGGAAGGGTGGTAGGCCAAATTAGTGTCTCTTGAGTCATGGGGCTAGTCTTACAATTTCCTTCGCCTTTTTGCTTATCTTGTTTGCACCCTAATTCTGATGGTTTCACCTTTTGCATGGGCGGCAGGGAATATCCACTGACCCTTACTGGTGGAAGTCTTTTCTAATCCAGTACACATTTCCCACAGTATTCTGCTGAGTCAGACTTCTTTCAGCATAGCGCTGTGCTTGCGAATCTTCACACATTGTTCCATGCAGCAGGACGGACCCTCCCCCTGGATATCATGCTTCAGAGTTTTACAGTGGTATATCAGTCTGCAGCGAACACACGTGGCCTGAGTCACAGTATTAACAATGTCAGTGTTTGTTTTTAATCGGGCCGACCTAGTGAAACCTTCAGAATCAGCCCTATGTCAAAGGCAGCAAAGCATAGGGCTGAATGTTTATTTTCTTTACTGATTAGCTCCATTCCCTTTGCATTCCAGACAAACAGCATCCCCACTGTTCTCTGACTCAAAGCAATATATCCCCCTAGCATGTGGCATGCCAGAATTAACCCCCGGGCAACAAAGCAACAGGAAACAAAGGGCTTTTTGTTAAACAAAAATCTATTTATGCAGGATCAGACATTCAGACCGGGCAAAATAAGTTCCTCTATCTATTAGTGATTGTGTAATCCTACTTTGAAGCTACCATAATGAACCTATAAAGACGAATGCACATTTTTTTGTATAAAAAATTGACCTGTCTTTTAAACAGATGATTTTGCAATCAGAACAGCAGGTAAAAACAGAGCCAGCTGCTCAGCAGATGAAAGTCTGTAATTCCCTTCAAAAGTTCTGGTTATGTCTGCAACCACTGCAAATCTAGCTCAAAGTGTTTTAAACTTTAAGCAGTGTCCTAATTTGAAAAAAAAAAAAAAAAAAAAGTGATTCTTTAAGACCAAGCCTGACTTTCTTCATTTCGTTAGATGGTTCTCTGTGTTGGAAATAATGGGTTGAGCTTTGATATATTTAGGTGTTGCCTCATATATGGACTCTTAAGCTGCAAACTGAAGTGAGATTGTTTTCATGTTTTTTCCCTGTTAAAATGCTGGCAGAGTATCCATGAGCAGTAGGACCAGCAGAATCAGCCCTCCCTGCCTTCCTTATTGCCTCAAGCTGAAAAGTCCTGTTGTGTTACATCTTATACACTGCTCAGTAAGACCTTGAAGTGCTCTTGCTGAACACACTGTTAAAAAAGTTTCTCTCTCCCTTGGTTTTTTTTTGTTTCCCTGTGCCTTGTTCTGCTCATGTGATCTGCTTTTTTAAATCTGACTGCTGCTCCGACTTGAAGGAATTCCCATTTTTCTGGGAAAGAATCCATCTTTCTGAATCTGTCTGTTGGCAGGTAATGCCTCCTGCCCATTAGATTAATCTAGGTGTCCTCTGAGTGTTCGAGCTCCTTGAGGATTACATGGATCTAATCATAAGTATGAAGAGGAGAAGTCCTCTCCTGGAAAAGAAACAGCAAATTGCATGTTGCTGTTTTATGCTGGAAAATGGAAAGAAAGGCATGGCTTAACTATACGTGACTATGCCTTGATGGATTAAGTGACCTGTTAAAGTCCTTTTCATCTCTGTTTTCACTTAGTCTGTGAGAAACACGTATTGTGACACATGTGCATTGTTTGTATATTTTATCTCTATGTCCTCCTGCAAGGCCTCTCCTTTAAAGTGTCTCTCTTGCCTACTTTTTCTTGAGCACAAACTCTCTCCAGGGGAAAAAAGGGAGGAAAGCCTGTTCAAGTCTGTCCTGCATGTCAGTACTGTCCCCTCTCCTCTCTCAGTAATTGAACTTGAAGTGGCTGGTGAGAAAAGGCTGAAAGTATTAAATTAGGGTGTCTCACACTTCAATGAGCTGTCTTGATCTGAAAAAAAGTGAAAAGGCAGAGGAGCTCGTGTTCAGATGATGAACCTGATATGGAAATATAATTTTGATGTTTTGCAGGTCACACAGCAGAAAAGTCTAAAAAATTAGTTGATCAAATGGATGAGCTTTCTTCATGGTGAAGTAACCTCTAAGCAAGAGTTTTTGAGAGATGTGTTGAGGAGCCTGGGTAAACGGTCAGTAAGTTAAATATTGACAGCTCTTTGCATTACCTGACTTGACTTACACTGGGCAATGCTTAGTGATGTGCGATGTTAGGACCTGCTGTGCTTGGTGCTGTATAGAGCAAGGAAAATTGAAAATTGCCTTCATAAAACCTTGAAATTGTAATGTCTAAGGTGCAGATGTGCCTGTAGTTTTGGGGGCAAGGAGCTTTGTTGTGAGGGAATAAAGGGGAAGCAAGAACAGCTTTCACCTGGTAAAATGAATTGATGAGATATGCTGATGGGGTGAATGGTGAAAATTAATTTCAAAAGGCAGAAGGTGTGGTGGGACACAGCATTTGAAAGTTATAAAAACTCAGCAGGATGCAGTCTCTACAGCTAATTTGACACTTGCGGCAAACAGCTTTTAGGTCTAGAAGTTAAGCATCTTCTCCTGTCCCAGAGATGGAGAGATATTTAGGAGGTGGGGACTGGAAGGAGATGTGCAGATAACATTGCACATAGTGGCATATCTGGCATTTATGAGCTTTTCACACTGGAGGAAGCAGTTCTTCAGTGATGTTTGGTGAGATTTTCAGCTTTTGGGGTTGCTGCAGAGCTTAAAGCAGCTTGTGAAAGATAATTGCACAGTGTGAAGGGAAGGAAGAAGTTCTGAGCAGGCAGAGAGACCAAAGTACACATCTCCTGCACAATGGGGGGGAAACATATTTCACCAGAAAAAGAAAGGTGACGTGTGAGAAATCTTTGTAGTTAGCTTGTGAGAACTGGAATAGGAAGAAGCTATGTGACCAGGGAGAGAAATCAGTCTGTGACAAGGGTTCTGAATGTGCCGTAGCAAGAAAAGGCTATAAAGATGAAAAGACAATAGTCACCAACAATATTAGAGAGACCAGGGTCCTGAGAACTCACAGCATAGATACCTTCAGAGACTTTTCTGCCTGAAGAGGAGCAATGGGGATTTTCGGAAGATAACAGGCTGATGTCTTGTTGGCAGACAGACATCTATTCATAGTATCTGAACGTGGAAGAACCATTGCTCAGGAGGATGTGAACTGGAAAGGCAGGTAATTTGAGTTTCATCACTGGTGGTGCTACGCCCATGGTGTGATCCTCTGGAGATTTTGGAGCACAGGCTATCTGTGGCTTGAGTGAATTATAAAAGGGTGACATCTGAAGTAGTTAGCAATACTGATACATGACCCCGCAGTCTCCTTACTGTGAGTAAGGAGAGGCTAATGAGTTCATGTATGATTGACAAGTTGCTATTGCTTCTTCCAGTGTAAATAATTTTGTTCTGTTATTACCTCTGTTGGTTTTGCCTGGTCACTTAGGTTTGTTTTGTTCCCCTAGGCTTCAGTACTGTTGTATGCATCATTTTCTGTCAGCAGCTGATTTTGCCACTAAGCAGATCCCCAAATTGAAAGCCATAACCCTTTCGGGTCAGATACAATATGTGCATTTAAAGGCTATGGTAGTATGTGACAAAACTTCCTACTGAGTCACATCAGAAGAAACAAAGGTGGGAGGCTAGAAACTGGCATTTGTCCCATACCAAGAGACTAGCTAACAAGTCGCAGGTGGTCACAGCTGGAGCATGGGAAGAGCATGATTATGACAGGTTGTAGTGATAGCTTGTGTGTGCACTTGCATGTTTCACCTGTTTCTTTTTCCCAGCAGCCGTTAAAATGTTTTACACAGCTTGCTATTTTGTTCAGGTAGAGTGCAAATTGGGAATTACCAGAGTGCAAAGTCCATTTTGATTGCTTGACTAGGCTTTACCCTCCTTCTGTCCTTTTACTTTCAGCTTGGTCTAATACCCCTAGGGGATGCTGGCCTTGCTGCAGCAATCCTTTCTCACTGCAGAAACCTACTGAGGTGACTCAGGATGGTATTCAGCGAAGATTATTGACTTGAGACCGCTCCCATCAAATTGCAAACACTCCAAACTACTGGCTTGCTTCTGCTCAGGAGACAAAAAAGTGTTTTTTTACGTGAGAAATGACCTGGCAACTAAGCCCCTTATTAGAGGGCAAGCTCTAGTCACCTAAGAAAGAGGGCTGTGACACTGTGTTTGGCAGAAGCTTCTCTAGATGCTCTGTTGGATATTCTAAGAGTGGAGAGAGGAATCTCCTTCAACTCCACATACAGATATCCAAAAGCATGAAATGGAGGAAAGAAATTTGGTCTTGTGAATGCAAATGGATCCTTGAGGGCTTAACAGAGCAGAAGCCTCAAAATACTTGTTCTGCAAAAGAAAGTGCAACAGCGTGCTCGCAATCCCTGCACAAAATCTCCTGGTTTGCTTATATGGGATGACAGGCAGCCTATATCCTGTAATCTTGCTCATAAAACTTACTCAATTTTGTCTTAAAATGTCCTGTTTGGTGTTTTTGAGTGGGGGAAGGAAAACATTGCCACTGTCACTCCTATCAGTTCTGTGCTTCTAGAGGGATTGCATCCTCAGGCTGGTGTGAAGGTCAAAGTGTGTTAAATTACACAGGAGCTTGAGGGAGAGATGCAGTCGGACCACAGATCCCAGTTTGGAGGCAAGGGTCCTCATCCAGATGTGGTGAACAGATGGGAGGAGGAAGAAGACTGTATTCATGGCACTGATTCTCTGCATTGGCTCTCAGTTGCCCATGCTCTGTACCCAAGCAGTGTATCGTCTGTGCCACAGAGGAAGAGTTTGCTTGGATCTGGCAGGGCTACTCAACTGAGGTGCAGTGCTTCACCAATCCAGAAATGCTGTTTATTTGTCTAACTCAGCTTCCAGTACCTCTCCAACACTAATAAACAAATCCTTCTGGATCCAGTTCAGGTCTCTCTGCATCATATTTCTCCAACAAGAGTGCAGCCAGGGCCGCTCTGCAATTAACGCTGATTTTAGCTGGGTTTTACCATCACTAGCTGTGCAGGATCTAAGGTGATTTCCCCCAGAAGCTGTGCCTCTGCACCTCCTCCCTAGCGCTTGGCTCAGAAAGACTTTTGGTTGCTGTGTACTGCTGCTAAAGGCAAGGAGTGAGTTTTTGGGGTGGCCTGCACCAGACCCCCCCACAGCTGAGTGCTGGGGATGTGTTGTAGAGAGGCTCTAACCACTCTGCAGCCTCTAGCAGGACCAGGTGAAGTGACAAAGCCTGGCAAAACTCATCCTTTGTGGGAACCTTACTAGATTTCCAAACTTATTTTAAAATACCCAACAGATTTCCCACTATCTAGGACGCTCCAACCCACTCCATGACCATGAATTTCAAGATTATGTCCTGCAGGTTTGAATTGCAACACCAGCTTAGTCAGGGTACCAACCCAGACTGAATTTGAGCCCTGTAAAAGTGACCAGGGTACAAAGGATCCACAATTTCCACTGCTCAGTTTTGTGGCTGACCTGCACTTCTGAAAATGAGGCCAGTTTGAGCTAAAAAAGAAAAGCAACCAAACCTTCAGCAACTTTTAAAATATCTTCACATTAATCTCTTTGCACTCAATTTCTTCAGAAGCTAATGAGGTTAGTATCCTGAAGGAGTGTTGTGATACTTCATAGTGGCAATGCTCCGAGATCCTTAAATAGAAAGTGCCAGAGAAATGGCTAGTTGTGTAATTTTTCTAAAAGAGGGAAAGCGGGAGGGTAATTACAGCGTAAATGTGCCTGGACAAGGGTGGGAAATAATCATTCAATATGTAATGATTGAGCCGTCTGTAAGATACAGTGTAAAAATGCTTATTAGGAACACATTTCAAAAGACGTTTCATCCGAATTGCTTTGCAATATAAAGAACTTGATAAGTTGTTAAAGAAATAAAGAATATTCTGCACAGGCTTCTCTAATTATGCCTAACTGTAAGTTTTAACTGAGCAAGGAGCTCCATCTGCTTCAACAATACGATTTATGATACAGTAGCTTGGCATCCTCCGAGTGCCTCAGAACAGTGAAATGCAGCAGCATATGTAAATACTTCCTAATTATGTGCAGCAATGGGAATTCACAGATGGGTAACACCACCATCTACCAAAGACCTGCTACCTATAAATCCTCCTTGAAACAGTCTTGTATTACAATGGATTCTGGTAGTTTTGGGGATGGATTGTTAAGATTCCATTATCTAAATTGGGTTTCAGGCACGGGTGGGCTCGAACTTTCTTTTACAGGAGGATGTATTGCAGACGATGGCATGAAGCACTGAACCGCACTGCAGAATACGGCTGCTACCCTATTGTTGCAAAAGCAATGTTTGCTTTGGGGTGATGGAAATAGGAATTTACGCAGATGCAATAGTGCTGTGCTTAGACAAAGAAGCCAGTTTAATGGGCCCATTTCTTTCTCCTGTAACAGGATGAAATACCAATGAGTTTTGCACTCAGTCGACTGTCAGATATTCTGGCGGTAATTAGGAGTGAGTGCAGAAGTTGGGTTAATATCAGTGAGTCTGGGCAGCCGGTTCATCTTGTAGTGAATAAGAAATAGTGGAACTGGAATTTAGAGGGTAAACCCTTCTGAATTAAAGCCTCCTCAGCAACCTCAGCTTCAGAGACTGGTACTGTTTAGTCTGACTATTTGAGTAATTTCACTGTAAAAGTATAGCCGAATGCAAAGCATTTAAATCGTTCAAAATCTAAAAATCTGAAAGGATTTGGAAAATCCTGGACCATAGACGAGCTCATGAAAGGTCAGTGTTATTTTCCAGCAACAACAAAGCAGTGGCTTTGTGTACAGACCAGCTTGTTACTTCTTCCTTATTAAAGAGATGGGCCTGTTGATTAAGTAAAGAAGAGGGAAGCTCCATTCCCCTGACATCCCACCGCCCCCATCTTTGAAGCTTAGTAAAGGGGTGAGTTTAGGACTTCAGTGATCTAGGAATATGGAAGAAAATGTTTAATAAACATAGCAAAAATGTCCACCAGTGGAGGATTTTTTGTTCTTAAATGCAATAAGCAAGCTTTGGCATGGTGATATGACATAACAGCATTTGCAGTGGACTTGCCAGAGGATGTGTGGGCATCTGGGAGCATTTTAGGAATAGGTTTGCATAATCAGGCCCTTGATTCACTGGCTGAGGGGAAGGTATCTTCAATATTGCTTTGCAATCCCCTTGGTGACAGCAGTAAGTACAATTGGTTCTCATTCTTAAGCCCTGAGGATGTGACCACATCGAACTAAGAGAACCATAAGCACAACTACACAGGTAAAAGTTCTGCCTCCTCTCTTGTTCATTGGCTGGTAACAAATGCGTGGAGCAAGTATATAAGCAGAACAACTGTACTCAAGGAGTTCCTGCCTCTGGGTCATTTGTTTGGTGGATTCTCTCTGAATTTGTCTCATTCCTATTTGAACTTGGTTATAAACCACCGTATCCCATAGCAATGGGTTGTATAATTTATTGCTTTTTGTGTGTTTCTCGGGGGTGGACAACTTCTTTTCATTTATTCTCAGCTTATCCCCTGGCAACTTTGTTAGCTGATTCTAAATTTTGTACAGTGAGAAACAGTGAGTAGTCATTCCTTGTTTCTCCTCCTCACACCCACTGTGATGGTACAGATATGTATTCTACTTTCTTCCCAGTTGTTTCTTTCTTAAGTTGAGGAATTTGAGTCTAATTGATTTTTGCATGGAGCTACATACTGAGAGTAAATCAGACTCTATGGCTGCTGAGTGGAAGCCATCAGGCCATTCACTTTATTTAGCCCACCAAAATGGGGAGGAAATTCAGTGATGTCAACTACTGCTACCCCATGTGGAACTCAGGTTATTTCAAAATGTGTTGTGTGTTTACAGCTTTTTAATTAGGGCAGCTTGTATTTTCAGGAGTTAATTAGGCTGTTCACGTGCCAGTGCAGTGCCTTGACTCTCACCAAGGACAAATCATCCCTGGCCCAGCCTGGAACATGGACTGAAGTAGCTTGTCTCCAAAACTTCCTCTAGCAACAGGGACTATTATAATATAAATAAGAAGGGCTATGCAGTCCTAATGTATCTTTCCCAGAGGTTACTAAAGTGCTCCCATAACATTCAGGGGATGCATTATACTTCCCACTTTTTAGTATCTTGGAAGCTACTGTTAAATGTAAGTAAACCAAGGATAAATGTTGTGTCTCAATGCCAGTCAGCAAATCAATAGCATAAGAAGGAAAAGGCCTCTATTTTAGCCAGCATCTTCAGTTCAGGGCTACCTACTTCTTCTCAAATTTGTTATTTTCCTGGAATGAGAAGTGATCAGTTTGGTACTTTGTTATTGGATAAAAATGACCTTTGTTTTACAATGTTGGCACAACAAGGCCGTAGAAAACCACAGCCGTATCTGAAGTCACTTCACTGAAACAGGGCAAGAGAAAATCAGGAACCCTTTTAGTATTACCTTGTTTTTTTCTTTCTAATTTGACAGTCTCAGTTATTTCTTTCCTCTTGGTTTTCATGGGTGTTATTAAACACAGCAAAGCAAACCCTCTATGGAGATCACATTTTGTTAAAGCTAATTTGCCTGTGGCCATTTAACAGAAGACTTGGCTTTTACTTGTTAAAGATACGCTTTTTTCTCTCTCTTATCTACTAGAAGTGACATTCTAAAGGAGTATTTTCTGCTTGAAGTTTGATTATGAAATGCAAAGCACTTGATTTAGGTTAATAAATAATCAAAGATTAACTCTAGCTTAAAATGTTCTCAAGAATTCAAGTGTGGTGGGAGGCACCTGAAGTTAACCCATGTTAGGAGGCTCACTTTGCCCCGGCTTTTTTTTTATATAGAGGGCCCCAAACTACACTCTACTTCATCTGAATTTCACCGATTCATTTAAGTCACCTTCTGGAGAGATCTTTGTCTGCATTGGCTAGATAAGGACCCTAGGAAGACTAATTACCTCTCTTTAAATACCCAAACAAGTGTGAGTGCCGCCTGTCCCTGTCTGACTCCAGGGGTGGGTAGTTTTTTTCCCTGAGCAAGGAAATGAACACTAAATTGGCTGTAGTCAGACAACATACAGCCCCGGAGGATGAAGTAGCTTTCTCCAGCTCCTGTGAAGTCCCTTTAGTTCAGGTTTGATCGATATCAGTGTGAGAAAGCTTTGTGAAACATAGATGAGACCAGCAGCCAAGTGTCATGGAGAACCGAAGCTGTTGCTCTGCATGATTGAGCACAAGTGGGTTTCCGATTAAACCTTCTGCCTCAGAGGCCACTTTCATACTAATAAATCATGCTTGGATCTGTTTTTTTTGGTACTAATGGCCTGTGTCCATGCTATTAAATGCCTTTGGTCTCCACAACAGAGTAGGCACATACAAACTGTGCATTGGGAAAGGTCCTGGATCTGTGTCAGCTCCTGAGCTGTGCCTGGGAATTGTTTGGAAAAGCGTTAGCTAGCTCTGGCCAGAACCATCCTGAGGACATGCCTCACAATTTAACACTGCTACAATGAGTCCTGGTTCCTGGGATTAGTCCCAGACACTGCTCAGCTTACTTGTGTAGTCCTGCCCAGAAGCTCTGGTCCAAGCCTCACTTATTGCCATCCATCTGGGATTTCTTGCACTAGCGTTACCATACTCAGCTGTTGATATGCGAAACAAAGGGTTTATAACTGAATGGCTTTTGGTCCAACAGCTCCAGCCCTTCACTGTTCTGCTGCTTCCACATCATGTTTGGTCTACAGCAGATGCCTTTTCAGCTGTGGAAAAAAAGCGTGAAGTAGTCAAATGTGTCTCTGATTTTAGTGGACTAAATGATGAATGTGGAGGTTCAGGATCCTTCAGGCATTAGTTATGGAATTTGATAAAACAGTACAAGAATAGTTCGGCATTTGGCAGTTCACTAAACCAAAAGGTCAGTTGCAAGTCTTGGGAACACAGTTTTGCTCAAAAGTTTGGTTCAGCTTTTCCTCTGGCATGCAGCTGTAGGGGTTATACTACAGCAGCAGGAAGGATTATAAAGGCATGGGGTTCATTCTTCCTTGTTTCCTTTCCTGTGTATTCTTGTTTCCATGAGCCATCATGGTGATTCTCCACAGAGATGCTGATCTTTTGTAATGTCAGCGATAGAACTCTGCTTCCTCTCTCACTTTTGGGATTGGCACCTCCTTAACGTGAAATGTAACCCCTCACATTTGATTACAGCAGTGGTAGGAAGTATGTGATCAAACATTTACATGACTCTACTTCTTGGTTACATAAAAGAAAATGAATGCAATTTTCACCTGCATACTTTTATCTTTTTATAAGTGGAACTGCTTATAAGCCAAATAAGCCAGAAGGCAAACTGCAACATATTAAGGTGAGAGAGAAAAAGAAAAACAACCTCAATATTTTCAGAGTAATGTGTTAAATTTGAATACATTTAAAACTTAGTGATACATATAATTAGTGCTGGTTCCCATGGTTACAGAGTCAAAGATACAGAAGTTGCAGCTCCATTTCTTGTCATTGAAAACTCTGCTTAAATCAGAAATGGAGTGGATCCAGGTGGCAAATATTCATATGCTGGAATTGGCGCCACCCATCTTGTGTCCAATCTGTTAGTCAAAGTCAAGTAAACTAAAATGAGTCAAGATTTGTGGTTTCTAATTAATGTATTTGGTAAGTAAGAATGTAACCACCAATGAACAGGAAAAAGGAACCATTTTATGTCTCTAAAATGGCCCCCATAAGAGAGATTCTCTAGTTCAGATTTATCTCCAATATATTTGGCTATATCTTCGTCTTTGGCTAAAACATTGTCAAATGATTTGAAATGACAAGCAACAGAAAGGTACCTAGACATAGGACCCTTCGGACCCGTGGCTCGCTTAAGGCAGGGTTGTATCTTGTTGTGGGATGCCCATTCCAGTTGTTGCTAGTTGGCTCTTGTTAATCCATTTGGACCTGCTTCATCTGAGGACTAAATGATGTCTCATTGGCTGTGGTCGTCCTAGCAAATGTGATAGGACCATGACATGAAGCTGGGTAGTGGCCCACAAACACCTGTGGTCTTCGATTGTTTGTGTGCTCTCTGGATGTCATGGGTGGCATCAACCAGTACTTTCCCACCCAGATCTCAGGCACAGTTCAGGGAAGAGCAGGTTTGGGAGAATACGTGCGATGTGCTCACACATAGTCTGACCTTGGGCAGCTCATGTGGATGGGAGGGGAAGTCTTCCCGGACAGGGACACTGCACACAAGCAGTTAGATGCCTACCATTGGATAGCTTGCATGCTGTGAACTTCTCCCAGCACACACAATCTGTTCTGGCATTGAAGGAGGGCTGTGAGATTAGGCTGATGTTTTGCACGCTGTGTTTCCTGGTCACTTCCCTGTCTCCTTTGCTCTACCTCACTTCAACGTATTTTCCCGTTTTCTACTTTCCGGTGCCCTATCCCAGCTTCTTTGCCTCTGCACTTGATATTTCCGAAATGTTCTAACTCTCCTGGCATGAATGGAGAGAGCCATTTTTTATATCCAAGACTCTTCCTTTTCATATCTTGAAAACTTCTATAAATCTGTAGTCTGATCATCCTTTTTACCTTTCTCTTATTCTCTTTATTTGGAGCAACCAAGACACTCAGTTGCATGTTTTTATTGTCTTGTCCACCATCAACACATAGTCCCTTCCTGCTGGTTTTACTCTGTTGATGTGTCTTTTCTGAAACTGGCAGATAGCTCCTGAGGGACAGGGATGCTTGCTTCCCTTGTGTTTGTAATGCACCTAGCACAGTGGAGATTTGTTAGAGCCTGGAGTTTCGAACACAATGATGGCACCTATAAAACAAAAGGAATGTGTGTGTGCATTATTTATTTCAAGGAAGAGATTGTAGATCTGAGCAAAAATGGAAATTCCTATACTGTGGGTAAGAGTGCAGGTTCAAAACTTTTTACAAACTGGTGTAATACTGGGGTACTCTGAAGTTTCTACTGGAGGGGAAATTTTGTGTATCTTTCATACTGGATTATTGGAGAGATTCTCTTTTAACAGAATAAATACCTTTTAATTCTTACTTGAATGCTGCTACTGGATTTATTTTACAATACAAAGATCTCAAGAAGAAAATTGAGTTAAATGTAAATATTTCAATTTCAGTTTTGGCTGGATTATTTTACCTTGTCAAAATGATTTTTTTGTTGAAATCAAAATTTCCCCGTAGAAAGCTCAAGATTATAGAAAAAGGTATATTACGGTCCAAGAGTGTCCTGTGGGGAAATCTTTAACCTGCTGTGTTAGGTTGTAACTCCGACTCTTCTCTCCAGCATGTCTTATACAACACCCTTACTGCTCAGTTTGTGGGACAAGACAGTAGCACATTATCACTACCAAAACCAAGGATGACAGCAATGAACTGCCTCGCAGAGGTATAGTTTTTTCCATCCCCTGCTAGTAACTACCAGCCAAGAATACAACCACCACCTTATCATAGAATCATAGAATGGCTTAAGTTGGAAAGGACTTTGAAGATCATTGAGTTCCAACACCCTTGTCATAGACAGGGACACCTCCCTCTAGACCAGGTTACCCAAGGCCACGTCCAGCCTGGCTTTGAACACCTTCAAAAATGGGGCCTCAACAACCTCTCTGGGCAACCTGTGCCAGTGCCTTACCACCCTTAAAGTGAAAGAAATTCTTCCTAATGTTTAATCTAAATCTGCCCTCTTCCAGTTTATAGCCATTCCCCCTCGTCCTCTCACTACAAGCCCTAGTAAAAAGTCCTTCCCCAGCTCTCCTGTAGGCCCCCTTGAGGTACTGGAAGGCCACAATAAGTTCTCCCCAGAGCCTTCTCTTCTCCAGGCTGAACAGCCCCAACTCTCTCAGCCTCTCCTCATAGGAGAGGTGCTCCAGCCCTCAGATCATCCTCGTGGCTCTCCTCTGGACACGCTCCAGCAGGTCCATGTCCTTCTTATGCTGGGGACTCCAGAGCTGGATGCAGTACTCCAGGTGGGGTCTCACGAGAGGGGAGTAGAGGGGCAGAATCACCTCCCTTGACCTGCTGGCCACACTTCTTTTGATGTAGCCCAGGATACGGTTGGCCTTCTGGACTGCGATTGCACGTTGCTGGCTCATGCTGAGCTTCTGGTCAGTCAGCACGCCCAGGTCCTTCTCCTCAGGGCTGCTCTCCAGCCATTCCCCACTGAGCCTGTATTTGCGCTTGGGATTGCCCCGATCCAGATGTAGGACCTTCATCCATGTGTTTTTTATTTTAACTTGGCTTGGGGACGAATTGCACCAAACCCCAAAACTTTCCATCTGCCTGAACAGAAATTTTCCTGAGCTGCACTTGTGCAGTGAGCTTGAGGAGACTGCTTGGACCTTTGACCAGCTAGAGGACCTCTAAGGTCACTGTTTGCTTTGCAGACCTGGTAGATGGATCTGCTCTTGGCCAAAGCATCTCTGTTCCTGACAACTCACAAAGAATCTGGGAAGATGCAGAGAGAGCTTGTTGAATGGGGTCTATTTAAAACAAAACAGCTTTTTTCAGTACAACTTTAAAAAGCAGAAAGGTTTCTGTCACATCACAGTCTGCTCCAGTGTGGGGCAGACACCTGTCACTCAGGGTTTAGTTCTTCAGCTTATAATGGAGAGCAGATCCTTAGAGAACTGACATAAAAAAAGAAGAGAAGAAAGGAATAACGCAACTAGACACCAAGAAGAGGCAAGCACCTGACTTATTACTTGAATGTAGGCTGTTTATGTGTAACATCTGTTAATGCTTTGGACTTTAATGTTAGCATAAAAAAGAGAACCTACAGTCTTCAGGGAATATGACAAAATACAAAGACCAGAATTTTTCTTGCTTTACATAATGGACAAAGGTTGAAGAAAAATAGCTTTGAACTTGCATAGTTTTTGCATAATTATTATATAATTTAATGCACAAATAACACATAATCATATACTGTCCTGGTGTTGCAATTAAAAGTTAACCCATATTTTCAGAATATTTAATTTTATGATGAATGAGCTGTTAGTCCAGTCCCTTATTTTTGTCCTGTTTTATCTTCATGCAGGTATTTAAGTAAAATAAGCACCACATTGTACCTTAGGAACTGATAGCAATAGATTTGTTGAGTTGTATAGAATAAACTCATTGAAATCTCACCAGGCTCGATCAGTCTATCTTCCTTCACAAAACACTTCTCATAAACGTACAGATAAAACTTTAAAATCAAATGTATATTTGTATTCAGATGAATGCTTGGTACTTAAAGTGTCATTTTAGCTTATAGAGACCTTTAGTAATGTTTTTTAAGAATGCTGCTCTCCTTGCAAGGAACACCAGCTCATTTGGTGGAGGCTGCTAGAGAAATGCTTTGGGGTCATGTCACTGCTGGGATTAATAGACGTTTGAATTTCAAGAGCAGGCTGACTGATAGTGCAAATGAGTATTCTTTGGAGGAGTCACCTTGAGTTTTTCCACAGAAAATGAACAATTCAGTGTAAAGTACAACAAAAAACCAGTAAGTAAAATATCTATATTTACTGGTCGTGTTTTTAGGGCAGTCAGAAGTTGTGGACTAGGGAACTTTCACTTTACCATACAGTTCCTTCAAAGATACAATCTTACTAAAATGTAGTCCTGTGTTGTTTTCTTGAATTGCCGGTCAGGAATACGTTAGCACTTGATGCCTAGCAGAAATCATTACAAGCATTGATTTAGTGCCTATCACCACGATAACTGAATTTCAACTCAAGATGGAACATACAAGGGATCAGTAAGAGATGAGCCTAAATATGTTGCCTGTTGCTTGCTCATGACACAGGAGAAGGGGGCTAAATCCAGTAAGGGAGCGCTGGGCAGAAAATCTCTTTTTACAAGCAGTGGGTTTGTGCCTCACTATTTGTCTGAGCCTGGTCCTTGCTGTTGAGAAGGCTCTGCCATCAGCATATATTTAGATAATGATGTTTTAGACTGGCGCTTTTTGACTTTGGAAAATTATACCAATATTGGAAGGCACAGCCAGATAGGACTATTTATCACATTTGTATTACATTGCCTTGTGAAAAATACTTGTAAATATGCTGGGAATAACACTTAAGGAGATATTTTTGAATGGTCCAAATGCGAAATCTGAAAAATAATAGTGGATGCCTTAGAGGTCCATTGTGTATGCTTAAACATTTTTTTGAAATATGATCTATTTATTTCTACTAGGATGAATTATGTTGTTTGTTTTTTTTTTCCCCAGCTATTATATTCAAACCTTTAAAAATATATTCAGTTCCTTTTATTGAAATACGCATGTTTAGCTTACTTAGCAAAATATATAACAAAAATATTAGATGCAAATCCAGTGCAAGAGATTTTTTGTAACTAATTATTATTTTTTAAATAGTGAAATCAAAATGATTAGCTAGATTTTTACTTACTCTACCATAAAATAAGCTTTCTATCTCTGCAAATCATGTACTTTTTTTTTTTTTAATTTGGAAGTTTTAGCCCAATACAGGGCTTTTTTTCACTGATGAGTTCTAAAAATCAGGTTTATAATGGAAACCCTGTCACTTGCTTAACTACAGAGGTTCAGAAACCACTATAATTAGCCCAATGACAGCAGAAGATGACACAAATCTGGCATTTCAGCATCTATCTAGGTATTTTGCATCAATTCTTTTATAGCAATGAACTAAAAAGCTTTTTTTTTTTGGCAACTGGGTGCTAGTTTTCTATTTGAATATGTCTTTTATTTTTTTAAAAAGCTTTTTCTGATTGGAAAATCAGAAAACCTTGGAAGCCTAAGCTACGTAGTTTGGATTCCTCCAGAGTTTCAGACTTAATCCATTAAATGCAACGGTGATAAAGTGGAGACTGATGGACCCCCCCACTCTCAATAGCAACAAGAGTCTTCTTTTGTTTCTGTCTTGGAGCAGCTGCATTGAGGGTGGCTTATACCTTCCTGTTCCAACTCCTGCTTCTCCTGGCCCAGTCTTCTTTTACTCATAGTGGTGGAAAAATTTAGAGATCCTTTAAGTTGTTCCTATATGGAGGTTCCTTAAAAAATAAATACATTGAAGTATGGAGGATTTTTTTTTTCCAGCAGAAATCCCTCAGAACTAGAAGAAATGAAAAAGATGGCTGAAATGTCTATGTCTTGGATGAGGGAGCCGAAGACTTATTTCACAGCTAGTCCCAGATACAACTGTGCCTTTTTCTTTCCGCAATAACCCTTATAGCATGAGCAGAAGTAGATCCTCCTGCCTAAATGGCACTGTTGAAACAAATGTGTATGTGGAGTGATGCAGAGTCCACAGGCAACAAGAAGCAGGAACTATGAGGGCCTTGGTCTCAGGTATTAACAATCAACACTTAATAAAAGGCAGAGATGATTTTTTATTTCTGCTCTGAGTTCTACCTATGCAATGTCATTGTTTTTATTGAAAATGGCCCAGATAGATATGAGTTTGTGAGAAAGCTGGTCTTACCTCCACTGGAGTTTCTAGCATACATGTGAGCAAGAAAATACTATTTATACCAGGGAATGTCTACTACCAGGACCGATGTCCTGCTTTTTGCTGGTAGCTCAGCTAACCCTTTTGGTGATGGCTTTTGATTTCTTAATGACTGCAAACAAGGAACTCGGCACCTTGTACCTTCTATAAATTAACTATCATCTGGGAAGTGATCATGGAAAGTTTGAAAAATGAACTAATAACAACAGAGGTCCTAAAGCCCTCTTGCATACCTTGACATTTTAAATATGCCTCTATAAGAATAACAAGAAACTGGGTGATGTTTTCAGAGGACTATGTGGTCTCTTTGAAGATGCATTGGGGTTAGGTTGAAAAGAGAACTGAACCTTTCTAGCATTATTTTCCAAAAGTTCTGGCAGGGTTGTCACTGAAAATGTGCTTTCAGACCATCCCCGAAAGCATATGCTCATTCAGTGTTGCACAGGAGCTCCCATAGGCCAAACCTTCCTTTCAATTTTGCACAAACTCGGAGAAAATGGGACTGATGCCAGTCCCTAGCATAAAGACAACTTGAACTGAATTCATATGATCTGGGATTTATGCAAGCAAAGTGCAAAGAGAAACAGGCTCACCCAGCATGAAATTTGGCCCCTGGTGAAATAATCTGTAGATAAGTCAGAAATTTCAGACTGAATGTGGAGGGTGGAATTGTTTTTTTTTTTTTTTTTATTTTATTTGTAATTTGAAGATTTGCAGCAACACAAAGATTGCTTTAAAAAGAATAAACTGACTCAAATCCTATCTGAAGGTCTGTAGTAATTAGTGCAGTACCTGCTGTGGTGGGACCACAATGAGACAGCCAATGTAGGCTGGCAATTAAGGCTCTTCTAACAATGGGAACTCAACTTCACATGAACGGCTAAGGGCCACAGGGAAAAAGAATAACCAACTGCTGTTCTTAAACTCAGCAAGTTCCTTGTAGCTTGAGGTTAGAAATCGTGAGAGCAGAGAGGGGTCTGGAAGTTTTCTCTAAAGAGGTGGACAAGGTGACTTTGAAGAAAAGCACCACTGCCAACAGCAGTGACAGTGCCCTAATGGGAAGATGTAGCCCCTACTTTGTTTTAGGAAGAAATGCAAGCTGGTTTGGGTTTAAGGAACAAAGTGAGACACATTGCCTCCTCAAATTGTCTTTTTCTGCATAGATACAGAAGGCAGAGGAGATGCCCCCTACTTTGCTATAGATTAAAAAAGAGGAGGAGATAAAGTAGAGAATTAGAATAGCAAATCATTGTCTCTAAAATCAGGACAGCTGCTTTTTTTGCTGTTTAGCCTGAAGGTGGGCTATGGACTGCAGCATTTGTTATTGTCTTCTGATGACAGAATGAACCAGGGCAAAATAAATGCTTTTTTTTCTTTTTGAAGTGGATTGAAGACTCTACCAGATTTGTCACTGTAAGGGTTCCAAGAATGCCCGGGGAGCTGCAGTTTGTCAACAGAGTGGCCACTGAGTTATTTATTACTAGGACTGTAGTAAAGCCAAAATAAATCCACTCACCTCAATCCATCCATCTATCTAGCCATCTATCTATCTATCTATCTATCTATCTATTTACCTACCTATCTATCCATCCATCCATCCATCCAACCAACCAACCATCCATCTAAAAGTTAGATGGATTTTGTCAAGGAATGTCTTGGTCTTGTCAGAGCTGAAGAGTTCATTGCTTATCTCCCATCTTAGTGCCATGGGAAGCCATGAACTGTTTTCTTATTTCTCAGTCTTAGTTGGAGGACTTCACCCAGAAAGTATATTCTCAGAAATTGCCACTCACAGAACATAGAGGGTCATATAGTGGGGTTAACACCACTCCTACTTTTGTTTGCTAGCAGAGAAGTCAGAGCACTCTTTTATCTGGCAGGGTAACTTCCTGAGGGAATTTAAATCCATATTTCCCAGGAGTGAAGACAGTGCCTAAGCAACACAGTTACAGGGAACAGATTGAGATGCCCAGATGATGAATCTGGCCAAGACCAAGGTACAAGAACTAGGACAACAAGAATTTTAATGGTTGGAGGTGCTTAACAGGAATGGGGATTTCTTGATTCCAGTCCCTGCTACAAAGCCTGTTCTTATATTTTATCCAGTGATTGTTTAACGCACTGTCCTTAGAGCAAAGATCTGAAGCCAGGTTCCCTCCAGAAAGTGACAGCTCTGGCTATGCTAAACACATGTTGTCTCTTGCTCTCTCTCAGTGGCCTAATGAATCATTTGTGTATCTGCCATGCAATGAAGAGCTTCTTTAGAGGAGGCAGAGGACCCAGGAAATAAAACCTGGTCTCCTGCTAGCTGGGCAAATGATCCTATGTGATGGCTTGTAGTAAAATTGTGATCACCTGCACCACCATTGATGGTAGGGTCTTAGGAAAAAGAACTACTTCCATGAGCAAGCGCTAGGCACTTACTACCAGCTTTGGTGGGTGCTGAAACACGGGAATGCTTGAGAACAAGACCTGATGTAACTTGTATCTAGTGTTGTCTCTTTGGCGCACTGAGTTGTCTCTCTGCTCAGCATATAAGGGTTGTGCTTCCCTGTGGTAGTGCTTAACTCCCTTTGTAGACTATGCTAGAAGCCTGAGCACCTCAGAGTGGTGCTTGGGGCAGTCCCTGAAGTGCAGGTACTTCCTAGAAGGGCAATAAGGTCTAAGTTGCTTATTTTAAAGTAAAAATTATGACACTTCCTTGGGTCTCTTTTTTGGAGCAAGACCTTAGTCTCTTTGTTGCCTACAGCACCCTAACTTGCTGCTTAGAGCTCAGACCCTCCAAAAGGGAAAATGGATGACTCTTGTAGGCATGGACTGTACTCAGGCATCACAGATCCCAGTGCGGTGGGTGATTACAGCCTGGAACCCTTAGAGGCCTGTTGACCCCAAAGAGCCCATGCCTATGTCTAGGATTTGGTCTCCCTCTCAAGCCTTGCTGACTGTGGTTTAAATGTCTCTACAGTGAACTTGAAGGATTGTTGCTCCGAAGTTGTATTTAAAGCAGTTTTGCTGTTCACATTTTCTTTAGAGAGAAATAGCAATGCTGTCAGCCAATTAATTAGACCTGCACATGTTGCCCTCTCTCTTAGAGTCTGGGGTGTAGGCTAGGAGACATCAGGGAATGCAGCTGATAAGGCTTGTTGCCCAAAAGGGGGGGAGTAGAGATACAGCATTGTAGAAGATTTTTCTCCATGGAGGGTGGAAGCGGAAGTCACTGTGCAGCTAGGCTGCTAATTGCACACTCATGCTGCTAATCCCACACCCGTGGGAGAGAGAAAGAGAGGGAGGGAGAGTGGAAACTCTTTGGCAGCTTTGTGCACAAATTTAACAGTTTCTGGATAAGCTTCTGCTTGAGGAGAGAGAAGCAGAGCTTGGATGTTCTGACATGCAGAGCCATGTCCCCATCTGTTGTGCTAAGGAGTAGCCATTGACTCACTTTAGGCTGTTTCTTGCCTCTGTTGAATTGGTAGCTGAACTGTTGGAGAAAAGATCAACCCACTTAGTCCAGCGATTAAAAACATTCTTTAACTGCTATAAAAATTCTGCTTCTAAATGAGTGCTGCAATGATTTTCATTAGCATTTAACAATCAAATGAGGTATAGGTATAGTCCAATAAGTCATCAGAAGAAGCATATTTTGAATTCATAAAGTGGTTTTCATTTGGAATGGACCTGTAGTGTTGATCTTTAGTCCGTTCATTCTAACAGGTCACTTCTGGTTCAGAAATCAAGGAAAAAGGCCTGGGAGGTGCAGGAGCTACAGGGTTGCAGGAGAAATTTCTTCAGATTAGAATCATAAATGGGGTTAGAAGCTTAAAAGCAACTTTGAATACCTAAATTGAGTGCTTTGCATTGTTGAAATCCTCAAGTTCGTGCAGCTACAAATTGGTCTTTAACATCCCGAGACACCCGCAGTCCCATCAGGGGTATCCAGAACCATCCAGCTATGGTCCCTTCGGCCTTTTTGATCAGCTGTCCCCTTTGTTTGTCTCCTCTGTTGTCTTCTGCAGCCTGATTTAGTAGTTGTTATGGATTAATCTTCACATCTAAAGCTACTGGGGACAAATAACCCAAGATCTTTGGAATGTGGACAGATTGGCTGTACAGGCCTGATGAGTTTTAAGAGTCTCAGGTTTCAAACTGTGCTCAGAAACTCAACCCTGGGTCTTGCTGCTCTTGGGCAGGGAATGCTACTAAGGCTTTCATGACGAATCACGGTTGCTGAAGCTATTTTACTTCCTGTAAAGAATTCATTATTCCTTGGAGCATGGTCTTGAATCATCCTTTCCCAGTCATTTACTTTTCCCTCCTCTCTGTCCCAGAGAATAATTTTCTGGTGAAGTGTAATAGCTTCAGCAGAGCTTTAGAAATCCTTGCCTAGGAATGCTTAATAGACTAGTGATAAGAGACCCCTTTGGGTCCAATGTTTTGTTACAACCTAAGCATAGCAGAGACTTGTTTACAGGTGTCTCACTGCTATAGTTCAGGGCTTTAAGCTGTTAGAGAAAATAGAGTAGGCTTTCTGTGGTGCATGTTTCCAAAAAGTAGGTCTACTTTGAAGGTAACTCGGAGACTGGCCCAGTGGGCAAGTGAGGCAAGGCTATTGTCTGGAGTATAGGCTTGAGTTAAATCTCTGAAAACATCATGACATCAGAACTTAGGTGGCTTAGTCCACAGGTTCATGAGGGGCCTGAGGCATTTACTCCTAGGCAGGTCTGAAGATCTGAGTGGCTGTGCTGTGTCATAGTGAAGGACAGATCTACAACCGAATGTTTCAGGTTCCAAAACCGCTCTGGGTGTTGTGTTTATGAGCCTAAGGAATAAGGGTGCTTTTCTAAATGCTGTATCCCTCAAATCAAGAAGACAAAAGTCCCCTGCTACTTCAGATTATTCTCTGCTCTTCTGAAAAGCTCTTGTGTTTTCTGATGCCAAAATGGCAGAGATAAATGTAACAAATAAAATGGAAAGTCATGAGGGAATCCTAATCACCACAGACTCATGCTAAATGAGGGTGTGATCCCACTCCCTCCTGTGTTCATCAGTGCTTCCGTGCTGTTACTCCTGATTTACGACTGTATAAATCACAAGTGAACCAGACCTGCTGCAGGTCCCTTGACCTTCCCTGCAGAAAATTTCTGCAGTGGCTTTTTTTTTTTTTAATGTGCATAGAAGGATAGAAATCACAGAGCTGGGGTTTAGGTGACAGGTCACCTGCACCCTTAGATCTGAAGTTGGATAGAGCAACTTCTGTGTATGTGGTGGTGTCAAAGTTGTTATCCGCTGGAGGAAGAGAGTGAGATTTGAGGTGGAAAACCCTCCCCAAATACCTGATATCAGGTTCCGCTCATGCAAACCAATGGTTCTATTAAAAAAAATATATTTTTTTTTTTCGTGCATTTTTGTAGAAGTGAGTCCTTGGGATATGAGCCCTCTGAGGCAAGAATTCCTTCCTGCTTTGGCTCTTTGTTGTAATAATCTGGTGACAGTGTAATAAAAGTAACTACTGAGATGGCATCATTTGGGCTCTTCACCTGAAACTTGCGGTTTATTGTCTTTTGGAAAAGGTGGGGAGATCAGAGAGACTCATTGCTGTAAGTTCATTAGCTTGCTGTTTATCATGACAGAAACAATATCACTCATCAGTAAGGTAAAACTCTTTCTTCAAAGTCTTGAAGCAGCACTGCAGATGGCAGTTGCCCCTGTGCACGTATAAAGTGTAGCCAAGTTTTTTGTATCCGTACTCTGCTTGCTTATAGCTACTCATCCTTTCTCTCATTCTGCTCAGACTCTTTGCTGTTGCTGGATTCTTTGTGCATGCTCAGATACTGGCAAATTCACAGGGCCTTTTGCAGCTTTTTGTTATGTTTTCTTTTATGCATGCAAAGCCAAGAATTTGTGTTTTTGTTAGCTCTTGCAATCGGTATAAAATAAATTAAATTGTTTAAGAAAGCCATTACCACCGGCTTCTTATCAAAGTATACCAAACATTTTGCACAACATGACTACAGTTTTATATACTAAATTCTTAATATGAAATAGCTTTGCTAGACAGCAATAAAGCTTTCATTTTATTGCTTCTTTTTG
>NW_009647595.1:5151092-5172185 GCF_000708025.1 Charadrius vociferus
CTCAGCATACCACCAACCATTCTGTGGATATGGTTAGGGAGTTCAGCATAAATATGAATCTTTGACTAACAGTGCAAAGTTCTGGCTATTAAAGAGCTGGCTGACACTGAGAGCAGCCACACCATGTGCAGATACTACAGAATTAGGCTTTGATTTTTCTTTTTTTTAAAAACAGATCTTCATCTTGGAAAGCTACCAGTGAAATGTAGGGATAATGATGAGAACTCAGAATTTCTGAAACTGGGTTGTTTTTAGTCAGATAGTTTAGGTGTCAAGGAATAAGAAAACAGCACTGAAAATTAAGTTTTCCTCAGTTTGCCTACCTGCAGGACATGTCTAAGACCCCTGCTTTTCGGCATCCCTCTTCAAGTATAAGGGCTGTCTGTTTGAACTGTGCATTTGGATTCTACTGTGAAAATAAGGAAATGAGCACAAAAAGATTTTTTTTTTAATCAGACATAAAACACAGCCTGTGAGATTTTTGGAAGGTGCCTGCAAGTCTGAACACTTTACAGTTTCTTTCAGTCACTTCTATTTACACCTTCAGAGAACACCCTTAGGGAAAAGTAATTATTAAATTTTTTAGAATGGTTCCATAAGATACATGGATTGTCCTTCAGGCTAGCTTTCCACTGATCTGGACACATGGTTTGAAGTACAGGGTATTGCAAGTTACAGATGGATGGAGTAACTCATAATCTTATACTCTCCACTTAATTTAAAGAAGGATGTCTCTGTGGTGTGACCCTGGACAGTTGATTGGATTTCAGTTCTCCTTTTGAGTATAGAGTTAATATGTTCCCTTGGGAAATTTCTGTCTGACAGTGGGGATCGCACAGCCTTGGTATTCACCAGGGTGCTCTGTTTCAGCCTTATATGTTGTGCTTACAGACTTTAAACTCCTGTTAACATATATCATCCAGAACACAGGATTTGAATTTCCCCTTGTCACCTTCTTGCTCATGTGTTTTTTCATCTCCTCTGCTTATTCCCTCTATTTTTGTTTTTAAGCCTCAATCTGCCAGCCAGGATCATCACTCTGAGCCTGGACAAGCAACACTTTATTAAGTCTGATACAGCAACAATTCTGCCAAGTCTCAGATTGGCCTGTAAAACTAAGTACTCTGCTCAAACTTACTGAAAAAAAGTGAGCTACGGGAAAGAGCCATTATCTGAGATAGACGCAGCATTCATCTTTTCTTTTTTTCCTGCTCTTATGTAGTTTGTCTTGTTTTATCTTCAAGGAAACTGGATCAGACTTTAACAAGAGCAACAACAACAACTCCAGACCTTTACTCTTCTCTCCAAAAAGGACTCTGGTTACCATCTTTAGTATCATTTAAAGCTTCCAGGAGTGGTCTTATTTTACAAGGCTTCTCTTCAGCCAAAGAAAAATGAGAGTTATCTGTGAATACTTTATGTTCCAATTGTTTTTAGCAAATTCCTTAAGAAATTTTTGTAAAGGTTTTTAGTAATGGCTGTTGCTTTAAAGTCCTTGCAATCAAAATAATGGACCATGTTTAATTTTTTAATTCTATAAAGTAACAGGGTCACATTAATATTTTTCAGTCCCTGAGAATTTATCTTCCATTAAAATTAATACAGTATTGTTCAAGCTTGGGATACCACAGAATGAGCTTGTTGGAGGCTTGGCCCTACTTTATTGATGTACTTACTCTGTAATCAATGGGGCTATTCATGTCAGTGAAACAAGCAACGTTTGGCCCCTGGCGATGAAACGAACATCAATTACGTATATGAGACTTGGCTCAGTAGAATTATCTTACTGCTTTACTTCTTTTTTTTATTATTAATTCCTCATCATATTTAATAGCTCGAAGCATTTGAAAAATAAACTGTAATAAACTGGCCATAAAGGATAAATGAATAATGCTTTAATTATCTGGTGTCATAAAGCCAAGTCTTCAATTACCATGTATGAACATATTTGGTTCATTTCTAACAACCGTGAATCTTATCCAATAATCATATATTCTGATTACTCGTCAAGTTTATCCAGCATATCCTATGACCTGATGGGGCTTGTGGCTAATCTAAGAGAAATGTTATCATAAATTAATACATTTCCATGCTAGAGAGTCCTTTCTGATTATCTAGTATGACCCCTTGTGTTTCACTGGCCGTGGCTTGTCAGCCACTCATACCTTTTTCAAGCCCATCCTTTGTGGCAGCCACCAAGCCTCCACTTGCTCAGTCTTCTACTCAGGAACACAGGACAGATCACCTAAACCTTGTGGCTGCGATGTAGCTCTATTGCAGTCACCTTCCGCTCACACTTTGTTACAATTTAATCTTGAAACAGAGCTCTATGTTAATGTTAGACACCCTTCATTAACACGCTGGTAAGTAACATTGTTTTTCAAACTCTTCTTTAGTTTATGAGGATTTAAATCTGCTCATTAGCACGTGCAAAGTGACTTTTGTCAGTGTTTCATAGAGGTGAATGGCTTCAGTCACAGACAAATAAAAAAACAAAGCAGAATTTAGTCCCAAGCAGATCCTGCCCCAATTGTGTACAACATATAAAATCCAATTCAGAACAAGCATTAAGTAGAACCTGAGGAGAGGATGGAGTTTATCTCTCATCCTTGAACATTTATTTGTACTGCTTCTGAAGGAATATTGCAGACAAGAAAAACATTTACTTAGAAATTTCAGGGGTCTGACTGAGCATCTGCTGAAACTCATATTTTTTCAGGTTGCAGGCGAGGATATATTTTGGAATCCTTCAGTAGAAAGCACAAGCCAGAGCTGGTTCTAGCTGGCTTCACTCACTTAAACTGGTGCCATACTGTGGGGTACTGGCATGGCCCACCCTGGGCAAAACGGCCTGGAAAACAGGATGCGCTGAGATGACCCAGTCACCCCAGTCTGCTTCTGAAGCCCAGTTTATAGCAACCAGCGGTTCCAACAGCTGTGGTGTTGGTCAAACTTGCTGATGCATGAAAGACAAGTTTTGGGGGGGGGGTTAGGAAGAGGAACTGCCCTAAGAAACACTAAGGAAGAGCCATTTTCTCTTTAGCTCAGCAATTTATTTTACAACTTCTCATCTGACACTGAGGATTCTGATTAGAGGGCATCTCATACCCAGTTTTAAAGGAATCCCCAGGTGGCCGATGAGAAGGACTTGAAATGGTCACAATCAGCATGAGGACAGACTTGTTTTACCCTCTGCTGGTTGTATCTCTTGCTCCCTGAGCTGGGCTGGCACTCTCTCAGCGATCACAGCCAGCTCCAAATGAGCAAAGACATCTGGTGGGGTCATCTCCCCTCCCTTGGAGACCCAGCACCCTGTGAACTTTATTTATTGCCAGAGAGTAATTTCACCCAGGCAGGTGGATCCAGCCAGGCTCTAAGACTGAAAGTTGTGAGAGTTAAGCAAAGGCAATACCTAGCTGAAAAGTCATAGGTTGGCTGCTAGTAAATTGCCAGTAAATTGCCATACTTTGTACACATGGTATTGCTGTATGTGTTTTTGCAGTTCAGGCAAACATCAGCAGAAGGAGGAGGCGCAGGGTGTGAAACAGGGAATCAGACTCCAGAGCAAAGCCGTTATTTAGTGTTCGGAATGAAATTCCAGGGTAAGTTTGCCACCAGCAGAATGGTGTGGGGTAATACACATTATGTTGTCTTTGTCACTCAAGTGACAGTGCATGCTGGAGAAACTATGACAAGGAGCATCTTATATGTGGTGGAGCTTGCTCCAAGGAAAACTGGTCTGGTGCTCGTGATGAGCCATCATGAAAGCTCCCAACTCTTTTCTTGCCCTACCCTTGTTGAAACAGCAATTCCAGCTTTGGTGCAGAAGAGAGCTCAGCTGGAGTGGCTGCGTCTGTAAAATAAACAAATCCCAGGAAGATGTCAGGGAAAAAGAGAAAGTTGCTATATGCTTTTTTGTTATCAGGCAGCTGAGCAGTGATAGAGGGAGGTGGCTCTCTCTTCTGGCAAGGTGTTGAATGCTCCTTGTTCCTGGTGTTCATCTCTTTTTCCAGAAGGAGAACAGGGCTTGCAGAGTGTCTCTGTCTCTGCACCAGGGCCAGGCTACTATTTTTTTTTTTTTCCTGGAGCTTTAAGGAGGTTGTTAATCTCTGCATCGCCTGCTCTTGTTCTTCTTGGCGGAAAAATGTCCTCATTTCTTTGGCTGAACACTGTCATTTCCTCCCAACACGGGCCAGAGATATTAGCAAAAGCTACAGAGCAATTAAAATTTCTCCCTTGAAATGCAGCAGATTGCAGCAAGTGTCAAGCAGTTTACAAACTTGTTTCAGGTAAAGAGATGCCCATTCTCCAAACTCAGTATGTGTCTTCAGCAGAGACTGCAGAAGATGTGGGTCTGTCCTGTATTACTCGATCAGCTCATTCTGCGTGACAGCGCACAGACCCAGCCTTGTTTTCTTCCCTTCCCTCCTTATCAGGAATAAAGATAAATTCTCACCGTCAGTGTATGCATTACTTAGATCTTTTGCCAAGTCCTGCTCTGTTTGGTTCTTCTTCCAGAAAATACTTTTTTATTGTTGCTATTTATCTCTCATCCTTGTGGGAAAACTCAGAATGGATTCCTGCTCTGTTATTTAAGATTCTGGTTGGTTCATTAATCCGATCAGTTCAGGTATTGACTTGGGAGTGCTCAGTACTTCTAACCACGTATTTAAGTCCTCTTGGACTGACCAGGACTAACTAGTAAATGTGGACAGACAGTATTTTTTGGGGGACCCCATTGCTACGATAAGCACAGCATGTTTTTGAGGTTGGGACTATGTTATTCTCATATTTCTGGCTTTCACGCTGCTTGCAGAATGACATTCCCAGGGCTACTAATTGCCCTGGAAGAAGCTGCAGTGGTGAGAAGTCTTTTCTCTGATTTAGTTCAGACAATACTTCATGCTGCTTCTAGGAGGAAAAAAGAAAAGACATGCACCACCTCCTCCTTTGGGAGTACTCATCTCCTATGGTTTCCACATTTCCAGCTTGCGAGGGATAGTTTCGTGCTGGCAGATGCTAAGTGCAGCTTTGCCTCCTCCTTCACCTTTGTCACTTCTCATCTGCAGGCGCACTGATGAAGACAGTGTGGCTTTTATGGGGCAGACGAAGGAGAGATCTGCAGAGCCTTCATAGTTAAATAACACACCATGAAAGACACTACTTGTCTTGCAATTTGTCCCAGAGCCTGGAAGAATTTTTATCGCTGCTAGTAACAGATTTGGGTTTAGACTTTGTTTTAGCAGCTGAGTACAAGGTGGGATCTTTGCTTTATTATCCGTGTTTTCACCTCTGAGGTCTCATGAAAGATTCTCAACACAGTTGGATGCCACAGTTATACTGTAGACTCCTGAGGACTGTAAATGAAGCAGAAGAGTATTGCATTGTTACTGGGAGCTTTATCTAATGTAATGGTAAATATTTGAACATATGATTTTTAAAATTGCCTTTCTCTTGCTAGCAGTATTCAGTTGATTACAGCTTAACTATGCAGTAAACAAGCTTTTTGAGCAACAGTTTATATTAAAAAACAATAACAAATATCTTCAGGCATTTGGTTCTCCTGTATCAAAGGAGGTGTTTGATCATGCTTGTGAGACCCACATGTAGAAAGAGCTCATATGCAGTCTTTCCTTTTCTGCAGCAGTAGGTATCTCAGCTGCCTTCTCAGAACTCCTTGGATGGCTTTGCACAGTTTAAGGGCCGTATTGCAAAAGCACAGCCTGGAGCTGAGAGCTTCCTAACTTTCTCCCCACCTCTGTGAGGAAATCTGCTTCTTGACATTGCAGACCAAGGAAATGGAGCTTGCTGGGTTCTTATCTTCTACTCATCTGTCTCTCTCAGGTGCTTGCATGCTTATTCCTAGGTTCCTGTGTATAATCTTTAAGCTTGTAAGGTAAGTACATGTAAAGTAAGTACAATCAAAGAACCCTCAGATGTAGGTTCCTAGGGACAGGGGAAGTTGAGATGCCCTACTGAAAAGGCAGAATAAAAGGTTGTGGGCTCCATTCGCTCCTCTGTGTCCACATGATGTGACTGACTTAAGAGGTGCAGTTACTGCAGCTATAGAGAGGAGAACTGAGACCAAAGTCACTCTAGGAGATGGGGTGGGAAAATGATGGATGGGATCACAGCTAGTTTTCTGAACTTCCACCTTGACATACTCACCACTGGTCTGTGGGTTGTTTTTGGTTTTTGTATTTTTTTTTTCAGAACCCCACTGAAACAAGTAATATTTCAGTTATCTTGATATTTCCTCCAACTAAATTAATACAATACCACGTATTTCCCAGCAAAAACTATGCTCCTGTAGCTCTAGAGCCTCCACCCTGTCTTTAGCATCCTGTGTTACATGACTGTATTGCACTTTTTTTCTTTTATCATGTCTGAAAGCATAGTTCATACTGAATGTTTGAATGCAGAACATGACTTACTTGAGAGCACTGGTGCTTTAATCCTGATAATCAATTCTGTTCCTTCAAATTCAATGCCATGCCAAGACAATTTGTGATTTCTAATGACTCTAGCATCCAGTAAGTTAATTTCATTTTTTATGCTTTGAAGGAGACTCAGCAGAAAAAAAGCAGGATAAACAGAAAGCTTCGTTTTCACTCTCTGGCTTTCATCTGTTCTTCTTATAATCTGAAGTAGGATCAGATGTCAGGAATGTTTGGAAAGCAGAACATTTTTATGCTACTGAGTGATTTGCATTATGTGACTTTTCCTTGTCTTCCTTGTCTCCTGAGTCTAATGTTTTAGAAGACTCAAGAAACAACTGGTGAAAGTGATTGCGTTGAACTTCAGGATAGAAAAGCCCTGCATGTTGGCTAAATATTTTGGCTTTTTTATGTCGTTTTTTTTAATTATTATTTTTATTATTTTTATTATTTTTCCATTGCAAACCACTGCTAATAAGGATTATTAACAGAAACACTTCCTAGATTTCAACCTTTAGAAGCAAGGATGGTGCTGAAGTGATACTGGTCTGTAATTCAGGATTTGTGAGGCATCACCGTCAGCAATATCCTACAAGTGTTTGCATGATGGGACAGGTGATGCAGGTAAACTGACATATTTAGCTAAGAAACAGATCTGTTTCTAGTTAATTGTAGCAGTGAACAGATGTACATTAGGGAAGGAGGTGGTGAGTAGATGGCTCTGCATAACGCTGTGTAATTGTGCAGCCACCTGCGGTTGTGCAGATGGCAATATCTGCGCTGCAGCTGTACTGTTCAGAGAAGCCCTGCTCTCCCTGGCAGAAGCAGCTGTAGCCTTCGGAGAGGGGCGAACAGGAACAGCTTGTGCTGGTCTCACTTCTGGATTCCAAGTTACCAGTCGCTGTCCCTGTAAACTAGCTCTAACGTTTCACACCGTGCTTCGAGGCTTGCAGTGTTTTTGTAGCTGTGACAGGCAACAGAAAAGGAAGGGCTGAAATATTTAAACGAGGAGAAGCTGCTGAACCCAAATAAAGAGAACTGAGGTGGTATGGAGTAGTCAGCACCTGCTGTGACATGGGATGTTTTGAGTCCTTTGCTTTTTCTCATGTCTTATGTATTTATGTGAATGTGGAAATTCATCAGATTTTGTTTCAGAGGTAAGGAAAAGCTGTACGTTTTTAGTTTGCAGGTTCCCTATTATATACTTCTAAAAGCCTTGGTAGTTTGTGTCTTCTGCCAAAAGGCAGCGACATCCATAGCCATGTGATTGCTGGGGTCAGCTGACTCCGAACATACAGGCATTTTGGATTTCTGGATTTGACCTAGAAATGTGATATTACTTTCTCTTGAATACAGCGCTGGAGGTTTTGTTTTCAATGGAGACAAAATTAAGTCAGTAGGGTCTTAACTGAGGAATGCTTAAAATGTGCATCTCCTCCAAGTCCCATGTTTGTCTCCTCAGCTTCGTTCTCCGCTCTAAGCCTTCAGTTGCAATTGTGTGCTTGTTGCTTGCTTTGCAGGAAAACACAAGTGATCAGAGCAGTGTAACCACACTAAGTTAGCTTTTCTTGTAACCCAGGGTAATGTTGAAACAATGGATTTTGAGGAAGTCTGCTTAGATGCTGTAAATATGAGTTACAGGGCAATCCATGGAAGGACGCGACAGGCAGCAGGTCCTTCTCCTTTTTGTGCATGAGAAATATTTGGATGGTGTAAAAGTGCAGTTTAGCATTTCTTCACTTGGCCTTCTGCATAAGGGGTACTTCTAGGAAGTGGCTTTCATGTCCGTGTTGTTCTTGAGACCATATAATAACAAAACGGCAGAAGAAGGGAGCAGTGGGTTGACCTCGGCTGGGTGCCAGGTGCCCACTGAGCTGCTCTATCACTCCCCTCCTCAGCAGGTCTGGGGGGGGGTGGCTGGGGAGGAGAAAATAAGATGGAAAAAAACCCTTGTTTGTGAAGACAAAGGCAGTTTAATAAAGTGAAGACCACACATGGAAGCAAAGGAAAACAAGATTAATTCTCTACTTCCCATCAGCAGGAGATGTGTGGCTACTTCCCAGGAAGCAGGACTTCAATATGTGTAGTGGTTGCTCCAGAATACAAACATTGTAAATAAAGAATGCCCCGCCCCCGCTTCCATCCTTTCCTTTCTCCTAGCTTTTATTGCTAGGCAGAGGCCATATGGTATGGAATATCCCTTTGGTCAGTTTGGGTCAGCTGTCCCAGCCTACTGGTGAAATGGGGGGAATGTTGGAGAGGCAGCCTTGATGCTGTGTGGGCACTGTTCAGTAGTGCTCAAAACACTGGTGTGTTCTCAACACCTTCCTACCTACCAATACAAACCACAGCACTATGAGGGCTGCTATGGAGAAAATTAACTCCACCTCAGACAGATCCAATACGAAGGGGCATCAAGATGTTCGGGAGTTGGAGCACAAGCCATATGAGAACAAGCTGAGGGAGATTGTCTTGTTCACCCTGAAGAAGGGAAGGCTTTCGGGGGCGAGGTTAACAGAAGTTCCTTAGTACCTATAGGAAGCTTATTGAGAAGATGCAGCCAGGCTCTTCACGTCAATGCATGGTGGAAAGATGAGAGACAACAGGCATAAGCTGAAACAGAAGAGGTTCACATTGGTTGTAAGGGAGAAACTTTTTCCCCATGAGGGCAGTCAAGTAGTGAAGCAGGTTGTCCAGAGATATTGTGCAGCCTCTGTGCTTGGAGGTTTTCAAGACCCGACTGGATAAAGCCCCGACAACCTGGTCTGATCTCAAAGCTAACCCTAGTTTGAGCTAGAAGTTGGTTTAGGGACGCCTATGATCCCTTTCGGCTTGAATTATTTTATGATCATGTGATTCTATGAATTGTTCCCTGGCACATTTTTTGCTTAAAGTATGAATTTTGAGGCAGAACCATTTTTGGGTCTTAGTACCAGCAGCAGGGAAATGAGAAGTCACAGAGGAGCCGTTATGGCTTCCTATTTTTCATCAGCAGTTTACACAGCCTGGAGAACATCGGCTTTTGATGGGTCCCCAGCTACAGCACAAATTACACAGATATTACTACTGAGAATTCATGAGAACATAGGACAGGAAGGGAGTGTGGGAGTTTCTGACCATTGGCCTCTGTTATTGCAGGCAGCCATGACATATCTTCCCTTGTTAGAAAAATAACCTCCTATTTTAAAATCAGTTAATGTTTTACTGCTGTTACTCCCGTGGCAAGACTGTACCAGAATCTCTACTTTCCATTTGTTAGAAAACTTCGAATTTATAGCTTAAATTTATTAATGTCCTGTTTATACACTTTTGTTCTGCTGCTATCTTTTCCCTATTGTTTAAACAACTCTTCTGGTACTTATTTCCTGGATATGTCTGTAGAAAGCAATCCTACCCATCTCAGCTTTCATCTGGGAAGTTAAACAAACCAATATCAGACTTCTCTCATAAGACAGGCTTCACATTCCCCTCGTCATCCTGCACTGCTTCAGTCTGAATTAATTGACCTGAGACTGGATTACCAGTACAGTACGTATTACTCCAAATAAAATCTTTCTAATGCCTCATACAATGCTGTTAATATTTGTCCATCTCCACTGGAAATACTGCAGCTAATGTATCCTATGATCGCTTTTTGTTTTTTTGTGGCCACCATGACTTCTTGGGCGGCACCTGCTTTTACAACAGCTTATAACTCATTGTTAATTCATCTTCCTGTGCATTATTTTTCTACCTTGTATGGTAATTTAACCTTTTAACTAGTTCTTAAGGTTGTTCAGCTGTCTTGCTGACAGTGTCCCCCATCTTTGTGTTGTGTCTCCTCTTTTCATCCTTTATAACTGGTGGCATGGATTAATTCCTGAAGAGCTCTGCTTTTGTGGGATGCCTTCCTCCAGCCTCTTAGTTCTCCTTTCCACTACAACTGTTTCTGCTTTTGCTAGGTCCTTACCTGCAGGGGTGGGTTCTTGTGCCAATCTCTGTCTTCACAAATTTAATACATAGTGCTTTACAGAAGTCCAGGTGGGTGAGATCTACTGCATTTTCTCTAATAAATCAATTACTGGAAATCTTAGGTTTGGCTGGCACAACATGCTCTTCCTTATTCTTCTCTGAAACACTGCTGCTGCTGGAGTCAAGCCCAGTTGCTGCTGAATTGTACACAGCAGAACAACAGCGAGTAGAAAGGCAAAAAAGTCCTGTGACCAATGAAAACCTCAGATGAGAATTCACCAGGCACCTTGCACTTACCTAACTTGGGCTATGTCCAAGATGCACTGCTAACACCCCCTGTCTTCCCCTTGTCATTAACAACCAGTCATGGCCTCTCAATTTTGCATCCACTCATTTCACAGTCCACATGAAAGTGCAGGGCAATACGTTGACTGATGGACATTGATTTGACATTGACTGATGGATGACTCCTAGCTCTTTCTGCTGGTCAGGCTTGTTAAATGGCACTCCTGCTTAATAAAAAGAATAGCAGCTCACAGGCAGGTGATGCACGTGCAGAAGAAGTCTTGGTTGCTAAGTTTTCCTCCTGAGAATCCTTTTCATAGGGCACCAGATGTGTAATTTATGTGTTGTTAATATTTTTTAGATTGCATGTAATCCCTGCACAGCCCTTCCCGTGAAGGGACAGAACTAGGTACCATTAAAACATCACAGGTTGCAAGAAAATAATGATCCAGGGCTGGAGGTACTGGAGCTTTGTGTTCTATCAATTTTTCTAAAGGATAACAAAGGAAATGAGGCTTCCAACAAAATAAATGATTTCTCCCAAAGGTGTGGTACTTGGTCCTGCTGTAGCTTCACACTGGTCTCTGCCAAGTAGTCCTAAAGTTTGCTTTAGCAGTCAGAGCTGGTGGAGAAGGTAGTCAGCTGAACAAAGCTTCCAGGGGCTGAATGGGAAAAGCTTCCATAAAACTTGAGACCTCACTTAATCCTTAGCTAATGTGCAAATTGACATGATAATATTGAGCTTATCTGGCTCCTGTGGTTAAGATCCTGTTAGGTACAAGATCAGTGATTTCTGAGAAGGGTTAGTGAAGTGAAGCGTTTGGGATGTCTTTAGCTCTAGTGACTCCCTTGACGTTTGATTCGCTTTTTGACTGAATATTTCCCTCACCCGCTGCAAATGCCTGCAGGTAAGCTGGATACTCCCTTTAATGGAAAATCCCACCGGAGTTAGCCAGAAACTGTGCCAGTTTGAGACTACGTGCATATGCTTAACACTGCTTTCAAAATTGCTGCAGGTTTTTTTCCAGCAAAATCCAACACCACTGAGACAAAAAGTAGGCTTTTCCCTGCTTTTGTTGTTGTTGTAGAACAGGCAACTTTGAGCATTTTGGCTTTTAACAAAAAAAGTGGGGTTTGATACAATTGTACAAACCTGTACAATATAAATGAAAACAGTTTCCTAGAAAGCTTACATTTTCATTTTAAAAAAACAGCAACATTTCAAGAAAAAGTGCAATAGGAACTCTGCACCCCCTTTATTCTCTAAAATAGCTATCAGTTCTGAGTTTATGGAGGGCAAGGAGGAAGAAAGAGGAAGGCTGGGTGAAGGCTCATGCCTTTGCCTCTCTCCATGTACTGTGCAGGTTGTGTGATGTGGCTGTGCCCATGTGGCTCAGAGACCAATGCCACCATGCCTGGGATGTTTGATAGCTCCTACCATGACATGGATGTGCTCACTGCCTATCTCCTGGTATGTGTTCAGGTCACGAGGCTGTATTGGGTCGTGGGGAGAGGGTTGGTGGTGGGCTGCAACTTCCTGCAGTCCCCAAGATCCTGCCAGTGAAGATGTGGTTGATTCAGGACATTGCACTGATGACTTCAGAGTGGCTACAATGACATGACATCCACAACAGAACAATTGTGTGTGCTGTACCCAATGTTTCTAACAGGAACAGAACTGAAAACTGTGATGCTTTAGAATTTTGCTGGGTTTTTTTCCCCCCAGAAGCCACCTTTAACTAGAGTTTAATGAGCTCCCAGCAGTAGGCACAAGTAGGAGTAAAACACTCACATAGCCCACTTATGCCAATTAGTTTGAACAAGGTGACAATGAGGGCACTTTTTATCAAGATTTTCATGAAAACATTTCAGATACCTTTCCTTCCAGATTCTCAGATGAGATAATCAAATTGTGCAAAGGAGAAAAATTCTGAGATTGTATAATCCGTATACGGTTTGGGGTCCTCTTTGTTTTCTAGCCAGATAACAGGTTTTAGGCTCATTAATATCAAAGCAGTGGTCTTGGTGGATTGGTAACAAAATGATTCTGTGCTTGAAGGGGCAGAAAAAGTCCTCATTAGGAAGGAGTTTCTGTTGCAGGTAGCTAAATTGTGTTACAGAATGGTGATGCTGCCATTGCTGTTTTAATCTTAACCTGGCATTAACAAAAGAAGAAAAAAAAAAGATTTCTATTTGCTCATTTTTGAAGGAGAAAAGAAGCCAATTGTATTACTAGAAAAGCAATTACATAAACATGGTGTACACGGTGTAGGGAGCTATTTAAAAACTGAAGTAGATTAGCCAACAACAATAATGACTCTTTAAATGTCACCCTCTATAAATATTTGAATGTGTTTATGTGAACATGCATGTGTTTGTGGGCGTGTGTGACAAAGAGTGAGCACTTTCCAAAATCAAAACTTTGGAATAATGAGGAATCTCTAGGAATTGAGTGTTCTTATGTGTAAGCAGCAAGTGTAAAACTCGTTTCTAGAGGGAAAGCTTGAACACTTGCTGTATACACAACTTACATCCCATTTATATACAGTAGGATGGCACATACATGGTACATATTCTTTTTCAGGCCCTATTTGCAGAGATAAGTCTTATTTTAGGTCCCAGTCTTGCAGTCACAGAAGTTTACATTATCAAGCAGTGTGGTGTAATAGGAACAGATCTGTAAAATGAAACACTGGATACCAAAGACCTGCTATTCACCCTGTATGTTCTCCAGGGTGCAGAGGCTGTTTTGGACTAGCTCCAGCCTGTTTCCATGGACTGAATGCCCATAAGAGGTGGAAGCGCATTGGGTGCATGCTTAAAGCATGACTTCCACTTTAGTTTCATCAGGAAACCTGTTTGTATGCTCTGTAAGAACTTTACGTTGGAGTGAAAGCAAAGAATTGTGACTGATCTGGAGATTCAATACATGAACTAGCTTCTGATTCAGATTAAAACGTTCACACAGACTTACACTTTGATATGTGTATTCAGGATCATGCAAGCCCCACGGAAATCCATGCTGGGTCCTTGCAGGACCTTGCAAAAGTAAGAGTGGCCCTTTCTAACGCCAGGTTTCTATTAATGGTCATTGAATTGTTTCTCACCCAGTAAATATGATGGCTCCATATTGCATTACTAAAAGTTAAGGTAATAAAATGCTTTTTGATTAGTAAAAGCAAAGGGCCCATTGCAATCACTCAGATAAATATGAATGTAAATATCCTATCTAATTAAACTCATGATCTTGTTTACAATAAGACAGAAATAAAAATCTGTAAACAAGTAATTTGTGAGCAGTAGACTAATGAAACCTGATTTTGGAACAGATTTGCATCACTCAGATGAGTGACTTGGTAACTGACTCACACTAACATTTCTTTGTAGTCTTTGCATCTGTCTGCATTTTTTAAATCTCATCCCTTATGACCATCATTTCTAGGACTGTTTTGTTGTTGATGCACAGCTGATTGCATTTGATCATAGAAATTAGCTGAGGGGCTTAACAGTTATTGGGGCAAATCTGTGAATATCCCACCTGTTTCTCTTCAGCTACCTTGTTTTTTAAACCTTGTAAGAACACAGTTACCAGTGAGGAGTTCATTATTTACTGAGGCATGGTTAAATTTGATCAGCAGGTTTCTGAATCCTCCGTGCTATAGGAAAGCTGGCTAAACACAGTGCGCCTGCTTCTCCTCCTAGCTTTGCTTTATGATCAAACCATGGTAATCACCTTCATTCATCTACTTTTAACTTGTACTGGTGTGACTTTGGTATCGAGCCTGTTGATCTACCTGACTTATACGAAGGGTCATGTCTGAAGCGGATGGTAGTCTTTCCACTGATTTTAATGTCAGCAGGAGCAGAATATAAGAGTGCTTGCTTAATGAGAGTTGAATAGGTCTGAAGGATTTCTTCTTTAGATTACTGTGAAACCATCTGATTAAGTACTCTTTGTTATTCATTAAAGAGAAATAACTCTCTCCAAATAGTATTTTGTATTCAAACACTGAAAGTAGTACACAGAGCTTTCAAATCTCTGATTCTATTTCGACGCACATAATCACAGAATGGTTGAGGTTGGAAGGGACCTCTGGAGGTCATCTGGTGTAACCCCTCCTGCTCAAGCAGGCCCACAAAGACCCAATTGCTGATGACTATGTCCAGATGGCTTTTGAGTATCTCCAAGGATGGAGACTCCACTACCTCTCTGGGAAACCTTTTCCAGTGCTCGGTGACCCTCACAGTGCAAAAGTGTTTGCTGTTTTGTTGACTTTTGTCTTCTCTTTTGTTCGCATAACCCCAGGCCCTTTACTTGTCAATCCTGTCCATCACTCCCTCACAGGGCTGCTGGTAGGTTATTCCTAATTTAAAGCTGTTCTTACCAGGTCGGCCATCCTGCTGGCAAAGATGCTTATGCCCCACTTAGTGACATGGATCCCATCTCTCCCAGGCAAATGATTGACCTCAAACAGGCTTCCATGGTGGTAGAAGCCAAATCCCTGTCGCTAACATCAGCTCTACAACCAGTTGTTGACATGCAGCATTAGCCCCTCCTCCTCACACCCTTTCCCCTCAATGGCAGGATTGAGAACACCATCAGGAGCCCTGTATCCCTGACTATCATCCCCACAGCTCTGTAGTCATGTTAGACTACCATTGGTGCCCTCATGGAAGAACAACAGCGGGTAACAGTCAAAGGGTTGGATAAATTTCAGTGGTGTCTCCACAACATCTCAGATCCAGGCCTTGACAAGCAGCAAATTTCTCTGGATGACAGGTCAGGTCAGCAGATGGGTCTTCTGTCACTCACAGCAGGGATTCACTCACAGTATCTCTCACCACTTCCTTCGGGTGCTCCTGCACAGCTCTTGGTCAGTTGGCCCAGATGCTTCACTTGAAAACACACCCGGCTCCTCCTCAGCTTTGAGGGATATGAACTTATTCCATAGCTGCAACCCTGCAGGTGGTGGGGCAGAAGCCTTCCTCCTGGTGCCAGAAGTCAACAGCCTTCACTCACTTTATAGTTTGCACTTACCATCCTGCTAGGGTCAGACTCTACCTGTGTCTCCACTGCAGTTGGGGTCTGGGGCTGTTGAAGTCACAAGATCTCTGAGAAGATCCTGTCTACCTCTCTCATCATCTCTGATTCTGACTCCTTCCCAAAACTCCTCCACTTGGCAGCACAGCTCTGCAACAGCAGCATTCCAAGAAAGACTACCATCTCTCCCAGCCTTAAGGAGAGGCGCCAGGCACATGCTGCAGTTAGAGACTTCCAGGGCTGTGTCCACCACCAGAAGCTCTGTTTGGGTTGACACCTCCACTGTGTCAGGGACAGCTACTCCCACACCTTCTGGGGAATGTGCCCTGTGGCACGTCACCACCATATCTGAGAACATTTATGCTGATCTGAACTGTGAGGAGAAGCTTTTCTTTGTGCCCTATTCCAAAACACAAAATCTGATTTCAGTAAATCAAAGACTGTATTAGATTTTTGCTATACACCAATAAAAAAAAGTTGTAGGCTTTAATATATCTCGGACGTGTTTTTGAAATAAAATAACTTGCATTCACTCACCTTACCTGGTATATTCTTTATGCATGTGTGGGCAGAGTATACATTATCTTAAAAATTAATTTTCTCAGCTGTATGCAGGCAAGGATCCAAAAGAAAATATAAGTGAAACAAAATAAAATACGGGCAAGATGTGTTAGAAATATAGTTGTTTAACTCCATCTAGCTGATAAGTTGAATTCTCAAGCAAAGGTGGAGAGGGAAGAGAGAAACCAATCTGTTTTTACAAGCAGTTGTTTCCTTATTTACCCAGTAGAGATCATAAAAACATTTCCCCTCTTGTGTTAGCGTGCAATGCACCTGGGTTCAGAGTGTTAGCTCAGGACCCGTGCACCATAAGAGAGTATTCAACTGTACAAGTGAGATGTGCCCAGCTCTTTCTGACTTGCTGTGGAATCCAGTGTCTTGAGTGCTTGGAAACCCTTTCACACAGAAATGCCGCTTGTTCTTTGCTTGAACAGCACCAGTAAGACTCAAGTAGTCCTTTGCACTTTCTTACACTTTGCCACTAAGATAATAAGAGGGGTGAACCATCTGGGTTTTAGAGTGGTTGTAGTTCTGTTGTGTGTCGTGCTTACTGCATAAAGAGGCAATTTCACAACTCATGCTGACAAGAGCCTTTGGCCAAAGTCCATCTTCTCTTCACCTCACTATTCTAGAAAAGAAAGAAAAATCCTATCTGTGGTACTGACAGCCTCACTGAGATAAACTGAAGCCACTGTTGAAATTTCAGATTCCTATTTAGGTGTGCAGGTGGAGGCAATGGGTGACTGCTGTTCAAACATCTATTCCTCTCATGGTATCAGCTGTAGCTCAAAACCTAGAAATTACCAAGCTGGGGATGAAGTTTCTCTCTTGCACTTGTTAGACCAGATAAAAGGCCTGAAATTTGAAATCTAGCTGAGACTGCTTTTAGAGTGCCCTTACAACCGTGGGTTGGGAATAGATGAATATTAGGAGAGGGAAAAATTCTCCAGAAGGCAACTCTGTCAGGTTACTACAACTGAGACAATCCTCAAGGGATGCTGATGGAATGTTAGAAGACTTTCAACTATCTGGAGTAACCTCTGGTCTGCAGAGTGCATAGGTGGCTTAATGCTGTCTATAGTCTCCAGTTCTCTGGCACTATAAAATTCATGCTTTGCCTCTGAGGAGTCTTTAGCAAGAACTAAAGGGAAGTGCCAGTGGGTGACGTGGGTTTTATTTCTCCAGGCATGTTCCTTTCTTCTCCACGTTAAACGACACACAAGCTTGACTGCAGATCCACAGCACATCCAAGCACATTTGGAGGCAAGGGCTTTTGCTGAACGACATGGGACTGCAAGAGATTACTTTAGGATACAAGTATAGAAGATAAGTGAAAGCAAGAGCAAGCCTAACTCTGGGTTTCTGTACGTAGGGAATTAATTATCTGTTCATACTGCATTTGGGATAATGGTGCCATGATCCTTGTTGGAAACTGTTCGTGTTACTAGGACATGAGCAATGACTCTTCCATGCACTTATACAGTTGTTTTCTGGCAACAGATTCCAGCTCTTCATTTCAGTGACAGCCATACCGATGGCTTCGGTTCAGGAAAACCTTTCAGTGAATACTGTGTTCTTTCTCTGACTGGGGAAGTTCCCTGTTCCAGGATATCTTTGGCAGAGCTGTCAATTTTCTCCAGTTACCAGTAACTACAGTGAAAGTTCAATAACTAAAATGAAATCAAGAATAATGATAATAACAAAATCAATGGACAGCACTGGAGTCTGTCTTTTCTTGTGCTGCACTATAGCTCAGCAATAATGACCATGATTATAGTTAAACAAGAAAAGGAGTATGTTAAAGAAATCTTTTCTAAATGCTTTTCTTTCTCCTCTCAGGAATTCCACGCAAGATGATTGTTTTATCACAAGTGGCCAAACATCAGACTGAAACCAAAGATTTGGCAATCAGGAAATGGATTTCCAGTTCTGCTACAGTAATTTTAATTTGTATTTTAAATATAAAGGTGATTCTTTTCTTTTTAATTTGGTGGATTTCCCTTCTCCCTTTCACGGTTGTAATTTACCTGGTGGCTTGTTCCCTAACTTCACAACTCACTGAGCTGGATTAATTGATGTGGTGGAATGAATCTCAAGCCATGTTAAAAAGGTTGCACCGGGAGTGAAACTCTAAGAATTAATTGTTGGTGAAAATGTTGTATCCAAAAGTGATGAGGAGGAAAGTGATTTTAACAGCAAGAATAACTGCGAGTTCTCTTCTCTGGGATCCCTTTGGCTGCAGTTAAACACTTCCTGCAGTTAAACACTTTCTCACTATTTTATGGCACCTTCCAGTTGTATACCTTTGAAAATAATTTACAGGTATTGCATGGTTTCAAAGCTATGAAGCTCTGGGGGAGAAATCATAATCACCTACCTTGGGTGCATTTTCTGTGGAAAACTAGGGCCAGTGAAAATGGCTTTGTTCTTTTTCCAGCAGTATCTTCAATAACGTTAGCCAGCTTTGGCCAGTGAGAAATGAAGGGGGAGAATCTGCTTTAGAAAAGGTGTTTAAAAGGTGAGAAGAGAAGATTTGTTGGGTGAAAAACGGAGCTGGATCAACAGACAAGTGAACAGCCGAGACGTTGGACACTTTTGGTAACATTTGTATTGTGGGTGAAGCTTGTTCAAGAAAGAAGCAAAATGAACAATCTCCGATCCAGGTATGAACATTCACCAGCAACTTGGTGAAGGAAAATGGGAGGGTTTCAGATTAGGTGACAGTAGTGTAGTTTGCAAACAGACTGTGGACAGCCTAGAAAGTCTCCACTGGCTGCCCATGGCTGCAGATTCCTGCAGCTTTCCCAGGCCAGGTCCATTGCTGGTAGCATCTCTGTGCCAAAGGAAGCAGGAGAGACAGAAGGGGTTTTAAATGCATAGTTTTAACCCAGGCCACCCTGGACAACAGATCAAACTTTTTTGAAGTATCACTTAATGAGACCAAAAGATTTTCAGGCAGCCATTATACTAAATCAACAACAGAATCATAGAATCATAGAATCATAGAATTATAGAATCACAGAATGGTTTAGGTTGGAAAGGACCTTGAAGATCATCGAGTTCCAACCCCCTTGCCAGGGGTAGGGACACCTCCCACTAGACCAGGTTGCCCAGGGCCACGTCCAGCCTGGCCTTGAACACCTCCAGGGATGGGTCCTCAACAACCTCTCTGGGCAACCTGTTCCAGTGCCTTACCCACCTTAAAGTGAAAAACTTCTTCCTAATGTTTAATCTAACCCTGCCCTCTTCCAGTTTATAGCCATTACCCCTCATCCTGTCACTACATGCCCTCGTAAAAAGTCCTTCCCCAGCTCTCTTGTAGGCCCCCTTTAGGTACTGGAAGGCCTCAATAAGATCTCCCTGGAGCCTTCTCTTCTCCAGGCTGAACAGCCCCAACTCTCTCAGCCTCTCCTCATAGGAGAGGTGCTCCAGCCCTCGGATCATCCTCGTGGCTCTCCTCTGGACACGCTCCAGCAGCTCCATGTCTTTCTCATGTTGGGGACTCCAGAGCTGGATGCAATACTCGAGGTGGGGTCTCACAAGAGTGGAGTAGAGGGGCAGAATTACCTCTCTTGACCTGCTGGCCACACTTCTTTTGATGCAGCCAAGGATATGGTTAGATAGATTACCAATAGAGAATAGATAATAGATAATAGATAGGTTGCCAATAGATATGACACACATAACTGTTCATTCTCTAGTCTCACTGTTCCTTGGGTTGTGACTGGCCCAATGTTTCTTGGTCTTGACACAGTGTTTGTCTTTCATCTCGTCTCCCTAGCAAAGAACTGTGGGTCCTCCTTTTGCCTCCTGGAAAGCTGATTGACACTCCTCGCTGTATGCTCCTAAGGTTTGCAAACACCTGGAGGTAGGAAGTGGGGTGCTTGATACAAAGAGCTTGTCCATCCCCCTTTGAATGCTTACAAAAAGCAAACCACATTTTCACTATTTTTTTGGGGGTAGATCTCTTATTTTCCTCTTACCCATTAAGTTAGGCCAGGGAATATTCTAAAAATCTAATAAGTACACAATAGTTATGCCAGGGTACAGATCCTTTATAATTTTTCTGATATTATTATGTAACTGTTAATTAACTATGGGTTCTATTCCAATGTGCTTCTCCTGAGCCTGATATTACTTGAAGAGTTGTAAGCAAATGAAAAAATACAAATCATCTTAGATCTGGTTATTGTTATTAATTTTTCCATGGAGGCTGTCCATCCACTGCTTGACCTTGGAAAGAAAAAAACACAACGTATTAGCTGAAAGAGACTTGCCTCTTGAACAAAAAGTGTCTGGAGATACTTAGTAGAGAGTTATGATCGGCCTTCCCCATACATTAGAAAATGTCCATACAAGGCAGAATGAGAAGTCCTGAATAAATGCATTTTTGAAGTAATTATCCACTGCTAAGTATTTGTGTGCACGCGGACATACATGCGCGCACTCACATGCTGCAAAAGCAGCTATTGCATTAAGAAATGAATTACTATTTCTAATTACTTCTAGTAGTTAATTACTTCTAATTATTATATTGAGTAATAAATTGCTACTTCTAATTATGTTGTGGATACAGTCAAAGTAGTTAGAAATGCAATTTGCATAGTTGTTTACATCACAAGCATGTTTAAGTAATTGTGCTGCCTTAATTATATGGAATGGTCGATGTTAAATAACATAACACATTTTGCAGCTTCATCTGCAGTGTCATTTGTTTACCATTTATGGTGGTTGGGTTTCAGAGAGCCGGGGAATAGATGCTGTGTGTCACTGGGGAATAGCTATTTTTATTGGAAGCCTACAAGCACTGCTGAGTTT
>NW_009647595.1:5172236-5189698 GCF_000708025.1 Charadrius vociferus
CTAGTTTCGCAGCCTAAGCAAATCTGAAACATTTGGAGACACTGACCAAATCCCATTGTCCTTAATTAAAGTCTCATTTCCCACTCCCCAGGCTCTCCGACATCATACGTCAGCATGAGGGTCTTGACTTGCCCTGATGTTGGGAGTGGGTGCTCTCGGCTCAGCTACAATTTGCCTTAAAGAGCGTTTATAAAGATCTACATAATTTCTGTCCAGAAAGACACCCACTAGGAGCCTGCTGCGGGTAAGATTGCAGTCAGAAATTCTCAGCAGAAGCTGTATTAACTTTCCAAATATTCTCTGTGGGTCTGATGTCTCCAGGACCTTCCAAACTTGGGTGTTACACATTGCAATTTGGGAATGATATTAATTCTTTCACCAAAGAGGTCATGCAGCAGAGACCGATCGTCCTTTTGGTGAACGTAAACATATGCTTTCTTTACAAATCTTTGACAGTGTAACCAGGACTTGAGTTCTCCCTCAGGTCGTTTTCCTCTGTGTAAGTTCACAGGAATTTGTTGGGAATTAGGAGTTGCAGGACTTTGCCGTTTCCTGTGCCATGAATGTTTATTTTCTCCTGTTCCCCATTTTCTATCTCAATTTATAAGAATAGTCCACGATATTAGAATTGATTGTAGGGGGAAATAACTGTGCCCCAGCAGAGGTGGACAGGCTGCCATCAAGCAAGAGCAAAAGAGCCAGGAAAAAATAAACTACAGAGACTCAAAAAATATTGCTTGTCATTCATATGTCCTCAGAGAGGGAAACATACAGGAAATTTTGTACCCAAAGGACACATTGCTGTTAAACATCATTTTTCAAAGTTTTATGTGGGACACCAGTGGGATGTAAAGTTAAGGAGCTGGAAAGTTCGCTCACCACCTACACATACGATGGGTTTGAAAGAGTGGGTTTTGTAAGCTGAGGAATATCCTTGGTGCTGGTAAAAGCGGTCCCCAGCTGACACAAGGGATTTGTTGTTCCAGGTAGATTCTGTTCCAGTATAATAATATGAAATGATTTTTGGGGTAAAGCATTGTGGCTGCTTTGGTGGGAAGGGAGCTTTAAAGCAGAAAACAGCACTGGAAGTGGGGATTGCTACCAAATGAACTATAGATCCACCACTTCATGTGATATGAAAGCTGGTGTGTGGTGAGGACTATGAGAGGGCTGACACTATCAAACATTGTGTTTAATAACTTTGGGGAGTGAAACTAAAACATTCATCTTAGAGGACATACCTCAGCAGTCAAAAAACACCAAAATCAAGTTTTAAGAAGCTTTGCTGTCCTTTCTTGCCTCCAAGAGGAGCTGGTTCTGTCTCACCTAGGGTCGGTGAGGATTCAGAATTTGATTTTTACGGAAAATGGTTATGGTCTTAGAGCTAGACCCTGCAAATGTTACTGCAGAGCCTGCGGGATCGGGCCCTAGTATGCAGCACTGTAACAGAGCTGCAATGAAGAAAGAACTGAAATTATGGCAACAATCTACCTTGCTAAATTACTGTTTTGTTCTCCTTTTTATGCCCTGTGGGACTCAAATTCTAATCAAGGTGTTTGACTCCATTTCTCAGGAAGCCGGGATGGAGAGTACAGTAGGTGGTTATAAGATTGTGACTATTGTACTCCCGAGTGGGGAATGGAGAGCTGTAATTCTGCTAATTATCATAACTAATTAGCTGTATTCAGAAGTGAAAAATCAGAAGGGCTAGATCACCGCCTCCAACTGTTAATAATGGGTTATTGAATTGCAGTACATGAGACCAGAGGGACTGCTATAACCACCAGTGATGAGCCCGGGATGTGTTCCCAACACCATAAAATAATGCAGCCCTGTATTTTCAGAGTGCTTTTCAGGGTGAAAGTACACGCTATTCCTGGAGTGCAAAAAGATGAAGTTCAACACCGTGAACTCAATCATCAAGCTTGGACCACAAAATAGTGTACAGGCACTCACGTGCATGGAGAGGGTTCACTGGGACCCCCTTGGACATGAGCTCTGCTAGTTCCAGGGGATTCAGACAAGCTGTGCCTCTGGTCCTGCCTTCTCAAGCCTCCCGGCATCCTCTTGGAAGTGAGGACGTGTTTCTGCAGGACAGGGCTGTCCTGTGCTGTGAGCTACCAATGGGCAAATTGGAAGTGATCTTGGTGTAAAGCTGGGCCTGAGTTAATTAGCCCAGCTGAATTGCTTGGCTGGATCGCTACGCTGCATGGGCTGTTAACACATCTGGTGCATGAACTGTGTGTAGCACCGTACAATGCCGTGCAGGTATGCCCTTTAAGCCAAATTCCGAGTCATTTTAAGTACCTCATGTTGTTGACCAGCATGAAACAGATGGCTAAAAAGGAGGATTTAGGAGGTACAAAATTTAGCAGTGCACAGCCCCACCTGTGTGCTCCCAGAAATCTGAAGTGGTAGGAAGGCGTGCAGGCTGGGTTTTGATAGAATAACCGAACCGCTTGAAAACAAGTGTCAATCTGAGCTGAGACAATGCCATTTTGGCTTGAGTAATTTCAGTATGGCTCCCCTTGAGATAAATTAAGATCTTATTAGGCCAGCTGTGAACACTGATGCGGCCAATTCAGGAGAAATTCCAGTGCAAGGCAAAAGTCTTTTAATGAGATCCATGCAGCACAGCTGGAATTGATGCTGTAAGGAATCTGGGAATAGGAGCTGCTGACAGCCGGTATTTGTCTGGGTTGTTGGCAGGACCTGTAGAATTGTATTGTTATTATATATGGATTTCAGAAGGGTCCTGGAAGATTTTTAAGGCACCACAAATTTCACGATTCAGATGTAGCTTAGCAGACTACAACTGACCTGTTTACCTGTACAAGGGCAAGATCCCTCCACCGTCACAGGAATGCAATTCAGTGAGAGCACATAGAGATTGGCAACAGATGGAAGCACGCTGAAAAACTTTTTGGCTGAGCTTGGACATAACTCTGATTTCACATTAATCATTTGGTATCAGGTGGAACAGAGTTTTATGCAATACTTATTTTAGAAATCAAAATATATACTTTTTCAGTGGTTTTGTAGTGCAATATTTGACTAATGTTGATCAGTTGATGATGAATCACTCATTAATGAAAATAATGTGTCCATGAAAGTAAACCCTGCACACAGGTTTGATCTCTGGAATGTTAGTAAAAATTAGTAGTCATTGTAATTAAGTAAATGGAGTTTCATAAATTATTATTTCAACCTGAGATCATAATGAAGAACGCTTAGATCCCTCACAGCTTTCCCTTAAAATTCCTCTCTGGCTGGTGTGACTGCACTCTCTGACTTTAAGATCTACTCTGATTTCTCTTTGTGGTATGCTGGTCCTTACTCTATCATTGCCTAGATTTGAATTATGGTGGTGCATAATTCCCAGCCTCATGGAGTGCTGCAATAGGGGCCATGTGTGCAATTATACCTTTACATAAGAGGACTGAGTTAGAAGTGCCAGCCAGGCCTTTAATGGTATTTTCTTAATCTTGTGCAGCTGTTGTTGGAGATACAGGGCTAGAGAACCAAAATGGTGAGCTTCAAACACAGTCCAGCGCTCTGTGCCAGGAAAGCCCACGGTTGTCACTCCAGAGCGATCAGATCTATGCTTCAGGAACCATTCAGACTCCACACTGGTAATCACTGGGCATCCCACAGCTTCTCAATGGTCCTCCAAATCATGTGATTGAGCCGGAGAATGCTCCAGGGTTGCACAGTACTGGCATTTTGTGGATTCAATGTGAGGTTTTGAGTGCCTTCAGTCACACAATAAATTTATTGATGGCCCAAGGCCTGGCCCAGGACACCAGGTTGTGCTTGGAAAATGATGAAAAGGGAAGAAAAGCAGGAAGGACAAGGATTTTGAAGTCTGTGTTTGGATCTGTGCAGCAGTTATGGCTGCTATAGCCTGCTGCCACCACTGAAGCGGGGATCTCTTTCTCGCGGGGCTGAGCTGTGCTTGTTTATTGCAAAAGCATGTTAATGTGTCACCTCTCAGCAGTGGCTTACTAAAAAAAAAGACACACAGACATCTCTGCTCTTATTTTGGACACAAGAAAAATAAAACACAGAAAAGGGCCAAATTCAGCAATTACCATAAGCACAAACATAACCTATATTAAGTGTCAAATATTTGGAATTATTGGGATCTATTAATTTGTTGAAGTTTGCAAAAATACCACATCAGTCATGTTTGTCTGGACTATCTTGGCCAAACAGGGACTCTGCCTTTCTGCCCTGAAGTCCTTCTGGTCGCCATTTCACAATAAAAAGAGAAAAATATAAAATGAATTTAACATATGTAGCCTGACAACCAACATGTCCTACCCAGCGATGGATCTGGATAGGAAACCTTCTTTCCTGCACATAACTTGATAGAAAACATCCCAGTCTGCCACATTATATTATGCTTATATATGTCTTTGATGTGTTGTAAAGATGTGAGGCTGTGTAGAGGAAAGAGATAAGGTGCTGGGTGGGATCTGGAGAAGGGCTTTGCAGGACTTCTTGGAGGATGGGTATATGAGGCACTTCCTCAGCTGAGGCCACGGTCTGCTGTCTGGCTGCCTCCCAGACACCCTATGAGCCCAATGGGGTTGGTCAGGATTCTCCATCAGATGCAGGAGGGGTGACTGTGAGGGAGCACCTCAGAGGATCCAGCTGAGTGAGTTCCCCACCGCGGGGATTGTCTGTCCTTCCTCAGAACACTCCTCTGCTGTCCTCCGTGGTGCAGATGAGGAGCTGGCTGGGATATTTCTTCCATGGCATGCAGGAAGGGTTATATCATCCCTACCTTTCTCCATCCTACCCAGATGTGTATCACACTGTGGTACGTGTTAAATGGTGTGGTGTGACATGTGTTGGTCTTTTGAAGCAAGTATCCCTGCATGAAATGCAAGCGTGTGCTAGGTAGAAAGGAACCAGGGTGGTGGCTCTGACAGGGAGGGGGAGAAGTAACAGTGAAGAAGCGTCAAAGATTTGAGCACACCACCCCTAAAACACAAAAGAAAAAGCTGCTGACTGCACAGGAAAGCAAAATCAGCCGGAGACTGGGAGCGAGTTGGCAAAGTTGTGCTTCGGCTGGTGGTGTTTGTGCTAGTCCTAGGTAACCATCTGCTGAGCTGTCAGACCCGACTGGGCTTTTTTTTCTGTTTGGGTTTTATATCGTTTGTTTTCCTGTTCTTTTTAAACTACTTTACTGAAGGAAATAAAATCATCTTGCTGCTTCAGAAGAAAAACATCTGAAAGATGATTTAGGCTGCACACGGGGAGCATCCTTCCAGGGGCCCTGGCTGCCTGGCACCAGCGCGGCCGCAGCACAGCCCCATGGCCTCCCCCCTCTCTGTGACCGCCTGCCAAGCGCAAATTAAAGGATCCACTGATTGACAAGTTGTGTCTATTCTAGTATTTCCCGGGCTCCTGGTATGTTCTGGATCTTCTCTACACGGACTAGCAAGCCTTTGTTTTGCTCCGACTTCATTCCTTCTGCATTGGGCTGTGATCGCTTCTTTTTAACAGCGTTTCTATCTTGCTGTTTGCTGTTGTGCAAGAATTTACTCAACCCCTCGCATTTAATGTCCGACTGTTTGCTTTGGTTTATGTGAACTCCCCACCACATCACACGCATGGAAGGACAGAAGTGACTTAATGAGCCAGTTTTGAAACTAAAAAGCTGCATCTGATAAAAGTAATAAGGCAGAGGCCTGGAAAAAAACCTGCAAACGGGTCAGACAATACAGATAGCCCAGAGGAACCCTAGTACTCTCACGGGGTGACTGAACTTCCAGGCCCCCAAAGACGGAGAAGCATCAAGTGTTGCCTCATCTCAAAGAGCACAATTCCTTTCTGAGCAATCTTTCTCTGGATGCAGTTATCAAGGCTGAAGTACTTTTGTTATATTTATTAGCTCAGTATGATTTTATCAGGTATCTCTGTCAGTCACCACTCTATGCCTTGGAAATACAGCTGTATTTCAACTGCTGTGGTGCTTCACAGGCTAGCACCTGGGTGTTAATCACACACAGGGAACTAATACGGCAAAACAGAAGTCAATTTTGTCCAACGTGAAAAGAAAGAATGCAAGATTAAATAACCTAATTCGAGAGCACAGCCCACACATTCCCTGCTTGAGCTGCTAATAACAGTTCAAATGACTGAAACTGAAGTAATTATTAAAATGTAATTAGTTTACACTGTTGGCACATTGTGTTTGTTTTTGGCACCTCTCTTGACTTGAAGCATTTTCAACACGCCAGTCATACAAAGGCCTGACTTGTGATTAAGACATGGAGCTGATATTCTGGGAACCTGGGTTCAGTTCCTGGCTATATGATAAAATTTCTGTGTGACTTTTCTTGGTCTTACCACTTCTCTGTGCCTCGGTTCCTCGTTAGAATAGATACGAGATAGAAATGCATCCTTGTCTGGCTGCTTGCTCTAGTTAAACTGAGAGTCCTTTAGGATGCGGGTTGTTTTTTAATGTGTTTATACAGTGTAAGATAATGAGGACTTGATCTTGTTTGAAAATCAAGCGCAGATGGGTAGACCACTGTGTTGATATATCAACCCAGAGAGAATTTTTTCTTGTTGCTCCTTGCATGGTAGAGGAAGAATGTTAAAATAGTTTTTAACACTGATATTATCATAGAATCATAGAACAATTTGGGTTGGAAGGGAACCATAATGTCATCTAGTCTGACACCCTTGCAACGAGTAGGGACATATCAACTAGATCAGGTTGATCAAAGACCCATCCAACCTGACGCTGAATGTTTTCGGGAATGGGGCATCTACCACCTCTCTGGGCAACCTGTGCCAGTGTTTCACCACCCTCATTGCAAAAAATGTCTTCCTTATATCTAGTCTAAACCTACCATCTTTTAGTTTAAAACTGTTTCCCCTTGTCCTATTGCAACAGGCCCTATTAAAATGTTTGTTCCCATCCTTGTTATAAGCCCCTTTCAAGTACTGAAAGGTTGCAATAAGGTCTCCCTGGAGCCTTCTCTTCTCCAGGCTGAACAACCCCATCTCTCTCAGCCTGTCCTGATAGCAGAGGTGCTACAGCCCTTGGATCCTCCGTGTGGCCCTCCTCTGGACCCCCTCCAACAGGTCCATATCTTTCCTGTGCTGAGGGCTCCAGAGCTGGATGCAATACTCCAGGTGGGGTCTCACAGGAATGGAGTAGAGGGGGAGGATCATCTACCTCGACCTGCTGGCCACACTTCTTTTGATGCAGCCTAGGATACGGTTGGCCTTCTGGGCTGCAAGTGCACATTGCTGGCTCATGTTAAGCTTCTCATCAACCACCACACCCAAGTCCTTCTTGTCAGGGCTGCTCTCAATCCCTTCATCTCCCAGCCTGTACTGTTATTGGGGGTTGCCCCAACCCAGCTGTAGGACCTTGCACTTGGTGTTGTTGAACCTTATAAGGTTCACATGGGTCCACTTGAGCTTGTCTAGGTCCCTTCAGATGGCATCCCGTCCCTCAGGTGTGTCAGCTACACCATATTATGATGTGTAATATTCCCTAGAAGAGAAAACGTAATAAAAGAGTAAGAGTAGGCTTTTGGATGCCTAGCAGATAATTTCTTAATGATCTGAACAATCAGTGACAGGACAAGGGGGAATGGCTTTAAACTGGAAGAGGGCAGGTTTAGATTAAACATTAGGAAGAAGTTTTTCACTTTGAGGGTGGTAAGGCACTGGCACAGGTTGCCCAGAGAGGTTGTTGAGGCCCCATCCCTGGAGGTGTTCAAGGCCAGGCTGGACGTGGCCTTGGGCAACCTGGTCTAGTGGGAGGTGTCCCTGCCCCTGGCAGGGGGGGTGGAACTCGATGATCTTCAAGGTCCTTTCCAACCTAAACCATTCTATTATTCTATGATCTTTGTGAGGAAATAAAATGAAAAAGTCCATTGTTTTCCCACTGCATTAACTATGTACCAAGTGCCACATTAAGATCCAGAAATGGAGGAAAGCAGTTGACAACACCTTGTCCGAAGACTGTGATTGATGCATGCAGCTATTTTGACACAGATACTGGTTGCACTTCCTCTGGCTGCATTTTGGGCTCTGTGAAGAGGTGATGCACTCACAGTTCACCTGCAGGAATCACCCAGCAGCTGCTGAAGTCTTGATTCAGGGAAAGGGCTTACAGCACATGCTTCATTGCCAGGGATTTCAATGGGGCTTTGAGCACATGCCTAAGGTTAGCGACATGATTAAGCTTCCTTCCCGAATAAAAGCACTTTCCCTGTCCTGGGTTTTATATACTGTTTGGCTTCCCTTTTAATGAAAGGCACAGCAGAGCTCTTCTAGTCCAGTCGTGGCAAAGATCTTGCTGTGATCCCCGTACCTGCATTACCAGCTCCAACCCTGGCAGCACTTATATTAGTTAAGAAAATGGGGCTGGAGTGCCACTTTGTGCACAGACTCTGCATATGCCTTGTTTTCTTAATTACTAACACTCTCCCTAGCGTGATTTTGACTTGTATCAGCTCGTGGTTCCCAGACAGTACCTCTGCACAGTTTGGGGAATAACCCATGCCAAGGGGATTCCCAGAAGACAATGGGGACAAGGATGCAATAGGCTTGGCTCTGTCTCTGTTGTACAGCCTTGTGGTTTTATCCTCCAAGTGTTTTTCCTTAACATGCTTCTGTATGCCCTAACACCACACTGGCATGACCTTAAGTTGCATGGCACAAAAACACTGCCCTGCTGGGCAGCAGCACAGCCTTCACAATATTTCAGACACTGAAAAAAAACCCCAAAGAGCACAAATGTTATGATATCTCAAAGCTTTTCATTTTAAGAAACAATATCTACTCAGGTAACACAAAACAGTCCTTTACCATGTTTTCTCTAGTGGTGTAGATACAGCACACAGCCTGCATGACAACTTGATGTCCATCTCTCCAAACCAGTGGGTTTCCAATGTTCCAGTTCTGCTTTTGTCTTCTGGTGCTGAAGTGGTATGAAATCTGGTGCAAATTCATAGTCTTCTGCTGCTTTTATTGTAGATGGAACTACCTGAAACATTTAGAATGTTTTTTTTTTTAAAAGAAAAATAAGTGAACTGGAAGTGCTTGCGTAAGAAATCTCAATTTTTGCTGTATTATTTTTGACAAAGGCCAAATGTGAAAACATTCTGTTAAATTACAATTCCATCCTGTTGGAAGGGAGTCAATTTTATGAAATAGAATTTAATTTATTTCTAGAAAATTATGGTCATGGTACATTTTGAAACACACATGTTTTGTTTGAAGTTTCCTATGAAATTTAAATAAGATTTGCTTGTTTCTTCTACTAAACATTCCTCAGATTGCTTTACTTTGTTATGAATATTTACTCAGCTCTGTACATATGAAGGTACTTAAAGTTATCACCTGCCCGTGTTTTAATATCTGAAACAAAACCTAATAATTCTTGCATCGCTGAGAAACTCTAATGATTAAACAGTGATGATGAATTAATGGTATAGTAGTAGTAGTAATTTGCAGGTAATTTGATCTTTAACATAGCCATGAAAAAATATAGTTACATTAAAGAAATAAGCGCTGGTTTGTTTCCCTCAAGGAACATAAAAAATGTCTTTGCTGCTCAAAATGCACAGCGAACACCAGCTCTGCTATTGCAAAATGTCTTGAATTTGCAGAGCTGCATTTTATTGCAAGGTGGGATGCTAACACTTGGAGAGAGGATACCAGTAAAACCTCCTCAATAAATAACGCAGGGAGAGGGGAAAATGTAGTCTTTAGTGTCCGTTGGAGAAGATCCACTAAGAAGCATAGTTGAGAGGGGGAATATGTACCTTAGAGAGGTGCCCCTCTTCTCACCATTTCCATTAGCTGGTTGAGGTCTTTCCCTTCCTGTATCCCTGCCACTCCCCATGTCAGGTCCCTGCATTCCCACGTTGTAGGAGGACCCTGTGTCCTTAATTCAGGGCTACAAAAAAGTGGCCATGTGTCAGAGATTAGGTGTTGGGAGGCACTGAGTCCTTTACAGATTTCCCATAAAAGCCTGACAGACTGTACTGATGGATGTGCCTCTTCCATGTTCCTGCTTGAAATGCCCCGTGGAAAAAAAACACTTGCCCTTTCTCCCAAAGTGGGACATCAGTAAGCTTAAACCGAGCTTTGGGGATCCAGGAATTAGGCAGAATTTAGGAGGGAAGCAAAAGTGCCTGGAATATGAAAGTGGAGCAAATGGCAAATTTCAGTCTGTTTCGCTGCAAAGATGAATGAGTAATTTAGACTCTATGATGCAGTGTCATCTACATCTTAATAGCCGTAATGCAATAGGAGACTGTTAGGGCTAATCTAATTTACCCAGTTTTTATTGGAATGCTATATGATAATTTTACCTGCCTATAGCTACAGCTTGTATAAACGGCCTTGTTTTTTATGCAGTGCAATGGGTGCTCCAATAGACTTTCTAGTGAATAAAAACCTGCGTGCTAGCATAATCTATAAATAAGAGGTACAGTCCAGCAGCAGAACTCTGAAATAGCTAATAATTCTGGAGAATAAACAGTTGGTGAATGCTAGCATAAAATTAAATACTTTTAAAACCATAATGTTCAGTGAAGAACCCAAGCCACAAAATTCATATTCCATCTCCAAGGTTTAAAAGGTGGTGGTGGTTTTTTTTTTTTTAAATTTTTTGATGTGGGATTTTAGCCTGGCACAACATAAAAGAAAAAAAGCATTTTAAAAAGATTGGTTTCAGCTCCAGTTCTGGGCAGCCCTTTGAATTGGGAGACATTAAGTACAGTGCTTCATAAAGTACATCATCCTCATAATCAAGTCTGTTTTCTTCCAGAGAGTAAAACAGCATTCTAGCAGTGGACTAGCAGAGAGTGCAAGACTGGGAATCCTGGGCTAACAAATGGCTGCGAGATAATCTCAGGATTCAAGTGAACATGTGAACCTGTTTCTCCTGTGCTTGTCTATAGTGTGCACTATTCCAGAAACACTAGAAGGAAATCTGCCGCTTCTCAATCTCAGTCTTATGTCAAAGCTATGCCTTCAAGTCATTCACGAAATATACAAAAGGACACTGAGGAAAAAAACGAAAATCAAACCCAGGCTCATATTGTATTCAGCCACTGATGGTTGCACTCCACCTTTGGCTCTACTTTCACCTGATACAATCTCATCTCACCTATGTTTCGACTCAAGCAGAGGAAAAGAGTCCTATTTTTCTCCTACATTCATTTCAGACAAAAGTTAAGCTGTCTAATTAGTTCTCACTTCAAAAACTGGGTTTTTTAAATTATTCATTGGCCTGGTGGTATGGGGCAAGGTTAGCAGAGCCTCAGGTATTTTCTGACTTTTGTTGGAGAAGTTCTTCTGAAAAGCAGCAGAAAAACAGTGGTTCTACCCTGAAAACATAAAGGAGGGTAATAGCAAAAGCTTTGCCAAATTCACATTTATGTAATATATCTAAAAGTTTAGGACACTCTGAATGATGCTATTGCAGTAGAATCAGAGGTGGTGCATTGGTCTTTTAAATGACGCCAACAGTGAGCAGATCCACCCAGATGTGCTGAAAGCTGGCAGGCAGGACTCCCTCTGCCTCCTGTTTACAAAATTTCTGCCTTCCTCAGCTTTTCATGTGAAATCTTAACAATATTCACTCAGGGTTGCCCAAGGGACATGCAGAAGCTGAAGTGTTAATTGTGAGGATCTATTTTCCCCCAATTTGTTGTGTATGGGAAAAGAGAAGAAATTGTGGAAAACCATTCTGCTACCCATGCCATTTTGTGATGCTTATGGTCCCTTTAAAACTAAACGACAGATGTCAGCTGGCTATCAGACACCAGGGTGATGTGGGCTGCTGAATACTCTTACTGTGTCTTCGGGTATTTCTGATGAGTAAAAACTTCTCTAAAGTAGCTGCATATTTTGTATTTGTTGCAAAGTGTTAATCAGAGTTTTTAAAGAGCAGAAACTGTTTGCTTTTATCTACTAGTGAGGAAAAGACCGAATGAATAAGTCTGTATTTGCATTTTTCTGTGCACCACACCTTTATGAATATTAGGTTATTTTCCTAAACTTTAGTTTTGTGTGCAACTGATTTCTGCTGTCCTTGCAGCAAAATTGTATCTTTATGGAAAAATCATCTAAAAGTACTTTTAATGTTCCCTGAACAGGGAGTCAGCATCACATCGATCGAAGTTATGAATATATGCAAAAAGAAATAGCTGGAGATGAACTGCCCATGAGTCACTCAGAATTTGTGAATGTCTGTCTTGAGAGCAGCTGTGGAAGATGAAAGAGACAAACTAAATCATATATTGAAGAACCATCTGACTATTGAACATTCCTATTGGCAAATGGGGAAATTGAGGCAAAGGGCTTCAGGGGGTGACACTTTTCGTTAACAATTTTTTTAACACCTCTATACCATGACATATCCCACAAAAACCAATGCCTGTATTTGCTCTTCACAGGCTGTCCTGAATACAGAAATAATGGGCTAAATGCCCATGCAGTTCAACAAGGCCAAGCGCAAGGTCCTACATCTGGGTCAGGGCAATCCCAAGCACAAATACAGGCTTGGCAGAGAATGGCTGGAGAGCAGCCCTGAGGAGAACGACCTGGCTGTGCTGATTGACGAGAAGCTCAACAAGAGCCGGCAATGCGTGATCACAGCCCAGAAGGCCAACTGTATCCTGGGCTGCATAAAAAGTGTGGCTGGCAGGTCAAGAGAGGTGATTCTGCCCCTCTACTCTGCTCTCATGAGACCACAACTGGAATATTGCATCCAGTTCTGGAGCCCTCAACATAAGAAGGACATGGACCTGTTGGACTGTGTCCAGAGGAGGGTCATGAAGATGATCAGAGGGCTGGAACGCCTCTCCTGTGAAGAAAGGCTGAGACAGTTGGGGTTGTTCAGCCTGGAGAAGAGAAGGCTCCAGGGAGACCTTAATGCGACCTTCCAGTATCTGAAGGGTACCTACAAGAAGGCTGGAGAGGGACTTTTTACAAGGGCATGTAGTGATAGGATGAGGGGTAATGGCTTCAAACTGGAAGAGGGTAGATTTAGATTAGATATTAGGAAGAAATTTTTCAGTCTGAGGGTGGTGAGACACTGAAACAGGTTGCCCAGGGAAGTTGTGGATGCCCCATCCCTGGAGGTGTTCAAGGCCAGGCTGGATGTGGCCTTGGGCAACCTGGTCTAGCGGGAGGTGTCCGTGCCCATGGCAGGGGGGTTGGAACTTGATGATCTTCAAGGTTCTTTCCAACCTAAACCATTCTATGATTATTCTAAAGCCCAATTTAAGGAACCACCAGAGAAGGATGAGTTTCATTTAACATAGGATACAAAAAAAATCCAGCCGTGGTGAAGTGGCTAGCAGTTTAGTGAGTGAGAGAAAACATGAAAGAAGTTCTTGCATGCCACACTTCAGGGAACAATCATATCTCTATAGGACATAATCTAAAGGTGGATTTTCCAGGAACACAAAGCCTTTTTTTCTTCCACTAGACAATTATGAGAAGGGACAGGCTGCCTCAAGGATCTGTAATTTTTATAAGGTAACATTTTGTTGTAATGCTGCATAATGAATAAAACACCAGATTTAGCTTGATGAATATAAATGAAAAGACATAATTTCTTGATCTATGAGACTAAATGATTACATATGACAGTTCCCCACCTTTCACCCCTTCTCATTTTCACTACAGTTCTTCTATATTACAGTATGCTAAGTTGGGTTTCAGCAGTGGGCAAACTATGATTCATTCAATCCACAGTCTTCTGTGTCTCTGTCTTTTTTAGCTGAGAGGTTTATCAGCCTCACAATCATTGCCTTTTATACCTCTGAGCTGAACCAGGTGAGATCTATTCCGACTGAGAGACAATTTTATTAATCAAGATGTACCAAAGCCACTGGTACAATCAATAAAGGGACAATTTTCCCTTGGATGACCACAGCTCCTACTGATGTCTCAGCATTGTTAGCCTTAAAAGGTTGAAAGAATTGCCTCTGTTAACAGATTGGTATGAAGAAAAATATACTATGAGACAGTCTGTAAGGCATGCCTTCTGCTTTGCTTCCCGTGTGTTATACAATTCCTTCTAGGCCAGGGGAACACACACTGAGCACTGAGGGTTTGTGGTGTTTCCCCAGGCTGCCCTCTCTGATCCCAGCAAAGTCTCCCTGTCTGCCTCAGTCCACTGGAGTCAGATGGCAGAAGAAAACCTAAAAGAGACACGCTGTTACAGAGCAGTTAGGTAGCACAGAAATTGTCATGAATGTCAAGCCTCAAATCACCAAAATATTTCAGCTATCTATTCCCCACACCATAGTACTCTGGGGCGTTTAAGACTGTAGAGTAAAAATTCCTGTGTGGACGATCCTGTACTTCTGATGGTTCCTTCGGGAGCTGCAGGTGTAAATTTCATGTTGCCAGCAAAATTCAGCACATTGAAGGCCAAGTGCATTTCCTTGCTTTACTGTGGTCTGCGTTGTAAGGACCATGCAACACTACATGCTTGGGGAAGAGTGCCAGGAAAGCTGCCCAGCAGAAAAGGACCTGGGGGTGTTGATTTATAGCCGGCTGAATATGAGCCAGCAGTGTGCCCAGGTGGCCAAGAAGGCCAACGGCATCCTGGCCTGTCTCAGGAATAGTGTGGCCAGCAGAACCAGGGAAGTGATCATCCCCCTGTACTCAGCACTGGTGAGGCTGTGTTCAGTTTTGGGCATCGCAGTATAAGAAGGACATTGAGGTGCTGGACAGGGTCCAGAAAAGGGCAACGAAGCTGGTGAAGGGTCTAGAGCACAAGTCTTATGAGGAGCAGCTGAGGGAACTGGCGTTGTTTAGACTGGAGTAAAGGAGGCTGAGGGGAGACCTTATTGTTCTCTACAACTACCTGAAAGGAGGTTGTAGAGAGGTGGAGGTCGGCCTCTTCTCCCAAGGAACAACCAATAGGACAAGAGGAAACAGCATCAAGTTGTGCCAAGGGAGGTTTAGATTGGATATTAGGAAAAATGTCTTCACTGAAAGTGTTGTCAAGCATTGGAACAGGCTGCCCAGGGAAGTGTTGTTATCACCATCCCTGGAGGTATTCAAAATATGTGTAGACGTGGTGCTTAGGGACATGGTTTAGTGGTGTTTTTGGCAGTGTTATATTAATGGTTGGACTCAATGATCTTAAGTCTTTTCCAGTCTAGACAATTCTATGATTCTATGAATTCAACCCCATGCTTAAATGGAGCACGGGAGTTACTGTCAGTGTCTCTGAGAGACACTTCAGTACTTTCTGCTTCTTTTGTCTTTCTAAGATACATGGTTTGTGCCTTGTGGCTTTTGGCAATGTTTTTGATATGTGTCTCAGAGCTGTAGGACAGACTGATACCCCATCAGTACAGCTGGTATTGCCCCCGTGTTTATGGACGACGTGGAGCCCACCTTGTTCCTCAGTGTAGCTGGCTCACCTGGCTTGTAAAAGGGAAGGTGTCATGTCATTCTGTCAAGCCAGCTATCAAGGCTAAGAGCACAGGGCTGGCAAGTCAATTGAAATCCACTTACCTGATAATAGAAGGAGGCCCAGCGTAAATGTAATAGATTTTTAGGCTCATTTTCAAGTTAGACTAAAGAGGTTTAGTGGCACCTGTCTGCAGCAGCAGTGAAATACTTGGACCTCTTGTCCTTGGAGATTTCAACATGCAAGATAGCATGCAAGAACATAACTAGCTCAAGCTGCACAATTATAAGTATCCTGGATCTGTGTTTTGAGCTGAGTGCCAGGACTGAGGGCCAGCCCAGAGCCATGGCCCTTAGTTGTCTTGCTGTGCACAGCGTGCCACTATGCAGCAAGGTACAGACTAATGTTAAAGATATTTTTGAACTTACACTGCCTGTCTAGGCTGTGACAGTGTTCATCCACATTGCTTCAGTGACAGCTGGAAGCACCCAAACACTCTGTGGATAAGCCTGGAAAGAAACCTCTACTGAAGATAATGCAACTTCTCATCTCCAGGGACGGCAAATTCTCCAACCTAGTGTTTCCATGATGACTTTATGATACAGGTTCAACCAAACGCTCTGTTTGCAGCCACCCTGTCAAACACACTCAGGTTTGATTCTGTTGAGCAGAGACATATGTAGGTGGTTTGTGCAGGCTCAGATCCCTGCACAATGGTGGCTCTAGGACATTTCAGCTGCCAGCCATGTCTTTGCCAGCCATATGATCATTAATGAAAGAGCAGTTCTGAAGATATCAATCTGTACCCTGTTGTGGCTACCAGGCTTTTTCATGAAGATGCTGTTGCTCTTGATCATCTTAGTGGGAAGTGCACAAGGGCGTTACACATCCTATGGCAGAGACAGCCATGCAAAGTGGCTAGGTAATATCATGTTTGGTTTTCTTTCTCAGTAGCCAAGCTTGGAAGCGCTGCAAACCTGCAAGGCTGGAGACTCACCAACCTTGTGGAAAATATCCATCCACTCCACTCTGGAATTACATCATAACATGACATGGGGTACATGAGAGCTGGAGCAACTTCTTCCCGCATGTTAGCCATGCTCTGGTGAGGTGAAGAACTCCACCTTCCCTTCTTGGAAGGAAAATTTAATACGGATTTTTCATTAGCTGAGATTCATCATAAGAATTAAAAAGACTAAGTGGTTACTCTTTCAGTTTAGATACCACTTGAGCAGTATAAAGAAGTTTTAAAACTCTCACTTAAATGGACGCAGCACCAATCACGGGGCATCTATTCCTTAGTGACACTAAGGAGTGTCTCCCACTATATCTCATTTACAACAATTTTGAAGGGAAAATCTGGGAGGTCAGTTTTGCACATGCTATAAACTGCCATGGAGTTCCTGGTTATTATTTACATTAAAAATGTGTGTCATTATTTCCATTCCAGTGAACATTTCAAGTATTATAGGAATGAATCACAGAATCACAGAATGGTCAGGGTTGGAAGGGACCTCTGGAGATCATCTAGTCCACCCCCCCCCACCAGAGCAGGGTCACCTACACCAAGTTGCACAGGACAGCGTCCAGGCGGGTTTTGAATGTCTCCAGAGTGGGAGACTCCACAACCTCTCTGGGCAGCCTGTTCCAGTGCTCCACTACCCTCAAAGTAAAGAAGTTCCTCCTCATGTTAAGATGGAACTTCCTATGTTCAAGCTTGTGCCCATTACCTCTTGTCCTATCACTGGGCACCACTGAAAAAAGACTGCTCCCATCCACCTCACACTCTCCCTTTAAGTATTTGTAAGCATTAATAAGATCCCCCCTCAATCTTATTTTCTCTAGACTAAAGAGACCCCAGTCCCTCAGCCTCTCCTCATATGAGAGATGTTCCAATCCCCTAATCATCTTTGTAGACCTTTGCTGGACCCTCTCCAGCAGTTCCCTGTCTTTCTTGAACTGGGGAGCCCAGAACTGGATGCAGTACTCCAGATGCGGCCTCACCAGGGCAGAGTAGAGGGGGAGGATGACCTCC
>NW_009647595.1:5190002-5195324 GCF_000708025.1 Charadrius vociferus
AGACTCTGCACCGCTAACCACAACCCTCTGAGCTATATCTGCCAGGCAGTTCTCAATCCACCCCACTGTCCATTCATCTAACCCACACTTCCTAAGCTTGCCTGCGAGGATGATGTGGGAGACAGTGTCGAAAGCCTTGCCTAAGTCAAGGTAAATGCTAAATGCTAAAATACTCAACTTGATTTTAAGTGCTTTAATTGAAACAGAAAAACAATCCATTCAACTTGGTTTTAAAATCAAAACAAGACATCTTCTGAGCAGAAGTTAAGCAGAAGAGTAAAAGAAATGTATGAGAGGGTCACAAGTTTGGCTTAGATAGAGGGTCCAACTGTGAAATATGGGTCTTGGCGGAAATTTACAATTCCTCTAAAGGGACAAAAATTTCCCAGTTGAAATAATAGAATCATTTAGGTTGGAAAAGACCTTTAAGATCATCAAGTCCAAGCGTTAACCTAACACTGCCAAGTCCACCACTAAACCATATCCCTCAGCACCACATCTACACGTCTTTTAAATACCTCCAGGGATGGTGACTTCACCACTTCCCTGGGCAGCCTGTTCCAATGTCTGACAACCTTTTCGGTGTAGAAATTTTTCCTAATATCCAATCTAAACATCCCTTGGCACAACTTGAAGTTGTTTCCTCTTGTCCTATCATTTGTTACTTGAGAGAAGAGCACCCTCACGAAAATTGAAAGGAATATAACTTTGCTTTTTATTTGCTTTTAGAGTTATAGAAAACTGATGCTGGATTGTCTTTTGTTAATGTTTAAGTTAGATTTTGAAGCATATTTTGAACTCACCTTAATCTGCCTCCATGAAAATGTTAAAGAGAATTTTTAATAAAATATTGTATAATTCATGCTTTCATTGTAACTGCTTTAATCTTTCTCAGAATACAGGAATAGTATTGCGTATCATGATTTTAGGTTACACAATGAGGCTTTACAAATATGCTAGACAGCTAGAGGGAATCATGAATTTTTATCCAAGCAGGGACTTTCCTAAGGAAGAAAAGGAGGGAAACAGCCAGTGGGGGAGAACAAGTCAAAGGAAGCATTAGCATCACTCTCAGCAGTGTGTTCATTATACCACACAAGGGTAAGCAGCTGTCTGACTGTGTAGGTTCTCCTTTCTATCCACATTATGGATGCATCTGACCCTGTTTTACTCTACACCCAGAGCAAAGCACCTCAGTTATAATTAATTATAGTTCAGTAACCTCTCTGCAATGAATGACATTGTCCACATTGTTCACTGGCTAAATCTACAATGCTCTGAATGCTTCAGATTGACTATGGTATGTTCTGGTATGTTCAGAGACCTGTTTGCATTCTTTCCATTTTCTGCCCCCAGACTGCCTGCAGACAGGGTTTTCATGTGTATTTACTTATACAGTTGCTGTCATGGCTTTGAAGTCTACGTGCAATATTTTATGTCACAAAAGGTAGGTCCTGTTTATAGCTTAAGCTCCTGCACATAATCGTGAATTAGTAAGAACTGTTCCAAAGAAATGGAGTTGAAAGAAATGGATGTTTGTGAAAAATCAATCCCTTTGTCGTTATTCACCCATGAAGATACCACGCAATATGATTTCTGCTTGAATTTTTTTCCTTCATCACAGGCAGGAGTTCTTTTAACATAGAGTGGGAAGAGTTTCTTGTGATTACTCAATATTTAACAGTCTAATCAACTTGATAGAAGTTCTTACAGGTTTCTCATATGGAAGACAAACTTACTCCCTGAGTACTGTTTTCTAAGTCAGTGGGACCACTCGTAGCATAAACATTTTCTCCTGTAAGAGATCAAAGTCTGGACCTACATTTCAGCAACTTTCATCTTCTTCTGTTGTTTTTCATCGTGACTATATTCTTTTTTTCTCCTTGCACTGTGGGTGTGCTCTGTCATTCATTTGGCAGAAAATATACAAGAATTTCAGCTGAAGATGTTATTTCCCACAGACAACCGTGAGCTTAATTCTGTAGCAGCAGTGAACCTCACAGTGTATCTTGTCCCTGGTTCATTGCCCCATTTGGTGCTACTTGATTAGCTTTCTTAATAGACTTCATGTGGTAAATTGTTTGAGTTGCCTCAGGTTCTGATGGTGCTGTACTTTTATGGGGAAGCCCTGATTATGTAGCAAGTCTCTTAAATCTTTGTCCCTGAAAAGGTCAGATCTCTCTATTTTCATTATCAGATGAATTCCACAAAATAACTTACTCAACAGAGGGACCTTATAAAGCACAGTGCTTTTCATTGTAGGCATTCAGCATTCACTGCAATCCATATTCCATCCTTGGCCTCTGAGGTTTCCTCATTCCCCATTTAGTGGAGAAACAAATTGAATTCAGCCTTTATTTTTCTTGTGCAAAAATGCACTGGACCTTTATAGTGTCTTCAATAATCCCTCAGTGCTAAATATGTGCATGCTGGACCACTTGAACCAAAATATAAGTGGAGGCACAGCGGGACACCTGAGTTTCAGTGTTAGCAACTGTGTTTGTTCTTGCTGTTGCTTTTTTATTGCCATCATTAAAAGCAAAAAAAAAAGCTAGAAATTCTTGGCGCTTTGATTTTACTCAAGTTGAGGGCCTGTTTTCCAAAGGATGGGTAGAGGGTGGACATCTGGAACTGCAATATCTTGAGTCATTAATTATTTTTAAAATGTTTATGTTATATTTTTTCTTGTTCTAGTTGATTCAGCAGATGACTATATATAGATGCGGCCTGCTGAAGCTCCCTAATCCACTGAACTCATCTCCTCTAAACTCTCCTTCTATAGGTCATTTACTCTGGCAAACTCTTACATGGAAAAAAGGCTGATCACCGAAAAATCTCATGGAAAAAAAATAAATGTGTCAGACTTACATACTGAAAGGAAAAGCATCTGGAGTTTCCCACAATTGTGGGACATATCTTACACTTCCAGTGGTCCCTTGACAAACAGAATGAAGCAATGAACTGATATAATAGAGAGTTTAATGAGTTTGGATAATATATATTATACTTTTTAAAGCTTGTTTGAGCAGAGAAGTGATTCTGTGAAGGGGCATCTTGCTTTAGATATGAAACAGCCTGGCAGGGAGACAGAATACTTTGAAGAATATTGGAGGGCAAAATGCTGTCAGCTATGAGATAACCTACCTGGTGGCTCTGTTATGCTTCTTGTGATGTTGAAGCATGCTGGGAAAAAAATTGAGCAGACGTCTTGTGACCTGATGACTTCTGAATCTTGAGAACATGATGCTGTGGGTTTCCTGAACTCTCCCATGGTGCTGTTCTGGGATGCAAGACTGTGAAACTGTTTTACCCTTAAATCCCCTAGCCTAGGATACCCCACCAGACTTACATACCAGATCTTGTTCGTCCCGTGCGAGAGATCCCTGCAGAAGAAAAACCTTTCTGTACGTTTCCTCCTTCCAGTAACTGAAGATGAGAAAGGTGCAATTTAGTTCTGACAATACAAAGATGGAAAGAGGCAACACAATTCAATTAATAAACACGGTTAATCCTTTGCAGCCTTGTGTGAGCTATAACAGAGCTCTGCAAGCCATAAATCACAGAGTCACAGAATCACAGAATTTTCAGAGTTGGAAGGGACCTCTAGAGATCATCTAGTCCAACTCCCCTGCTAAAGCAGGATTGCCTAGAGCACATCACTCAGGACTGCATCCAGGCGGGTCTTGAAAATCTCCAGAGAAGGGGACTCCACAACCTCCCTGGGCAGCCTGTGCCAGTGCTCTGTCACCCGAACTGTAAAGAATCACTGGGAACCACCGAGAAGAGTGTGGCTCCATCCTCCTTCAACCCACCCTTTAGATATTTGTAAGCAATAATAAGGTCTCCCCTCAGCCTTCTCTTCTCCAGGCTAAAGAGTCACAGCTCTCTCAGCCTTTCCTCGTAAGGGAGATGGATCAGCACAGACTCTGTGAACAACATAGAACATGAGCACACCTCTTCTGAGCATGTGTCTTTTGACATTGAACATGAATCCAACATGGATTAGAGTGTGTACCCTTTACATGATGTAGAACGTTCACCCAGCTGGAACAGAAAGAAAATGCTCTTTTTATGTGGTTACCTATACTGTTAAAAAAAAAGAAAAGGTGTGGTTATGAGATTTAGCCCTGGACCACTGCTTGCCCATGTGGCCTGTTGCATTGCTCCCTGTCTCTGTCTGAGGCTGCTCTAAGACTCTCCTCCCAGGACAAAGCCTGGGTGTCTTTCAGGGAATGGTTTACTCAAGAGACTACTCCTGAAAGACAATAGTAGATATGAAAGGATCAGGTTTGGGTTGTTCCATCATACAAACACTGCAGTGCTGTTACAGCAGGCTTGGCACACTCAGTCAGCCCGCTGTGCCCTCACAGGTGCCATGGGAGCTGCAATACGTACCACGCTTTGTGTGCTACGACTGCTATGCTGCAGGTGGTCTCATCGCAGCCTTCACAGTACTTCGGAGGTTTTGAACAAAGAAACCCCCAGAGCAGAGGAAGCTTGTGTGATGTGGTCCTGGCTGGTTTCCTCTGCAAGGACCTAGTTCTAAACAACGCAGACATGAGCAAGTCCACACCTCTTGGCATCACTCCCTGGCCCTCTTTAGCAGTAAAGATTACTGCCCCATAATCATCTTAGGCAGAGAAAAAGGCAAGACCAATATACAGGAAAAACAACACCCCAGTGTTGATAATTTGCATAGGGTTTGGCAAGGAGAAGTGAGCATTTCACAGCGGGCTGCAGTCAGTGAAAGCCCACAGCCCTCTCAGATGAGCATGAAACCCCTCAAAGTAGCCTGAGCAGAGTGAGGGGGAGAGCTAAGCGTTGCTGGTGAAGCAGCTGAAAGCTCCACTGTGGACTCCAAGCCCAACCCAGCAGGCGGTGGATGCTAAAAATAAATGATCCATTGACAATAAGCCCAAGGCCAAAAAGAAATGCGCTTGAGTGAGATCTATCCAAGCCCAGTGGGTGGACAAACACAGCCCTGTGCACCAGCGGCTGCACAGTGTGTGAACCCATGCCTGGCTCACATTAGGAGAGCTGTCACTCAGCTGCTTTGGTCCTGGCATGGCTAGTGCCAGGCTCCTTCTCTCTGGGAGAGGGAAAGGTAGTGTCAGAGTCACTCTAAAGCTTTAAAAGCTTTAGTTTGTAGGAAGGGGAAGCGAAATGAGCTGCTGGGGTTTGGTACCAAGTGGACCAATGGTTTAGCTTATTGCATGAAATTCAAGTGCAAGCTCATTTTATCACTCTCGGACTATGGATGCAGTTCTCACTAGCCTTAGCCCTATTGCGATGCCACTCTGGTGCAGCTCTGTGTGCTTTCAA
>NW_009647595.1:5195334-5243362 GCF_000708025.1 Charadrius vociferus
ACCTTTGCTTTTCATGTCATGTGTATCTTTAAACTTTTACCACAGTCTGAACATGCGATGTATCTAGTTCAGAGTCCAGAGGAGGCATATCCCAGGACTTCTCTCTGGGGAAATTTATTTTGATTTTCCCCTGCTCTGTTAGTCTGTTAATACAAAAATATTAATTCTTTTGGCTAGAAGTAGTTGCTTTACTCTTTATGACTGTAAAATTGTAATAGTAATCAACATGGAAAAGGAATCTATTTCATATATTTCTTAAAGTTTACTGATGTTCCTTTAATGTTTCTGTATCTTTAATTCCCCACTGATCTTCAGAGCATGTACCAGTGCATGTCAATAAAGCTGGATTTAGTTTGCCCTTAGGCAAAATGTAACCTTTCTCTCACTGCATTAGTAGCCATGTGTGCATGTCAGAAGCCAGCAGTGTCTTTCTAAGATCCAGTAACTCAGCAGAGCTGCTACATAGATTAGTTAGCAAAAAGGAGTGATAGCAGATTGTATTTGTCAAATGATTTATTGTCTACATGCAGTCTGGATTGTCAAGCTCTGGTTGTTTTGCTGTCAGGTCATTTTCTTACAACAGATGGTAATACTGAATGATATCATTAAATTATGATTAATGCTAATATTGCTTTAGTTTCCTCAGTGTCTTCATGTGCTATGCCATAAAAACACATGCACAATTTTCCTTTCTTTCCCTTAGACAATGTTTTAAATTGAACAATAACAGAAACCATTGGGTGAAGACTGTTGCACGGAATACTGAGCTGTTGAAATCGGTGCTGCTTCAGGCAGTAAACAATTTGACATAGTCATGAACAGATAAAATGTGAATAAAGTGTGTAGTCCTTTTTCCCAAGCATGCCCAAGTTTGGAATTAAAATTTCACTAAGACAGTTCCTTAAACTATAAGAATACTTGTGTCCTGGTCCAACTTCTCAGCTCTACAGCTCTTCCCTGTCTCTAGTAATAAAGATGCTATAATCTCTTGCATAAATGGCTAAGTAACTTGCAATCCTTTCTCTTGATGGCACAATGCTTATTTCCAAGTCCTACAGGCTTTCTGCTGATGCCTGCTCAGCACAATTTAATGTCTTGAACATGACAGCAGAAGAACATGTTGCATGATTTGATTGCTGTCTTTCTGTCAAGAGAACTGCAGGCTTATTCATGCCTTACATATACACTGCAGTTAACAAAATAGCTGCCTTGGTGAAAAAGATAATCATGGGCTCATTTTCTTGTTGTTATTTTTAGAATAGCACTTTCTACTCCATGTTTTTCCCTTGATTGATTTCCATTCTAATATATAGACATAGGACTCTATTTCTGCCAGTATGGTAAACATGGTTCCAGTTTTAAGTAATGGAATTATTGTCTCCGCTTTCGTTGCTCAGAAACAGTGAGGCAAATTACACCTGAGCATTCCCACCGACACTAATACCACTGCATGGCTGAAATGTGGTTAAGCGCTTCTATTAGAAATCCAGTTACTGCTCTGATGAGTCTTCTGAAATGTTACTTTAAGATCAAATTAAGCTCTTGGATATACTTCTGTATATTTGAGGTAACTCTACTGAAATCCATTGTGTTTATAGCCAACCTGAGCTCTAGCCATGTCATAGGCTTGTGAATTGACATTCGATATCTAATTCTCCTCTCCGCTTTATTTGAGACTATTTAAGTGTAATTCAAGAGTAACTGTTAATGTAGCTGGTACTTCAATGGTTAAAGACCAGGGATCGAGTGGAGGAAAAGCCATAGTTTGCTTTAATGTCTTCCTTTCTTCTAAATATACCAGAACATGTAAAGCGAAGTGAAAAACTGCAGCAAAACCCCAATTATGTTGAAAGTGACAGCCATGCGCCAAATCATTTGCAACATTATTATTATTGGTAGTAATGTGTATGAAGGCCCAGAGGTCCTTGTGAGGGATGAAGACCTTAAGATGCTGGTCAAAGAGCAGACAAAATAGTCTTTTCAGCCGAGGAATCTGCTGTTACACCTGCTTACAATGGTATACGTACTGTACACTATGAATAGTTTGACTATAGCAGACAAAAAGAAGATCAAGAGTGGAAAAGACAAAATCATATCAAGCCATCATGTTCAATATGAGAGGTAGTAGAGAGAGTAGACTGGTGTCCTTATGTATGTCTGGGCTGCTTTACAGGCATCCTGGTGGAATAGCCATTCACAAGACGAAAATATTAAAGCTTTGCAGATTTCTACGGGGAGTTCCTCTCTGGATGACGGGCAGCCTGGGAGGAAGGCTATGGTGCTTGAGCATAAATTGGATTAATGGGCAGTGAAGGCTGGCCTTTTTGGCACTGCGGAGACAGGAGCTGACAGCTTGAGAGCAGAAGAATTAAATTAAGACAAGTTTAAATTAAATAACTCTTTAAAGTAGCAGCAGAGGAGCTTGCTCACTCACAGATGCCGGTAGATACACTGTCTTGCTCTCTCCCAGGTTTCCTGAGCTGCTATACAGCTCATTATGGCAGTACTGAGCATACTGTAATAAATAGTTACTTAAGGAAATGGTCCTGTTGCACCCAAAAGATACCTGACTGCAGGTATAACCTGTCTGGCCCCAGGAATGTTGGGCATGGGGGACAGAAAGGAACTGTTTCCCTGCTCTCTGCCATTTTCTCCAGCTCCATATGATAGAGTTTTTATGTTACCACAAATGATTCTTTACCCAAATCAGTCACACCTCTATAGCATTCCCACCCTTACCTCTCCGGTTATGCTAACCCTTCCCAACAATCTGCCAAGGAAATGACTGTAATGAAGAGTTCAGACATTTTTCTTTTTTGTATAGTTTCACAGTAGTGCTCTGGGGTGATTTGGCCTCAGAAGCTACTGGTGGTCTGTCAGCCACGAGATTTCCTCAAGCACATTTTCCAGAGGTCTCTGCTCCACAGGAGCGGAACCAAAAAATATCAGAGCTTTGAGAAGGCTCTTGCAACCATTTTGAGACTCACATCCCAGTTACCCAACTCCTCCATCTGTCTGCCATCCATCCTGCCCCTCTTGCTACAGGGCCTTGGCATCTGCCAGATGGGTCAGTTCGCCTTCACCACACACCACAGTGCAGACAGAACTGAAGGACTGGTCGACAATGCTTGGTGACACAGGACGATGTGCAGAACAAAAATGTGCCCTGTTTGTCAAGCGCAAAGCCAGTGACAATTTTTCCTTCTCTGTCTTTTAATAAAATCATAGAATCATAGGATCATAAAATGGTTATGGTTGGAAGAGACTTTTAAGATCAAGTCCAACTGTTAACCTAGCACTGCCAAGTTACCACTAAACCATGTTCCTCAGCACTACATCTACACGTCTTTTAAATACCTCCAGGGATGGTGACTCCACCACTTCCCTAGGCAGCCTGTTCCAATGTCTGACAACCCTTTTGGTGTAGAAATTTTTCCTGATATCCAATCTAAACATCCCTTGGCACAACTTGATGCTGTTTCCTCTTGTCCTATTGGTTGTTCCTTGGGAGAAGAGGCCGACCTCCACCTCTCTACAACCTCCTTTCAGGTAGTTGTAGAGAACAATAAGGTTGCCCTCAGCCTCCTATTCTGCAGTCTAAACAACCCCAGTTCCCTCAGCTGCTCCTCGTAAGACTTGTGCTCAAGACCCTTCACGAGCTTTGTTGCCCTTCTCTGAACATGCTCCAGGAACACTGGCCACAGCTCCCACTCTGCTGTCATGAATATGCGCTGACTTACTCCCAGCCTTGCTCAGGGCGGTCTCTTCTAAAGTCCAGGCAGCCCTGTATTTTAAGTAACTAGAAGTATGCCTGGAATACTTGTAGACGCACTTACACTGACTGTCATCAACAAGAGGGTAGCTGTGGCAGCACAGTCTGTACAAGTTGCCATCTGGGAACACACTGAAGAGGTTAGCCTGAGCTGAACTGAGCAAGATTAAAGCTATCCTGGGTATGCCTGCACATCCTGAACTCTTCTTTCTGATTTTCAAGTTAGCCAGAGCCATCTGTACTACCAAATGGGGGCCGTCAGAGTTATCTTCAAGAGCTGGTTCACTTTACATTCTCCAGAGAATCAGTGCGATAGACTGTGGACTGAATACACGAGCGAAATCAGTGTGTTTCGACACAAGCATAAATTTCACCCTCCAAGAGACTGACTGCACAGTGTGTGGGTGGTTGCAGCTGGTGTTGAGCTGGGCTTCACTTGATCTACCTCAAAGAGGGGTTAATGGCAGGAGGGAAAGGATTAGTCACACACATGTACAGCCTGAATGTTAGAGCTCCTAATTTGTCATGGCTCTTCTTTCAGCCCCGAAACCATATAGCATGGAGAATTTGAGAAACAGTCTCATACTCAAAAAAATTACCGTATAGCACCTGTATTGTTTTCCCACCTAAAAACCGTTTCTGATGCTCTGTGTGGTTGTTGGCAGAGTGGACAGAAGAGTTCACAGAAGAGTGCCAGGCACGTTGAACGGGCCCCCAGTGAACAATTTGATTGTTGTTCTTCTGCCTCTGTGTTGTACATCAGATTTTAAATGGTTAATATCATCAATGCTGGAATAAAAATATTTGCAGCAAAAAACCCCATGCTCTATCTAATCAGCCTCAATGAAAGTGCTTTCAGCAGTGACCCTCTTTCCAAACACAATGAAATTGCTCAGAGACCTTGTTATTTTCAAATGAACTTCTGCTTGTTTATTATTATTTTTAATGCAAACAATCCAAGTTTCTAGGGATAGTGTTGAAGGCAGCATGAAATGCTTTCATAAATAAAAATGAAATTTGTGAAATGCTTCCATAAATACACAAATAAGAGTGCTAATTAATGTAAAAATTTTATTCTAAAAGGTTTGGAATAAAAGATGATCCTCACAAAAAAAGCTCATAAAAATATCATTGCAGCTGTGCCTCATCCTCTCTCTCTGGGCAAGACCGTCCTCAACAGGAGGAAAAAATTAATCTCTGGCCCAGCTCATGAAAAGTCATGGGCATGTGCACATAGCACTTTGGGACAGTGTTACATTTGTGGAAATTGCTGTGGAATGAAAAGTTTCCATAAGAGGGGTTCATCCTATCTGACTCTGTGTGTGTACACCTCTAAGTGACCTAGTCACTTCTCCTTTTCCAGCCAGTAGAAAGAATACGTAAATTTAGGGAGAAATTCATCTGACGTATTCTGAAGAGCTAATTTAGGATGAGAAGAACTGAGTGAACGAGCCCTGGGTGAGTACCTTATACCTAAACACAGGTAAAAGAGGCTTACATTCATCAGATGAATCTCATCCCTTATGTCAGCCACTCAGTTCTTGTCCTCCACTTGCCTTTATCACATGGTCCTCTTCAATAAGCACAAGGTAGCTCAACCCTTTTTTTCTTTAAAGGCTAAAATTCCTCAGATTAGCCTGTGTTTACTGTAGGGTACCACTGAGGAGAAACATGTACAGGGACAATTATTGCAAAGCAATCAATCTACAGCTACCTTTGATCCTAAAGCATAACCCCGAATCTTGTGGGTCACACAGGGTATGTCCGTGCCCTTTGGATTCAGCTGAGGTTTGGAGCATGGGTTTAATCACTGATCTGAATCTGTCAGAAGGGAAATGTGAATATGAATTTCCTGCATACGAATCACTCTCTGGATATGGCTTTCAATCCCCTTTGGTGACGGGTGAATGGGACATGTAGCTTGAGGGAGAAATTCGTCTGAGAAGCTGTGGCTGTGAGCAATGCGGGTGCACGTCTGAGTAAGTCATGCTGGACTCTCCATATAAGTGAATGAACAGCTAGCTGAGATTACCAGTAGAGTCTAGATTGTGATTCTTCTCATCCTAGAGTAGATGTCTGCCTTTGGTCAGATAAATCTCACCCAGGCTCCACTGACTGCATTGATGATATTTCCGTCGAGTGTAACGGGAGCTGACTAGCTCAGGCACTGACACGTGCATTGGAGGCATAGTTAGATGTGAGGAACTGCATCCTAGCAGTTCCATTAAGCAGTAAAAGCATGGTGAGATGAATCTAGCCAAGAATGGGAATTCGGAATGAATAGCATGAACATCATTCACTACCTGCGTCCCACCATGACATGCCCCCACACATAGTTACTTCATGTGTTCTCTGTGGTTTGTTGAGAAAGATACTCTGCCCGCTGGAAGAAAAAGTTGGCACAATCCAAATTCCAAATGAATACATTATTCCTGAGTAATTTTTTTAATGCAGCCCTCTTTTAAAGACATGGCAATATGTGTTAAGGACATTTGTCCCTTCCTGTGAGTGAGCGACACATATTTCATAAACTAACCCAGACAAGTTTAGGATGTTTGATACATTATGAGCCATGTCCTATTCTTGGTTTTGTTTTGTTTTTTTTAAATTATTTTGGTGTACCATACCTCTCATTTCTCATGCAACCATATTTCCTGGTTTACACACCAACAAAGATTTTTGACTAGAAATCCAAAGAAGAGCTGGAAGCATTAGCAGACATGTTGAGAGTGGTCGATGTGGGACAGGGAGTACTTAATTTTTTGAACTGACTGTTACTTAAGGTCTCTGATTACCAGGTCCTTGGAAACATAGAAAAGGTGAGGTAAGTTGTTAACACTGAAGCATAATTTCCAGAAAGAGACAGTCTCCAATTAATAGGGTCCTGAGAAACCACCCTGCAACTTGATGAAGAGACCTCCCATCTTGACAGAAAGCAACCCTATCATTTTCAAGGGACTGTTCTATAAAATAATGCAAATAGCAAAGGAACATTTAGAAATGTTAAGAGTTTTGCTAGTGGTGTAGCTGTAAATGAGAAAAAGGAAATATTGGTGGCCTGAAGAATGAGGTTCTGTGTGTGACTGAGCCAGCTTCAGCAGAAATAAACAATCTTTTTCCATACCACACAGAGATTTAATACATGGAAATATTCTTTTTTTTTTTTTTTTTTTTTTTTTCAAAAGGAACTGAAGAAGGTTTGCCTGACCTTCTGAAAGTCATTGATCCTCTACAATATTCTTACATTCATAATGACATTTTGTCCTAAGGGCATGAATGTACCACGGGGACTCCTTTGAACTGTTTCAGGGACAGTAGGAGATGAAGAGTTATTTTCTCCATTTGGAGTAGTTTAAAATACAGCTGATCAGGCAAAAGAAATCTCCTGTTTAAAACTGTTTGAGAACTTGTATTTCAACATGATCTGTGACTAAGTGGTTTTGTCAGTAGATCTAAAACCTTTTTTTAATTGAAAATGAGAATGCTGGAGTTCAATTAAAGTATCTGCACAGATCCAGCTAATGAGTGAACAGCTGCAAGTGAGCTGCTGGTGCAATAAAAACAGAGGCAGTTCCAAAAGTGATGTTTTAAAGACTTGCTGCCCAAATAAGTGCTTCTGCCAAGCAGCTTATCTATAGTGTCTAGCATGCAGCTACATGCTATGGGAAATAAGGAAGACCCTGAAGGTCATTTACTGGTGGCGTACCATCCACAATTTTTAAAATAGAGAGTCCTGGACTTGCTAACTTTTCTCACTGTTGAAAATCAGGTTACTCACCTGATTTTTTGTGAGCTTCTGCAACTCCTTGAAGACAGTTTGACAAGCTCAAAATCAGAAAGGACTTTCTGACGGATACTGGTAAATGTCCAGAAAATACATGGAGCTATTCTCCTGCTCTCAATGCAAATGACAGACACAACAGACTTCCCCATCAAACCTGCCATCATTTCCAGTTCTCCTAGACACCCTCAGCACAAAGGGACAGCTCCTAAATTCAAATACAAAGGTTCTGAACACAGAGTCTATGAATGTGATATGGAGACAATCACATGGACGTATTTGCAATGTTACAGCTGCAAAAAAGATTTACAAAAAGTGCAGTAGATATGCTTGAAAAGGTTTCTGGTAGGGCACATCAGTTAAATTAGAAACATTCTATAGGAAGGTGCTGATCTAGCTACAACTTTCAGAGGAGAAACCATTTGCCTCAAAACAGGTGGGATTTCACTGTGATTATCTCATGCTGACTCTTATTTGAACAACAGACTAAAAACCTAAACATACATTCATCATTTTTCTTTAACATAACACGATCATTCCACTACAGAAAGAAATATGGGATGTCCACTTTGTGATATAATCTATACTGCTGCCTTTCTGAAAAGCACTTTTGAAATGCTTGTGTTCTGATTGACAAGAATTGTTTCTTCATGCCACTCTAAGGTGTAACACTAGAGAGGAAGACCAGAGCCATGGAAGAGTCACAAAAATGACAGCAAACCTCACTTGGTGGTGCAATACACTGATTTGCTTCAGGTTGTTTTGGGAAGCTTCTTCCACAGCTGCAACCTCAGTGTGAATGGGCAATCCTCTGCACTTGATAGAATCTAGGTCTTATACTCAAACACTAAAGATTCATGACCTGTGTTGATTACTTTCTTCTTGAAACCAAGAGTTATAAAGCTCAGCTGTTTTTAAGGGATGGGCCCTGAGTTTTAAAACTAGGCCTTTTTTAAAGGATGTGCCCTGATGAGAAGGGGAATGACAGAGCAGCTTGGTGGACGCCAGGTGTCCGGCCAAGGTCATCCCACCACAGGTGGATGAGGAATTGGTTGGATGGTTGCATCCAGAGTGTAGTGGTCAATGGCTTAACATCCAAATGGAGATCAGTGACAAGTGGGGTCCATCAGGGTTCCATAGTGGGACACGTACTGTTTAATATCTTCATCAATGACATAGACAGTGGGATCAAGGGCACCCCAAGCAAGTTTGTGGATGACACCAAGCTGAGTGGTACAGTTGACACACCTGAGGGATAGGATGCCATCCAGGGGGACCTGGACAAGCTCAAGAAGTGCGTCCATGTGAAACTCACAAGGTTCAACAAGGCCAAGTGCAGGGTCTTGTACATGGGTCAGGGCAACAACTGTATTGACACATGCTGGGGGATAAAGGGATTGAGAGCAGCCCTTCTGAGAAGGAGTTAGGAATCCTGGTGGATGAAAAGCTGGACATGTGCCAGAAATATGGCCTCACAGCCCAGAAAGCCAACTGTACCCTGGGCTGCATCAAAAGAAGCGTGGCCAGCAGGTTGAGGGGGGTGATTCTGTCCCTCTACTCACCTCTGATGAGACCCCACCTGGAGCACTGCATCCAGCTCTGGAGTCCTCAGTACAGGAAAGACAGGGAGCTGTTGGAGCAGATCCAGAGGAGGGCCACAAAAACTATCACAGGGCTGGAGCACCTCTCCTCTGAGGACAGGCTGAGAGAGTTGAGGTTGTTCAGCCTGGAGAAGGGAAGTCTCTGGGGAGACCTTATTGTGGCCTTTCAGTACTTAAAGGGAGCTTATAAGAAAGATGGAGACTGACTTTTTAGCAGGGCCTTTAGCGACAAGACACAGAGAAATCATTTTAAACTAAAAGGAGATAGATTCAGACTAGATATTAGGAAGATTTTTTTTACTCTGAGGGTGGTGAAAGACTGGCACAGGTTGCCTAGAGAGCTGGAAACATTCAAGGTCAGGCTGGATGGGGCCTTGACCAACCTGATCTAGTTGAAGAAGTCCCTGTTCATTGCAGGGGGGTTGGACTAGATGACCTTTAAAGGTCCCTTCCAATCCATTCTATGATTCTATGAAATACAAGGAGGCTCTCCCACAGAAAAGGCTGGTATTTAAAAGTAGGAAATCCAACCAAATGAAGAGAAAACTCATGGCAGGTCAAAAGTAAGCAGGAAATCAAGAGAGCTAAAAAAGACTTTGAAGAGCACCTTGCAAATGATGTTTCATCTGAGAACAAAATTTTATTTAAATAGAAGAAAAAAAGGAAACAAACTTGGAAATTAGTAGGCCTGCTTGACGACCACGGTGTCAAAGGGACACTGAGAAGTGATAAGACTAGGGCAGATAAGCCTGATAAATTCTTTGTATTGATCTTAACTTTTGAAGATGCTGAGGAGGTTTATGTAGTCAATGTATTCTTCTTAGCAGACCAGTTGGAGGAGCTACACTTATTTTAGGTAAATATACAGGAAGTATTAGACCAGGAAGATATGTCAAGATTTCCAGTGTGACTTTTATTTACAAGGCGGACTTCCATCACTATTAAGATATAAGAGTCGGAAGGAAAGTTGAAGATCATGGAGCACATATCCTGTTGGGATACAGTCAGCAGCGCTCCTGTAATGAGAAATCCTGCCTCATCAGCCTGCTGCTGCTCTACCGTGGTTGCAGCAAGTGTATGGGTGAAGGAGACATAGTGGATACAAGGAACCTGGGTTTTCAAAACACCCATGACAAAATTCTGCAGCAAAAGGTTATGAATGGTATGAAGTGGTTATGAATTTGGAAGGAAGGTCCTTCTATGAATTTAAAGCTGGTTAAAGGATAAAAAGAGCAGAGTAGGGCTTAGAAGTTTTTAGGCCAGATAAGACTCAGCAGTGGGTCAGCATTGAGACCAGTTTTATTTGATATCTCATCAATGACCCAAAAAAGGGAACATGTGGTGGAATCTCAAAATGTAAGGATGGTATTAAAATCTTTCAAGTAGCCAAAAGCTGCATCAATGACACAGAATTACATCAGGCTTTCACAAAACTGAGTGGTCAAAAAGGTGACAGATGAGCTTTGGTGTAGATAATCATAAGGTAATGTATCCAGAGAAAAAGAATCTAAACAAAGCTCGTGTAGTGCTGAACTCTAAAAAATCACACAGTCAAAGGAAAAGGTAAATGCAGAACTGCTACCCCTAAAATCCTGCAACACTAGAACTAGGGAGCACTTGCTGAAACTAGCAGGAGATGGACTTAAATCAGGATAAATAAAAAAGTACAACTTCTGGGACTTACTGCCACAGGAGGCTTTGGAGGCAAATTATACCAGAATATTAAAAAATGCAAATTCATGGGCAATGGATCCAAAACAAATAGTAAATGAAGGAGATGGAGATGAACCCCTAACATGCCAGCAGAACCATTTTAAACACTGAAGGAAACCATGGAGAGAGGTCAGGCTTTTGTCTTCTCAAACAGTACCTCTTTATCCCAGTGTCACAGACAGATCTGGTATTGACCTATACACGTATGATTGGCTTTTCTTACATTCTTAGTTCTCGTAATCCAGTATTCTAAGGATTTACTAACCCCAAGAAGAGGAACAGTTCAAAAGGTAGGCAGGTGGGTAAGGGAAAAGAGATGCTAAGTGCCCTTGAGGCAGCAGGGGGGAAACCTTGAACTCTAAAAATGTAAAATGCCAATGAGTACATTAAATATACTCATTTAATTACACATTGTCTCTAAAATTTATCCACTAAGGCCCTACTTAAAGGACAGAAAATCTGTTATGCGATGTCTCTTCATGTTCTCTCTCTCTCTTTTGTCTGGGTGTTAAGTAATGTAATTACTGACCACTTCAAAAGCTAAACTTTCTGAATAATTCATACAACATGGCAACATGAGGCAAGGTTAGGGGAGCCTGTGGATATCTCTACATATCAAAAACCAGGCATAGAATTCTGATAAATAAAAGGATGGCATTATATCTCAAAAAACACCAGAAGAAGATAAAATACACAGCTGGAAAAGGGGAAAAAAACCAGAAACAACTGGCATTGCCCAGAAATCCCTATTCTCTCAAGGATTTGGCACCATGGTAATTGGTAAAAAAAATAACAAGTGCAATTATTTTCAACTCACATAATTTTTAATTGGTTGACATGGCTAAATCCTTGACAGAATAATGAGTTAAAGCCAAAAGCAATCTTTATCTGTCAGTTTGATTGCACACTCTTAACAGCAAAGTGATCCTATTGCCACAGTTTTAGTAATACATCAAAAATAGTGTTCAAAATAAAAGCTTCAGCTTTTTTTTTTTTTTCTTTTCCTGTTCAAAATTTAAAGCACCGCTAAATGCCAGGTGTATCAGCTTCTGAAGATCTGGTGTTTCAGCCATCAAAATGCAGGGCACTTAGCAAAAACTGAATATTCTGGACACAGGACTGGGAGATGGGGAACTCATTCAACTCTTTGCTTCCATATCAAATCATTCTGGTCTTAAAAGTCACTCAGAGCCTTGACCTTACTTCTGCTGCAACCAATGATACAGCCTCACAATGGTATAAAATACAGATCTTACCTATTTTTATACATAATGCAGAAATAAAAAAATTACCATCACAAACGCCTCAACAAGAAGAAGGAGCAAATACTTGGTCACGACTTTTATGTTTAATATTAAGAAATTATAATATTGATGACATCATTAGGGGCTATGATTCTTTCATTTTAACTTTTATTACCACTTGAGTAGTACACCATTAGCAGGTAGTGAACTGCTGAAGGAAAAATTAAGAGAACTGAATTGTTTGAAAGCTGCAGCACACAGGCAGTACTGGGTTGCTTTGCCTTTAATTTGTTGCCATGTTCATGAACCTGACAGTGTGATGATCCTACAAAGCAGTTGATTGGATTTTCTGCCATATCTAAATGGGCAGAGGGAGACTTCCAGATTTATCCCCAAGATGCCTGTGCTTTTGACACCCAATACTGAGTACTGGAAACAGGAATGGAGCTACATGAGCTTGGTTAGGTTAAATCCTCTTCATTTGTGAGGAATCTAGCTGATTTTGTAGGGACATGGACCCAAAGCCTCAGCAAACTGGTTACTGTTTCTCAGTGATGGAGATGGGTGCCTGCAGTTGAGAAAGGGAAAAAAAACCCCTCATCTGCTTCTATCATGGGACTTATCATGGGACTTATCATGTGCAAAGCTACATGGAAAATTAAGTTCTCTTACATGCCTCTTGCTCTGCAAGATCTTCAGAGACATTGCACGCAAGTGAAGAAGACATCATTGCTGTTATTTCTCCTTTAAAAGTCTTCCATGATGCTCAGAAGTCTTGTACATGGAGGACTGGGTAAAAAGACCCAGAATGAGTTTTGGTTTATTTTGTGCCATTTTCCTGATAAAACAGAGATTTGAATGTGGTGACCAAACAGTAGTATGATAGCTATCAGTGATATCACCTAAGAAGTCTGTATGTGATCAAAGTTTGATACTTTAAAACAAGAGGAATAAAGAAACACCAGCCAGAAGCACGACCTCAAAACATAGTTTTGGACTCCGGATCTTTCATGGCTTGAGAAACCTCTGCTAGAAATGTGGGCTGTGAAGAGGCAGCTCATCAGATACCAGTTCAGATCCTGACTTTTCTGCCCCTACATCTCTTTAAAGGCATTGTTTAGGGCTTCTTCAGGGAAAAGACAATTGCTTTTTTAAGCTAAGAAGTCCTGGGTGAATGTCAAGCTGATGGGTCTCAGAGCCACGTCATTAGAAAGCTTATTACAGAATTTAACACTGATGTTAGCCTAAAATTACTTTCCTTCTTGTCACTAGAGAGCAAAAGATTAATCCCATGACAGGCTTAGAAATGAAGAAAATGTTAACTATGCCAGAATTCTTACAGGGTTGACAGATAAACTTTGGTCAGGTCTATCGTAAATACTCTGAAGTGAGAGTTGTTCACATGCTACTGTAAGATATCTGCAAAGATAAATAGAAAAACAAAGCGGTGTTATTGAGAGTTTTGTCTCATTTTCATGCTCTGATAAAACATGGACCTCCAGCCACAAATCTTCATTGATTTTAATTAGGTTTTACAGGCAACAGTCAGCTAAGCAATTGCATCAGTAGTGCATACCTCAGTAGTACATTATATTGCTGTTGGAGCTCAGATTTATCAGTGTCTATGTGCAAAATGTTAGCCCGGGGCAATGAAGTCAGACTGTAATAGGAAACATACAAGGAAAATAAAATCTCTCTTCTGTCATGCCTTTAACCTGTCATTCATAGGAAACACCAAACTTCCCTCAGCTATATGTCATTACAGTGGATCTTCTGCCACATCTTTGGCAGGCTCTTTCAGTTCTTTCAGAAACAAAATAAGCAATAAAGCAGCTGTTTCTGCAGCTCTCTTCTGGCAGAATTCAGATTTCCAGTGGTGATTTGAAGTTTCTTTCCCCTAACTGATACCCCTGGTTCTTTGTTTGATATTTCCTTTTTCTTCTCCTCCCTGTATTGAACATCAAGGAGGACAGGTTTTGTTTTCCTTTCCTAATGTTCTCTTCCTGATTTGTTTGAGCTGAAGCATAATTTTTCTTGCCACAGGTGGAGTGGGGCAGGACCACGGAGCCAGGCCATTCCAAGCGGAGCTGAGCCGGTGCCGGGATCAGCAGCTGGTAGGAAGAAGCTAAATGATGCATTCGTGTTTCTGTAATCCCCTTCACCATAACCTTGTCTTGACTGCACAAGCCTTTGCTGCTCTAGCTATTCTTCAGGGTGTTCTCTGCCTCCATCTATTTTCTTTTAGTTTTTCCTGTTTTGGGAGCTCCAGAAACACTACATATTGAATGCCAAACTGGCTGCTACAGTGCCTGAGGAAATTCAGGCAGAGCTCAGGAGTGACCATCCTGCACAGCCCACACGGTCTCCCAGTCGGACTTTCTAAAGCTGTCAGCACAGCAGCTGCTAACATTTCTTATCTTCTCTGATATATTCCCCTCCCCAAGAAAAGGGCAGCACTTATATGTAGGCTCATTACTGTATCTAAACACAGGAAGAAATTGCTCTGAAAGACTTGACTCTGTTAAGGCAGAGAAGGACAGGTGCTGGTAACTCAACCTGTAGAGCCACATGGATGGGATTTTTTTTTTTTTGTGGGAAGTCCTACAAACTGTCATTTAGGACTTCTTGCTCCTTCCAGAATATAGAGAGCCATTTTGTAGCTCTACAGACTACCTATAGCAGCAGTATCGGCTTACTAGGATTTTGCCCATGATTTTTTTTTTCTTTTTTTTCCCCCCAATCCTCTAGTTGCTAGATTTCTTCACTGATGTTATTCAGACATTTCCTTACCCTTAACAGACATTTTTAATGTCTTAATTTTTACTCACATGAGGCTTCAAGTAGGCACTCAGTGCAAGAAGTATCTATGAAATGCTATCTGGTAGAGGGGCAGGGGATGTACAGGTGCTTTAGTCTAATCTGTCTTGGACCATGTGCCAGAGATACCCTCCCCAGAGGTTATCCTGGCTCTCTTTTCAAACGTTTGGATCTACCTGCCAGTCCCCCTTCTCATATCCCTCTCCAGCCAACATATACAACTCTAATAGACTCTGAGTTTGTCTGGGTATGGTACATGACTTCAGGAGCTCCTCCATAATATTTAGGTTTGTTTGTGGATGAAACTTAAAAGCACTGTCTCCCCCAAACCCCTGCAAATAAGTGTCTATCTGGATTAAATTATGCTAACTAACCTGATTAGTTTTACTCATGTCAACTACCACAACTTTTCTAGAGGTCTCGGGATGCTTTCCTGAACCTCTGAAATTTTCAGGGCAGGTGTATGCAAATTAAGAAAAGCAACCCCATGCTTTCCTCTATAACATATGCCAAAGCTTAAGCCTGCTTTGGTAAAATTGTTCTGTAGTTACCATTTAAATTGGCTCTGACCAAACATTTTGCCCCAGCAAGATGAATATCTGTCCATCACTGGAAATAGAAGTTATTGTGGCAATTACTCAAAAGAGAAAAAACTTGTTGCGTGCACTGACAAGTGTGTTCATGGCTCATAATCCTTATGCAGCACCTTTTGCTCAAATGGACTAAATTCTGCACTGGCAAGTCTCTGGAGTAGGGCTGGGTATCCCCATCATTTAGGTTCTTACATGAGAAAATAGAGTGTCACTCAAGTCTCAAAATTTTTTTTATTTGTATTGGCTGAAATAGCACCGTATTAGCTATAATTATTGTATTTCTCCATTTCATGCCAGTGGAAAAACAAATCTTGGGATCAATTGGTAGAAACCAGTGTTTCCAAATTTAGTATGCTCATAATTTAGGAAGCAATTTGCCTAATTCTAAAATAAAGATCCGTTTTTTAACAGGTGGAATGCACCCCAAGATCTCTATCTGTGGATAACTCAGATAACAGCTACAGAGCAGATACTTAAACTTAGGTGAACTGAATCTAATCCCTTCTTGCATGTAATATTTTCTTCCGTGGACCAGCAATGCTCTCCTAGGAAGGATTATTGCTGAGAAGGTGGCAGGAACTACACATCAGGCATCTTTTTCTGTCTCTTATCTCCAGTACAGATTCAGGGTATAACTGTGTTTTCCCCCCATGATCTCTGTTTTCAACATCACAAATGAATGAGGCTGAAATGTAGACCAAGTCCTTATGGCTTGTTACCCTGTCAAAAGATACCCATGAGCATGTGAGAGGTATTGTAGTGTACATTGCAGAGGAATGGCAGAGGAACGAAGCCTTAAGGATACTAAGGGATGAGGATAACAAGAAAGACCTTTCTTGATGGAATTACATTTGGTAAATAAATAATTTCTGTTACTTGATGCACATGACACCAGTATTGTCAAGACTTCTTGAGGTCAATGTGCCTGTATATGTATTTAAATCTCATACCATAAAATCAGTGACAATAATATCTCAGTGGATAGCTTCCTATAAGACAGTACTACTCAATAACACAATATGCTTGCCTTTATGATCAGAAAGTTCAGTGAATTGGATCAGCAAATCTTATCACATCTGACCTTTGGTTTGTCTTCTTTAAATACTAATATTAATTTTAAATAAAATCATTTTTATTCTTCAGCCAGGCATTCTTAAGGATGGTCATACCAAGGGATTTCTTTTATTTAATTTGGATCAAAATGGGGAGGAAACTAGTTCTTTTCTTACACTTGACTGACAATAAGTTTGAGTCACGCTCTTCGGCTGTCAGAGACATTTGTCCACCTTCACTTCGTATCATGCAGAATCATATTACTTCTTTAATATATTCAAACTTCTTGCATTCCCTGGTTCATGATATTCCTCTCATGCACAAAGACACTCAAGCCTTTGTGACACTGACTGCTCCCACTACCTTCATATTCCACAGCGGATTTTCTTTGATAATGCTTCTTTTTCACTGTACTACGTGTTTATTTTCCCAGTGACTCATACTTTAGACTACACATAAAATATCTTCCCACGCTGCGTATATGGCCTGTCAAAAGCTATCATTTGCATCTCTACTTGAACATGCAGCATACCTTTTGATGGCCTTTAATTTTAAAGGTCTGTGTGAAGTTTGGTGGCAATTGATATATAAACATATGTTTAATGTTGTTTTCTTGGTTGGTTAAGCCTTGCTTCCATATCCTGACAGAGCTTTCAACTGGTCTTGAGCCAGCAGCCTGTCTCGGGGAGGAAATAATAGATTAAATTAGACTTCACTCCCAGATAAATTAATTGCATTTTACGTGGAACAGCAAATCTACATCAGTTATTCATTATCTAACTTCAAACATATTTTGGAAAGTTCTGAACAACAAAAGATTTTGTGACAGCAAAGGTTTCTGCAATTCCTTACCAGGAGCTTGGTAGCTGTACCAGATTTATGTTTATAGTCCTTGGCCTGAGAATCAAACCCAGGTATCTTGCATTGAGGCAGAAAAGACCAAAATGTCTTAAGAAGAATCTTGTTTTCTGCCCTCTTTGGTTACAGCAGTGATAATATCTTCTACGTCCTGGGCCAGCTGTGGGAGCTGGAACCTCCTGTGGTGGGTACCAGGATGTTCAGACCCCACCTGCTTCCCAGACTTATTTTGTCTCTGCCATCCCTTGGTCATGCCAGCCTTACGGTGACAGGGATACCAGCGACTGTGGCCTTTTCAAGGACTGCACAGCCACCCACCTAATACTGGCACTCCTATATGAGCTAACCAAAGCTTCAGAGGTTGTTTCTAGTCACACTGCTTTGCGGGTCTGAATGCGTTCAACTGCAGGGAAAATAATGGGAGAACATTTCATTTAAGTTTGTATCTCTTTTCATCATTCCTTCACAAACCGAAATGGAGATTTAGTGATTCTTTATATGAACAGCCGTGAGGGGTCCTGAATTACAGCAGCGGGCTAAGAAATGGATCTGAAAAATAATGGTATTTCAACAGATGGCTTCTGATGTGTAATTATCAATATATGTAATGTGCAGTTTTTGTGTGAGGCCTGGTTATTGGGCTCGTCCTAGCTGTTTATATGTATTTCCCAGGTGCCTATGACTCAAAGGGCAGAGAACAATAAAAATGTCTATTTAAGAGCATAGCCGCTCCAGACACTAATGGGCCTATGAGAGCCTTTGGCAGGCACATCTATCCAGCACTGAGAGCACCAAAAACGAGCATGGATGACAAGAATGGATTTAGCTGCCAGCTACATTTTACAAGGCCATTCATTCTTGCAAACACCTAAGACTTGTAACACGGTTTCCAGCTGTGCAAAGTAATTAATTATAATAGAACACAAATAATAATCTGTCGCTCCTCACTCACAGTAATTTTCACTTTCTAAAACCCGGGTGCGCCCAGTTTGTGTGGTTGCTGCAAATGATGTTTAATATCCAACAGCGAGATTTAGATGAACAAGCAAAACAAACAAACAGGCGGTTTAACTGAAGGGGTGGTAGATGCTGACGTGTCATGCAGAGTAAGAATTTCAGGACAGCCCGTGCCCAGTCTGCTAGGACAAATATTAAGGTGCCTCTGCACAGGCGGCTTTGCAGGCAGGGACAAGGCAAGTGAGCCCAACCAGGTGGCGAGTCCTCCATGGTATTGCAGGGAGCAATAACAAAAGCTATTTAGACCTTACATGCTTCAAGGAAAACTTCTCTGAGCCCCAGGGCAACGAGTGAGTAGTTTTAGAGGTGCCCTCTGGTGCTGGCACAACATAAGGCTTTACTGCAATGGAAGGCTAAGTCCCTTTGCAGGGACAGAGTCATCAGGAACATGAAGAGCCCACCTCTGCCAGCCACAGCTTGGCAATTATCGACCTGGTTTCATCGTAACGGCAGCAGGATCAAGAAACCCACAACTCACCACAGTGCTAGAGAGGGGAAAACAACCAACAAAAACCTCAACCCCCTCCAAACCTGAAGGAGGTGTTTGAGAAACTGAAGTGAATGTGACACAAAAGACAACTTAACTTTGAGAAAAGACAACTAAAGGCAGGATTTATGACTGCACTGAGAGAGGTCATACAGCTACAAGCCTCAGGCATTACGGTTCTGTATAAAGAATATGGATCTGTCTGAGGAATATCCTGAAAGTACAATAAAGCAAAAGAAAAGAAAAGAAACAAGCACCAAATTGATCAAACATTACAGTCTGGATCTGTGCTCACTTCACCATGGCTGAGCAGCTCAGCATCTCACAGCAGGCTTATTGCTATGTTTCCTCCATAAGGGAGATGCTGCAAATCTTCTGATTTCTGAAATATATTTCTGCTCTGTTTTGTTTTAACAAACAGAAGAAGATTATATGTTTCACTGAGCCGGGATGCAGACTTTCCCTTTCTGATGAGGTCCCCACTGTTTCAGCTCTTCCTTTCACACTGATATCTTATCCAACAGTTTCTGGGACCCTTGCTGTGAATCTACAAGACCTTCTCTTTGGGCTCTTCCCTGTGTAATTTTTGGTATTATAAGTTTAGAAAAACTGAACTCAAACGCCTCTTCCCTCAGTCAGTGATGCTCCTTCCTTGAACGCACACATGCTGTTGCAGAAAGTGTAGTCCTTAAGGGTTGCACCAAGCTTTGGAGCACAACTGAAGTAAAAAATTGGTCTGTCTGTAAAGAAAATGTGGGCAAAATAAAAGGCATTGTTCTGATGAACAATGCACAGTGATTAGGGTTGATCCAGGAAGACAACAAGGTCATGAGTGTGAAATAATCTATAGAAAAATGACAGTATAATACTTATCAGCCAAACTTTTGGGAAAGCTGGATTTAAAACTCAGGAATGCTATTTTCTTTCCTCTCTAAGCAGGTGTTTACTGAGACTTTGTAAATATACATAGTAACTCCTGCTATATAGGGTGACATCTTTACTGGAGGTTTCCCCAGGCAACTTCATATGAAGTATCATCAAGAGCTTACCTGGCTTCACTTCTTTACAGTTTTTCACGTATTCGGATTAAACTTTGAAGTTCTTTTTGATAAGAACTTTTGAGAATGACTGTGTCTGTCTTTAGGACTGATTTTCAGTTCCATAGCATACAATGAACCACCTTCATTGACCATGACTTGTAGGGGTAGGTAACGCTTTGCAGTACGCAGAGGGATGGAGACCACTCTCCCCATGCCACGGAGTATTTTGTTTCTCTCTGGTGTGCTTCCTACTCTCTCAGTTTTGGCATCACAAGTGAATGTGATCCACAGAAGACTTGCCTCTGCCTTCTTTTTAATGAGATGCATGCACAGATGCCATAGGCTCATTTGCAACTTTAATAAGGAATTCTCACTGTCCTGCTCTGCATTTGACTTCTGCTGGGGACGTGAACCTCATTTACTTACTTGTTATTATACAGTTTTATGGAATTAATTAATATTCCAATCAACAGGCCCACTTTGCTCTTGTATTTTTTAAGTGGCAGAAAGGCTATGCTATTAGTCACATCCTCTATTCTTGCCACTATACCATATATCCAGTGCATTTCCCCCCTTTCTTTTTACTTACACAACAGTATGAATATATCTGTTCCTGTAAAAAAACATACAGTTTGCTAGTACTTTGCAGATTAATTTTCCTTTTGCCTTTGCTTCAGGTTTCAAACTTCTCTCCTCAATTTATGACAGGATATCAGGAAAATGTGGATGCCAAAGCATTGCAATGACTACACAGCACATGTGTTGTAGTGTGCACATGGCACTGCCCTGCTCACCACTTTTCTTGGGTTCCCTCCTCTTCCTTCTTAACTGAGGATAAATCCTATTCTATATCTTCAGGGCAAGTGGTGTCTTCTGATGCTACTCAGTACATTAATCCTGGGTTTTAGGATCCTGACACTGGACTAACCAAGGGTTATTGCTTTTCCTTTGATACAGGCAAAAAAATAGTCTTTCCCTGCAGAAAGCAGGGCTATACTGTAGAATTAAGTTTCTCTGGCACATTGACAGAGTGGTGACCACTGGATTGGAGCTTGCAGAGCTGATTCATTCCCAGTTGCCCTTCCACAGCAGCTGAGATGCAGATGAAGCAACCTGGAGCACTGTTCCTTCTGTAAAGCACATCCATTGCCTCCAGGGAACAGAACACGCTCTGCAGGTCTTTTTAGCATTACCACCATGCAAAACCAAACCTTGCTGGGTGTTCCTGCTGCACACATATGTTCCTTTACTCACCCGACTCGGGGTACTTCTCTGTATTAATGTGCCGAATAAATCAGCGTGATTTCTGCTTTGTTTCTATTCAGGCTAGAAATGTCAGCTTCCTGTGCCCATTGCTGTGGACACTCGTAGAGGTTTTAGTGCCCCTGGAAACATTTCTGCATTACCTAAGCCTGTATCAGTGAAAGGCGGCTGGCTCAAGGGGTCTCTGCACATAAGAACACTGCAGGATCCCTCTGATCTGCTCTGTGAATATTCCCTTTATTTTCTGAGCCTCCAGAGTTGGTAGCCATCAAAGACTCAGTATAACAAACGTGAAAAAATTACTTCAGTATATTTGTATTCTCATTAACAGTAAAAAATGGGGAAAATCACTCCATTGTCCTCTCTTCTGTCTTCCATACCATGCCACAGCTCTTCTGCCTTTTTCACCCAATAGAAGTCAGTTTGAGACATCAATATCAGGGGCGGGTAGCATAAGCTGAAGACCAGTTCAATTTTAGCTACCGCCTTTGATCCTTAACAGTAACTTACTGATTTCTGGAGTGTGACTGTTGCAGGAGAGCCCAGTCTGTCCCCATCATGTCAGAAGGTGATAGGAGACTTTGGAGCATCTGGCACTGGTCTGAGCTGTAGTGTCTGGGAGGAAGATTTCTTCTTGTTCACCAACATTTCAGGAGCCACTCCACTGTATAAAACCTTCATAATGCTTAAAGAGTTGACCTTTCCTTGGCTGTGGCAGAAGCCTCTTACAGATACCCAAATTCCTGCTCAGCTGGGTAAAATTGTGCAGTTTTGCTTTGTAGCTCAAGTCGCTCATTTATATAAAAATATAGACTCATTTATTCTGTAAAACCCAATACTGAGCCAGACTGGGATGATATTTGTTTCTCAGCAATGATAGAGAAGAGCGCTTCCCTCTGTTCCAACATCAATTTAACCTGGCCAGCACCTGGAGCTTTGGCACGGTTATCTTAAAAAAGCTTTTCATAAATCACAGCAATATGGAGAGAAAGTATTTTGCTATGTGTTATTATTAGCCTGGATTATACTTTTGTGAATCATGAAGGAAAATAGAAATACAGCTGGCTAAGCACTGCCCTTTAAATGTCAGGACAGTGTGTGTGCATGTGTGTGGGTGTATATATTTATCAAGATTTAAATTTTAATTCTCTGATGTTTTCTTCACACTGTGGATTTCAGATGAGGCTATTTATAAAATGCCCAACCCATGGTTAGTGGTCAGGAATTATTCCAGAACAAGTAGGTGGGCACTTAACTGTTTTGGTTTCTCTGAAGCACTTTTCTGGGTTTTGCTGTTTGCCTACCTCACATACACAATCAGCTAGACTTTTTATAGTGAGAACTTTAGTCTCTGAAATACCTGCTTGGGATTCACCCCTGAGCTTTGTGTGTTGATAAAAAACAAGTGCCTGCTTGAGTCCTGGATCTGAACTTGTTGCCAGCTTCCCTAACAGCTTCAAGTATAAAATAGCTTCATAAATTCAGGTTAGGGTGGGTGATCATTTACCTTAAAGCTTTTAAGAACTTCTGGTTGTGAAAGCTTCTGTCTTTCTATGCAACATAGACTTTCCATGATGGCCTTTGGAGACACGATGAGACTCGGTGAGACTTGCACAATAGGATTTCCATGCCTGTAATATCCGTGAAGAACAAACGCTGCAGATGGGCATACTCTGCAATTCCAATCACCAGATCAAGGATTTCAGAGCATCACAGACTCTGCATTCCCCACCAGCCACCATTACTAGCTGGTTAGATTGTCAGACCAGCAGTTGGCCTTTTTTCACAGTTTTCCATGGAGGAAAAAAAACCATTATTTTGTGATAAAAAAAAAAATATCTTTTTCTTAAGGCTAAGTACTTGATATCACTATTGGAAAAGTATCTCCTTGGTCCTTAATCTGATGTCTTACAACTTGAAAAGTTTTTTTTTGATCTTTCACAGATCAAGAGTAATTAGGCAGGTAGGTATTTTATGATGAAATTGTACGATTGCTGCCATGTACCACCAAAAAAATTTTTGATTTGACTATACAAGAAATTTACAGAATCATGTAGACTGAAAGGGACATCCTGAGGTCATCTAGTCCAACCCACTGGCTCAGGCAGCATCAGCTAGAGCAGGTTGCTGAAGACTGTGTCCAGATGGGTTTTGAATATCCGGTTTCTTCAGATGGAGACTCCACAGCAAATGACGAATTAAAACTAGAAGAAGGAAGCTGGACCAGAATCTAACTCCTTCCTCTTCTGTCAGACCTTCTACACTATAATACAAGAAAGAAAGAGAGAAGATTTCCTCTGTAGATTCATTTAGACTAAGTAATTTTCCTTGTTTTGTGACTGACTTACTGCTGTTTATGAAAGTTATCTGTTTCAGCAGTGGAATAAGTTGTTTTCTTTATATAAATCTGTGTGGATGTTTAAACTTGTCATGTGTTTCAGAATCCTTTGGGATGAAAGGTGCTATATAAATGTAAAATACTCTGTTATTACTTATTATTTCTCTACACATGGTAAGGGCTCCTGGGATGTTCTGTTTGTTGTAGTTGTAGTGATGGTGTTATGTGACCTGGCATTGCATCTTGCCATAGCACACAAAGATTTATTGCAGAAGACATTAGATTAACACCCATCCTTCAGATTTCTACTCCCATAGTATTTAGGTACATTAGATACATTAGGTGTATCTAATTCTCTTCTTTCCCATCCTTATTTTGTGAGGCGTGTGGAACTAAGGTTCTCAGAGAAATTAATTTGTCTTCCGTGTTTTCTCTCAGTTTTGCTCAGTGTCATGCTGAAAAAACTGTCAGGTGATTCCAAATAGTAGATTTTTGCTGTTTTTTGCTTGGGGATCCACACTGATGCACTAGTTTCTTGCAAAGAGAAGGAATAAAAGAAACAATAGACATTTTTATCTGGGAAGGAGTAAACACATCGGGATATCTTCTGGGTTTTGTCATCCCTGGTGCACATTAAGCAGTCTCCATGCCTGCACGTGTGTGCTACAGAGGAAACCTCACCCATACTGGTTTATAGTCTTGTCCCATCTGTAAACTACTGCTACTCTCCTCATTTTCTGTGAAAGCTCAACATTGCCTATCATCTGAGTAAAGCAGTCAATGGGATACATTACAAACATATCCTTTTTTTTTTTTTTCCATAAGCTTCCTGACTATCTTAAGTCCATTTTTTGTTTGACATATTTTAAAAATATTTCAAGAATTACTGTTTATCTACCCAATAGGGCCTTCTACCGCCCCTTGCAGCAGATGTATCATGCCTCGAAGCACATGGGATTAAATAGTTAGGCACTCTGCTGGGGCTTGCTCCAACAATGAAATTTTGTGCCAGCATCTGTAGAAAGCAATGAAGTACTTGGCTTTCTCAGCCCAGTCCAGGGGCTGTGAAGAAAAGGAATAAGAACACCAAGATATTTTAAGTTATGGTCATAAATGAGTTGCAAGGGTAGATTATAGTCTTTTGGTTGAAAACTACAATTTTGATAATTTCTAGAACTACAACAAAAGCCATCTTCCTTCAATGAGTTTTACACTTTTGCTTATTTTAAAAGTGCTATAAAACTCTTATTTTCTTCAAGGTCTTTCTCCTGCAATTTTCAAAGACATCAGATAGGGTAGAAAATAGGTTCTCTTCTAAGTAGTCAGAGATGTTCAGACTTTGCAGTAATATAAATACCAGGATAGAACCAGTTTTATATTTGATGGACTGGTGACATTTATGAAAAACAGCAATGAAAGAAGGGATTGAAAGTGCATTGTTGCTATTTCACAGTTTATACACGGGGGTTGTAGTAGCCTTTTTATTTCTTTTTCAAGCACTATTGCTATTCCAGTTTGGAGCTGAACTGTGAGGTTTGGGAAGAAATTGGTGCACAAGGTATGTTCTCCATATGGATATGACACCCACTGACAAAGAAAACCCCAATTCTATATTAGAAAGAGTTAAATCTTTGGAGGAAAATATATTATGTGCAGAGCATGTAAACACCTCTTATAAAACTTCCAAAATAGTTTTTTTCTGTTAGATTCTTTGTCAGAATTTTTTCTGTAAAAGTTTCTCCATCAGACAATGCTGTTTTGCTGAATTCAGAACATTCCCTGATAGTCTGTTGTTTTGTAAGATTTGATTTCATAAATAGTTCAAAGGAATCATTCAAAAATTGCAGGACTGTGACATTTTTTTTAGAAAGGAACACCACACTTTTATTTTTAAAATGTGGGTTTGATTATATTAGTCTTATTGTGCAAGCATAAAATCATTTTTTTTGTTTAGATCTTATTTTGAAAGCTCAGATTTCCAATGAAACAGGAAATATTCATATACAGGTCAGGAGCATTCTAACTGTTTTTCTCCTAAAAAGATGCTTCTGAGGAGGAGGAACATTTTTATCTGCCAGACACAACATTTAATTTGACATTATTAAATGCACCAATCTTAATTTAAAAATTAAATGTAAACCTATCAGTTTTTAACACTGCATTTTGGATTGTGCAGCAGTATTATCCATCTGCTGGGAAGCCCTTTGAAATATTTAAGGAGAATTTTTCCCATCAGATGAAGGGCATTAATGACAAATTATCTGTCTCAGTGTAAATATAGTCTTACTTCAGGAGAATTTAGGTTCCAAAATGCAATTTTCAGTAGCCGAGCCCTGAACAACTACATGGATGAAATTTCCTGAATCTGCATTTTCCAGGCAAAGAAGATGTCTTTATTTCTTCTTGTGAAGAACGTCCTAGGAGTGTTTATCAACTGAGGTGTTACCATTCCCATAGTGAATTTTCATGATGTATCACACAATTGTCATTATTATGGCTGGAGATTCTGCATCTATGATTCACATACATATCTGATGGTTACAGTTCTGCCAAAAAAAAAAAAAAAGGCATGAAAATGAGACCTGAAAATTGAAAAATGGGTACTAGTGTGTGGGGGTAGGTTATACCAAGTCCTGTATATGCTGTCCTTTAATGTTTTTTACAGATCAGAAATGGCCGTGACATCCTTATAGCTCATTATGAAATGCACTCCAGTGGAGTTGGTCTACATGGACTGACGGAAAGAATAAATGAAGATGTGTGACCAGAAAAATGTGATTGTAGCCCTCTGTAAGGGCAGAATTTGCTCCTAATAGATAAAAGAAGGTGAAAAGGAAAATGTTGAGTGACATCCAGGAAGGGTATTTCCTGGGAAGTATGAACTGTGGTATCACCAGAGCCACAGTCTGGAATAGGCACCTCAAGAGCTCTTTGAAGGATTCATTGGAAATCCTGGAAATCTTCAAGCACAGGAGTTAGTGAGGATACAGGTCAGGTGCTGTGATCCCAACTCTTTCTGTAAATACTGCTCAGGGCAGTACCCTTTATGTTACACACATTCTAAAAAATAAGTATGTGTCCATACTTCCTTTATGCTCTGAGAAAGAACATCAAAGTCAGGGTGGAGAATGTATTATGAGATTGAAAGAGTAATTAATGCTGGGCATTTACTAAAATTATACTTTTGAAGGATGTTTTTCTTGTCATTCTCTTCACACATGTTGGCATAAACTCTAAAACTCTGAACAGTGGCATAATTATTTCAGGGCTAGAGCTGTTTGTGAATACTGGGGGGAATCCATTTATTTTCTGTTAAACTTACCGAAAAAGGAGCGGAGTGCTCTGTTGTGCCAGATCAGTCTGTCACAGTCCAATCTGAGCTTGTGTTCAAGGGGAATCCTCCAACACTGGATGTAAACAACATCTGCCACTTTGCTATGATTACCACACAAAAATTCAGGCCAGTTACTCTGTAGCTGCTTGAGGCCACAGCTCTCCTGATTGCCAGCCAACGCACTAGTTAGGGATTATTAATGTGTTTATATTGGTTTTGAATGTCCTTCTGATTTGCCCTCTGTGAGAATTAGTCCAAGACCTGTGAAGGTCTTTGAAGGAAGGCTGCAACAAAACCACAATCCACCTACTCATGTGAAAAGCTTGAAAAATGAGGTGATCGGGATTTGCTTTTGTAAGGCATTATGTATACTAAATCATCTGCAGTCTTGTGGGTGAAAAGCATTCTGGCATTCTCCATCAGCTTCATGCTTTATAAAAAAGTTTGAGATAGAGAAAAAGCAAAACCTCATAGCCTTTTAATCTTGATTTAAAAAAATCCCTCAGACTGAAACTCCATCCCTTGTTCCTCATCCTAAACCGTCTTCTTACTCTGCTTTTAAAATTTCATACTGCCTTTCACAGTAGAAAATAATTGTATTGAATATTTGTAAGGAAATTCTCTTTAAAATGAAAGGGACACATAGACTGCTGAACAGATAATTACACATTCTTCTTATAAGGGCTTGGCTGAAGAAATATTTAAAAGGAATCAGCATTTTAACCACAGTTTTATTCTGACTTGTATATTACAGACTGTTAAGGAACCTCAGTTAAATACCATGATGGAGGATAGTTATGCAAATTGCCTTAAAATCTAAATAGCTGATATCAATATTTATTAAAAATGCACTGTTCATGCTGTCAGTGTAACAGGACTTCCAATTCCTATTGCAGGTTAAAGTTGAACTAATGCTAAATAGCTCAGTAACTTTCAAAATGGCAAGAAATGTGAAAACCCACAAATTTCTTAATGACAAAACTTGCTGGCAAGGCTGAATTGCTACAAAAATATTTAAAACTGGAAAATCCAACCTTTTGCAAACTTTTTTTCCCTGTTTCTCCGTTCATCACTTGTGTGCCAATGCCTATCCCTGGGCTGTCTCTGAGCAGCAATAACAGGTTCTGAAATCTGTTCCAGCTTCTGACTGTGGCACCTAGGACCTTTTCATAAGTGGTAAAGAAGGCCCTGCTACGTCTGCAGCGTTTTCCCTTGCTTACCTGGGTTGGGCTATTCAGTCTACATGATGATACCCAAAAGTGTCACTTTCTCTGGGTCTTGGTGAGATGATAATTTGGCTGTCTTCCTGTTGTATTAAGATCTCAGCCTAGAGGACCATTAACTTTTTGAAGCTGAATGCTGCCTGACTTTCTTTTGTCATTTGAAATTACTCTTAGGATCCACTTAGTCTCTCCACTGTCAGCTTCAATGAGATCAACTTTGTTCTGGTTATGAAAGCCCAAATTAGAAATCTCAGTGCTCTCTGAGTCTGAAAACTCTCGTAGAAAAACATGCTAATAGTGTGACTGAAAAGCAGAACTTATGGGTTAAACAACTGTGTCAGTTGTTTCACTTGCTTCCATGAATGTCATACTGCTGAAAACAGTATACTATAATAATAAATTTTGTTTGTTTTCCTGACATTTTCACAAAGTAGAAAGTTTTCATTCATAGCACATTTATTAGTGAAGACTTGAAACTTTGTGCAACCGGTATACGGTTGGCTGTTTGCCTTTTGTCTAAAAAATCATCTTGCCACTTTTTCTATGAAATCACATCTTAGCATCAATCTGACACAAAATTTGAGATGCTTACTCCCATTTGGAGTGCTCTAATTCCCAAGCTGCAGGAGCACGTGCAGTCAGCCTGGATTTGGAGCATCACACAGAGTTCCTGTTTCAGACGAAGAAGAACAAAGACAGCGAGGCAGGACTGTGAAACTACTGACTGGTGCAGCTGAGGTCTTCATCAGGCAAAGAAAAAAAAGTTGATTAAATCTCTCGGGGTTTTGAGCACTCTTTTTCTGGAACTCAGCTATCAAGGTTTTGGTGCAGGAAAACCTGCTACATTTCCCTATCGTGCTTTCCCTAATATATGTTCATGACTTTAAAATGACATACAGGTCTGTCCACGGGTGTAATGATGCATTTGGAGTTCAGGATTATCCCATTGCTGATACCGGATGACTGAGGAGGGACGGAAAATCTGCTATTTGCTTCTTTTTTTTTATAAAATCACTTTTGATAATTATTTTTATAGCCTTATTGGGCCTCCCAGGAGCATCACACTAGACTAGGAGAGGATGAAAATGGTTTCTTATACTTTACTCTGTTCAGATTTATTCTGAATGCTGCAAGACTGCAAGTGCCTGGAGCTTTGCATTGTCAGCAGTGGACAGAGATGATCTGGGGTAGCCTCTGGCATTGGTAAACCCAGTTTCCTTCCCAAATTGCTCACAATTTAGATTACAGAAAGGAAGAACTGTTATTCTAATTTTGTATATGGGGCGCTGAGGCACATTGCACAATTTATCAAAGTAGCTCTGTGGTAGGGATAGGAATGTTAAAAGACTCAGTCACAAGAATTTCAATAGTTGATTAATTACACAGATGTGTAAATACACACAAAAATCCTTTCACAGGTTCAGCAATTGACTTCGGACTTTCTGAATTTTGAGAATTTTTATTTCAAGAGCTACCAAAATGCAAGCACCTGTTTAAGAAGAAAACCTGGGCCTCAGGAACCCTCTGATTTTGAATTCCAGCCCTGATTTCCAACTCCTACTTGTTTCTTTTCTTCTTCCAGATCCTCACTTACACTTTGTATTTGCCTCAGAGCGATTCTGGGGATGGGAGGAGGGGGAAATGTCAGAGAAGTTACTTATGTTAATATGCTTTCTGCCATATGTTAAGAAAAATCTCCTATGCAATGTTCTCTGTGGAGCACTCTTGAATATTTTGCAGTGGATTTTTGAAATACATATATGGTGCTAAAGTCAGTCTAATCTTGCCAGCGTGTCTGGGGAAATAGATAGTTTCTTCCTAAAGGAATACATTTACAGTCTTTAAAGTTATACTCTATCTAGTGACACATCTCAATGCTGAGACCTCGGAAATCTTTATTGTACATGCATGACTAGTGGCCTGCGATGCAAAGGAGGATGACAGAGAATCAGTTTATGAGACTGTTAAACCTTCTTCCCTGATTTTCCCTCTTGTAAACTGATGTCAGAATTTCTAAGCAGTTTGCAATGATCCCAAACGAAATCTCTTTTCAAGCACTACATGGTCCAAGTGTTTGTCCAGTCACAGTATTTGTGGAGCAGATCAGTACCTATGCTGGATTAGTTTGGAAGCTTTTCCAAAACTGTCAGTCTTGGTAAAAATCCTTTATAGATATATCGCTAATCAGTCTCTTGCAAGCAAATGCAGAATAAATCCTGAGTATCTGTCAGTTTTACCTGTACCCCTGAATGAAACATGACATTAATATTTCTGCCTCTTGATACACAACCGATTCCAGCTCCTTTCACAGTGAATGTTAAACACAAAACCCCATAACCATGGTTCATTCTGGTCAAAGGAAAGGCAGAAACAAAAAAAGGAGTAATGGGAGGTAGCTTGAGTTTCACCATCATCATTCCTTCAATAATATTAAAAAATATTTTGTATATCTGACAGTATTTACACAATTCTTCATTGTTATTGTTGTTATACTACTATTATTGTTCATATAGAAACATAGAATCATATAATGGTTTAGGTTGGAAAGGACCTTGAAGATCATTGAGTTCCAACCTCCGTCCCATGGGCAGGGACACCTCCCACTAGACCAGGTTGCCCAAGGCCACGTCCAGCCTGGCCTTGAACATCTCCAGGGATGGGGCCTCAACAACCTCTCTGGGCAACCTGTTCCAGTGCCTTACCACCCTTAAAATGAATATCTCTTTACTTTTTCCCAGTTTTATGTGTATCTAGTCACATGCTCCCATTTTATTTCTTAAATATGGTGTTTATGGGTGTTTGAATATGTGGATAACTAGTTAATTTGTTTGGCTGCTTCAGGTGCTATTTAACTGCTGTAACTTTGTTCTTATACCATTTTCCCAGTACATACTGAGCCTTTGCCAGTAACTACTGTCTGAAGGTGAGAGAAGATATCAAGCTGAACTTTGAAGGAGTGACCCATAATATCTTTTTTCCTAAAATCCAGTCCTTCTTCCTTTCAGAACCCAGTCTCTTCTCAACAGCCATGTCTTTTCTCAACAGCCAATCTGTCCTAAAATCATTACAAGTCATCCCAACCCGTGCATCCTCTCCTCTTTTCCATTCTTCCTTAGCTGGTCTATGTTCAAAGCGACAGTTCATACATATCTCAACTCTCTCCAGATATTCCTCCTTGTTGCTGTTGACCTGTCCTCAGTCCATTTTCACTGGAAATTCTCGGAGTCCACTGAGTTTATTGAAGAGGGACAAACAGGTCCATGGTTAAAAAAAAAAAGCCAAAACTTTTCAGATGGTCTATTGACAAATCTTTAAGGATATAGTGGATGTTGATACTCATAAGAATCCCTAGGTTTTTACTTTGTGGGGTTCACAGATTTTTTCAAAAACAGAGGTTTATGTTTAGCATTAAATTATACTTCTGAAAGAGAAGAAGCAAGGAGATTTAAAGAGTAGAGTGCCAGGAAAAAGAAAATGATCAGCTTTTTGTTTGGAGGCTATTACTTATTTCTTGTAGAGCGCTAAGGAGGAGACCTGAGGAATTGAGGAATTTTGTAAACAGAATTAAAGTTATGGATGGAAATGCACTGAGGAGAAAGATCTGGGCTAGGCTACTCCAAAATGGTCAGTATTTAGAACTACACAGCATGACAAAATGAGTTCTGGGGGCAGCTGGAGCTAATTGCCTATTTTCCTTTCAGAACCTTTGGCACTCTTTGATGGTTCAAAACTTGTAGATTTAAGGTTAGGAGAGGGAAGGGAAAAAATTGCGATTATGTTTTGTGCAGCATGAAAAATAAAAGTAGTGCCAAGGTTGGTTCTTGTGATGGGATCATCTAAGGTTCTGTGGAAACTTTCCAACCAGGGAGGATAGTGGCAGCTTTAAAAAAAGAGTGGAAGAAAGATCTGTGTCTATTGGTGTATTATAAGTAGACCCTGACAATAAAATGATTGATGGCATAGACTAATGGCCAAGCATGACTATTCCCTTTAGGCACAATCTTTTAGCTCAGCCTGAGATCACAAGAGGGATGGTTTTGGTTAGAGTCAGGTTTGGGAAAAGAAGGAATTGAAACTTAGCTGTGGTGGTGGTGTGTGTGTGGTACAATCCAAGTGTACTGGAAGAGCATTGACATTCGTTTATTTTGTCTGACTACTCCAGGATGACTGTGCAGCTTTCTAAATACCACCATTCAGGGGTTAAATAAGGGTTAATGTTTCAATAGGAAGGATTAGGGTTGAACTGGAGGAAATGCCAGTAACTTTTTGTGGTAGTATTGAGTATTACTCAGGAGTTAAGCTGAATATAGGTGTTAATGAGAACATGGGGTGGGGGATGTCTGTTTTCTGTGACAACTTCCATGGGTACGTGAAAAATTTTTAACAGTTTTTTGAATAAAGAAATGAATAGAATAAATGATATAATATGGTTATACCTCATATAAGAAAAGTAATATTCATGCTTGAGATAACGACTTATCTTTGGTTACTTTTAGCTGTGACTGAGAAGCACAGTAGGGTTAGGGTTAGAGTTACGGGAATGAGGGAGATAAGCGCTATAATTATGGTTGCATATTGCAGATGGTGCTTTCATAAGAACCACTTCTTTCTAATTATATTTTTCTTTCAGGTTATGCCCAGTGATTGCAAAATAGCTATAACAAGGTTAGTGTTAATTTTCAGAAAGTGAGAGTAGAACACTATTGTACTGACTTCAGACCTTCAAAATAAAATAATTTCAAATTGCTTAGCCAAAGGATCATAGTGATCATTCTAATTCTTATCAATGACTGTGGAATATGGAAGTCTAGAGCCAAGGTTAAGGTTAGTCTTAAGGATAAGAAAGTTAGGAAAAGATGCAATTTTTGTGGTACTGTTTCTAGATTATGGAAATAAAAGAGTTATATGAGCCAAGTAGCTTACTATTGTTTTTCCAACTTGATGGTATGGCTGGAAAGTAAGCAGTGAACATGCTTAGAATTAGGGCTATGGCTAGCATAAAACAAATGAGCATGGAAATACTTAAAATTTGTATGGTGAACTGTATATAGAAGAAAAGAAAACCAGTTCTGCTTTTATATGAGGCTTAGATTATTGTTATACCCTTTGATTTCAAGGCCTGACAGTCAACTTTTAACAGTGTCGCCTTAAACAGCCATCTTTACCAGGTTTAGGGATAGGTTTAAGGTTGAGAAGATAATGGAGATATAATTATCCTTGTACTGTGTGTAGACCACTGTCATGATTTAACCCCAGCCAGCAACCAGGACCATGCAGCCGCTCGCTCACTCCCACCGCCCCTGCCCAGTAGGGTAGGGACAAGAGGCAGAAAAGGAGGGGGGAAAAAACCCTCCTGGGTAGAGATAAAGACAGCTTAACAGAACAGTAATGGAAGAGAAAAAAAAAATAATAATGGGAAAAGAACATAGAAAATTAAGTCGCTCTCACCACCTGATGACTGGTTGCCCAGCCTGTCCTGAGCAGTGATTGTGGATTCCTACACCCTGAAAAACTCTCATTTATATCCGGTGAATGACATCCAAGGTATGGAATATTCCTTTGGCCAGCTTGTCCTATCTATGCTTCCTCTCAGCTTCTATGGAAAGCTGAAAAAGTCCTTAACAGTGTAAATATCACTTAGCAACAACTAAAACAATACGTGTTATCAGCATTATTTTCATACTAAATCCAAAACACAGCAGCTACCAGAAAGAAAATTAACTCCATCCCAGCTGACGCCAGGACAACCACTAATGTAAAATGCAGGCTTGAGTTGTACTAGTGAAAGTTATTTTTTTCTGTCTCAGGTCTGGTTACCATTTCTGGGTCTTCTACAAGTAGAGCTTGTGTTATAGTTAGATTTTCCGTTTAGCTTTAGGGATGGTCTAGCTTTAGGGATTCCTTAGATGAGCAAAAGAAAAGTTACAGTATTTTAAAAAAGGGACCCTGGTTACTTCTTTCAGTCTGTGAGTGGCTGACAGAACAGAGTTGCAGGGCAGAATAGGGGAGAGGGAAGAAAAGAGTTGCATTATTTATTGTACACAAATGTGACTTTAATTTAAAGATGCTTGTACCAATAATTTCTACTTGTATTTTATGTGTGGTTATCAATTATGGTACTACTGAATCCTTCCCTGCCCTTCTTAGGCTTAGAAACTAAGGCTCTCTTTGACTCATCTTAAGCACAGGGCAGGAAGAGGTGTATTTGTTATATTATTTTTAGCAAATTACTAAAATAAATTTAGTGCTGGTCAGTGAATTATGATTATTTTTGTTATTTCTAGAAGAGTTTGGCAATAGTGACTAGAGTAAAGTTAGACTAAAGTCTGGGATTAATGTTAAGCACACAAGAGAAAGAAATCCTGGAATTATTGTATTGTTGTCTAAAGGCCTTAAAAGAAAAATCAAAGTTGGTGGTAGGTGGGACCAGAGTTTTTGCTTGTATGTGTATATGTGTGCATTGTTTTGTGGATTTGCTGACTGTTCTTTACTGTCTTGCACTGAATTTTACCCACTACTGTCATCAGAAATCCTTCCCTGCCCTTCTTAGGCTTAGAGACTAAGGCTCTCTTTGACTGTCATGCTATTTTTTTTTTTAATACAAGAGAGTTGAACAAGCAAAGTCCATCTTGGATAGAAGACCTTCACCCATGGTGGACTGAGCATTACTGTAGACTTTAAGGCTTATATTATTAAACAGTTGATATTTTTGTTCCATTCTTCCTTTACGCTACCATTATACTAATCCTACTTTTAACGATAGCTTCCTAAACTCTATCCAGAACTAACTGTGAATGCTACAGTCTGTGCAGCATTCCTTGTAACCATTCCATCCTTCATGACCGATAGTTTCAGTCATACTCTTGACTGGTTTTATCCTCAGCCATGTGGCCTGATCCATACACAGTTGTGTAATAGTGTTAAATTCTGCTGGCACTGAGTCTAACCTAGCATGGAAATTCCTGGAGAATCCAGGAATAAGTCACCTTCTTCAATTGCTACTGCTCCCAACAATATTTCTGTCTCTGTCCTAACAGTCATCCACCCAAATAGCTCAGTTATCCTTAAGTATGACACGCCTCTAATCCTATGCCTCAGCTCAGCCTTCATCTATCATACTGTATCCCAGTAACGATTTGAGGTTGGCCCTTTGGGGAAGGGCAGAGAGTGGGAACCCCCTTTTCCTATCCACTTGGATCAGAACAGCTGTGATGCTTTTACAGATCTGCTTATAAAGGACTAAGAGCTCACACAAGAGTTTAGGCAGGATTCTTGCTCCCTCCCACACTTATTATGCCTTAATTGCAACTTAATTATGTCTTCTCATACCCATTTACAGAACTCTTTAAAAAAAATACTTTGTAGCTCTTGATTCTTGAACTGAGGTTCAAAAGACTCTCATGGGCTTAAGAGGGTTCTGGAGCAAGCTGAAATTACAGTAAATTCTTTAACTTGTCTTACAAATATCATTACAATTCCTATAAAAATCATTAGTATGTTCATTGATCCTACTGTTTCAAAGGCAGCTGTTATACAATCTCTGATAACAGACACTGTCTCACTCAGAGGAATTACATTAAGTATGGGATTCAATGTACATTAATACACCTACATTTGTGTATCTGAAAGTTGTAATTTAGTTAATGTATGCGTGCTGTCTGAACTCTTGTTATGGCCAGTGAAGATAGTTGGTGGAACCCCACAGGTATTCAGCTGACCCATCAACATGTGGTTCATTAGAGTGAACCAAATCACTCCAGAGGCACCATTGACTGGAATAACTAATGTATTGATTCACTTTCCCCAAAAGAGAAATTACCCATCATTTGAGATGGAGTAAGGCATTTCACCCGGTCAGAGATCACAGATCTCCCACAGACCCTGTGTCATATTTGCCCATCCCACCTGTAGGTCTTGGCTACTCTGAAGCATTAGAAATGGCACCAGACACCTATATTTAAAGAGTTGACTTTCAGCTTAGCTCTGCATTGATTAGACAGGGAGCTTGGACACTTTGTCTGTACGTAGGCAACTACATACAGACACCTACATTTAAGTGTCCTAATCTAAAACTCAGCCCCACACAAAGGGAAAGTGTTCGTTGCATGGAAAGAAGTGTGGAGCACTGTTCTGGACGCTATAGGTTACCCAGCCACCAGTTTTCCTACCCTACAGGCCCAGTTTCATCTCTCTCAAAATTAGATGTGTGTATCAGATACCTTAGCACATCAGGAATACCTCCAGACAACGCTTGTGTATTAGGCAACTGAAGTACAACATAAACATCAGACAGTTTATGATGGTCATCTTTGAGATAAAACTCTTAGGATTTTTGCTGCCTTGCCACAAATTTTTCTCTATTCTAAGAGAATTACTGTGCTCATCCAGACTGAGAGTATGTTTGGGTAATTTAAAGGTATAAAAAACATTACTAGGTTGTAATAATTATCGCCCTCTAATATATTGCACTATAGGAAATCTGGAATGGCTTCCATTTTATAGATATCCGATTGTGTCATGGAATGAAAATACACAAGCAAGGCAGCTATGCTAATTATCACACTTTTGGCTTGTTTTCAGTAAAACTTCCAAAGTTTCCCATCAGCTGGCAAAAGGATATACTTTGTGAGAGAGATGGAAGCACCCCAGAAAAAATCATCGAATCATAAAACAATTTTGGTTGCAAGAGACCTGAGGAGGTGATCGATCTACTCCACCCCTGCTCAAAGAAGGGCTGACTTCAAAAATCAGGGTGGACTTAAAAATGTGGTGACTGGGTTCAGAAAACAAGTCAAAAGACTCAGCAGGGATTATCGGGCATTTTCTCAAGACAAAAAAAGGTTCAGTCCTTTCTCTTGGATGGAGGTGATAAGGCAGAGAGGCAGCAGAAGCAGATAGCTAAACAAGTACAGGGTCCGCGTATACATAGGCAGTTCCCACCTCATTGAAGCATTGGGGATTTTTACTACTGAACTAATTAGAAGAAGAGCTGGCCCTTAGTTAAAGAGTGCTCTTTCAGGACCAGGCAGCTCTGGAGCTGCTGGGATATTTAGGGTTGTAATTGACAGCTGTGATCTTACTGATATTTTTAATTAAAATGCATGCGATTGTAACTTTTTTAGTAATCCCGTGGCCTGAACTAACAGCAAAAATACATGAGAGTATTTTTAGCTGTATTTTTTTTCATAGACCAGAGGGTGTTGATGGCTTCAGAAAGATGGAATAAAACAATTTATTTAGGGTTTTGATGTTATTCAGCTTTGCTTGAGCCCCTTGGTATAGAAATAAAAGACTCATGTAAACACGAACTCACCAAAAGGTTAAGGCAGTAAAACACACCCACCGAAATGTGCACACATTTAAGGTTACTTTCAGAGATCATTTTTCTTTTAGCTGCCACCATACTAGATTGTATGTATCTGTGGAGAATTACAAGAATATGTTGTGATTCTCCCATGTAATGTCTACTTCTATATCCCTCTGGCAGACCAGGAACAAAAGGAATAGGCAAACCTCTTTTACTCTCTGCTTTTCATTCTGGCCACAAAGAAAGAAACAGAAACAGCTTAACAGAAGAGAAAATGATTCTTTAATTTTCTACTGACCTATTGTGTATCTGTTTTAAATACTTGCCAACAGGGAAATCACTGAAATTAAACATTTGAAAAGCAGTTGCTTGTGTATTATCCCTCTTTATCAAAATGTTAATTTGCTGTCCTAAACAAATAATTTCATTTTAATCTTTCACACAGTTAATACATCAAAATTTTTACTACCAGGTGGAGGTGAAAATTAATATTGGATTACCAAAGGATTAATCATGAACTCAAGAGAATATTTTTCAGCATTTGCATATGAACAAACAAATGCACATAATGTCATCCTTACTTTAACAGACCGCTGAAGTCCAGCTCTGGAGTGAGATACTGTTCTGTATAAATAGGAGTACTGTATCTCTGTCTCTAATATCTGGCAAATACTTATCATCAGTCTTGTGGTCTAACACTAATAAAGCTCTTCGGGATCTGCATTTGACATGGGTACACTCAGGGCATAAGAAGACTTGGGGGCTGTGAAGAATCGAATCAATATGAGCTTGTATAATCCAAGCATAGGACCTGTGAGTGTTCAGATATGCGACAATAAGATATTTACATAAAGTTTTAGCAAGATATAGTCAGTAACTGCCATGCCAATTACAAGTCATTGAAATCCTACTAAGGACAGTGAATTATAGGCCCGTTAGAGAGTAACCTGAAATTATGACCATCTGAGATCTGTTCAGTGCTCAATTAAAGGTCTCTGTCTCATTTTGATGGGACATAATTCTTTACTGCTGGCACCACGCTGTGTTTTTGCTGGCATTTTCTGTGAAGACTGAAGACACTAGTAGTTGAGCTGTCCTTCCTGGGTTAAGCATAAAGTACGTTGCTGGCAACAGTATAAAAACTTGGACTTCTGCTATCTGGCTTGATCTCTGAAGAAAGCAACACTACACTTCACTGGACTGAGATCCCAAACCGAGTTTAGATCAAACGATCTTTAGATTATTTTTTTTAAAGGTATTAGTGGGGGGTTGAACTACATGATCTCCAGAGGTCCCTTCCAACCCGGACTATTCTGTGATTCTGTGATTCTGTAATAATAATTTTTGCCCAAATGCAGAAAAGTGGGAGGTCTTTCTAGTTTTCAGTGTCTCTTATCTTCTTTTGTGCTTTTTATTGTTCCTAAAACATAACTTTTGAAGTTATCCATTATTTGAGAATGACATTGGTGTAGATTACGTCCTGAGATCTATTACAACCAGGGTGTGTAGTACTGTCACCTAAAAAAATCCTAGAAATCTGCACAGGACACACAAGATAAGCCCTGAGTTGCATTGCAAACAGCATCTTTCTGCAGCAATATCTGAAGGCCAGTGGTGTCTAAAATGGCACTGGACACCTCTGTGTAGATATCTGAACTTAATGACTTGCATTCTCCCTTAATTATTATATTTCTTTCCTAGCCAAAGTACATTATGCAGTGAAGCTTAAAAAAGGGATTTTTGAGCTTTTGCTGTCTACCAGTTTTGGATCAACCCTCTATTTCCCATTGCCTTGTGCAGAAATGTTGTACCCCTTTATTGGTTTTCATGACCTTTTGGCTTCAGAGCGTTCAAGCTAACAGGAGAAAGAGACTATCCAATAAATTTCAAAATATCTCGTATTCCCCAGGAGCTGGTTTTCAACCCACTGTCCATGCCATGCAACAACACATTCATCTTGGCTCCAGCCTGCTCAGCCAAAATAACACGGTGCTTTGGAGCATGTTAATACAACCGTGCTTCAGTGTATGCTAATAGCTTTCCCTCCTACTCTTCTCCGTCCTGTTCCCTTGGCACAGAGCAGCATCAGTAGGAGGGTAAGGAGCAGAGGTCAAAAAACTTAAATGAGCCAAAGCTAATGTTCTTCAGAGCTGCTGCTTCCCTTCAGATTTACTGAAGGAAAGGAGAGCCATGGGAAAGAAATGCAATCAGTGAAAATGGAATAGCAGAGGAGAAGAGAGGGAATGATCTTAAGGAAACTGGAATCAGGCAACCTTAAAGGTGATATGCACCAGATTGCAGGGGGGTAAAGTAGTCTGGAAAGAAGATAGAAAAGGACCAGTGAGTGGTGACTTCATTGGGGAGATTGGGCTATCTCCCTTGAAAGTCTCCTTTTAGGAGACTTTGGCTCACTGATCAAATTTAATACAATACAGGACAGCATGTCATGAAATGAAAGCACGGACCTGGAATCAGGGGACTTAGCCTTTTAAGGCAAGATAAATGTCCGTACAGAGTCATAGAAAGCAGTAAAGCCATTAATACCCATAAAGTCCAGTCAGGATAACAGTTACCGTTTCTAAGCTGGGCTAATTAGGTAAGGGTAAATTCCATGCAAACCAAGGCATGCTACATCTGGTACCTGGAGAGACGATCTCTACATAGCACATATGCCACGTAGGGTCTAAATTTATCCCTATTTTGGGGGTATAAAGCAGACTTATAGACATGGAGTCAAGAGCACCTAAATGTAGATGTCAATGTGCAGGAGTCTATGTGTACTTGAGCAACCATTACAGGCAGTGGAGAGGTAGAGTGGGATGCAGCTTCTTAAACGCAGACATCTCTGTCATTTGTGAGGTCATAGGGTATCCCGCTAATAGAGATCTGTCAGTGCTGTAGAGGAGTGGCAGCTATGACAGAAGATTTCAGGAAGAGCTGTACCTTTGGGGAGAACAGCTGGAGGCCAGATGGCATATCCTGATGGCACTACATGCCTATGTTTAGACAACCATGTCAAGCGTTCCTCCTGTTAACTGATGCCAATGGCACTCACCTGTCAGCAGGTATCTGCTTTAGGGAGAAGTCTTTGGGTTCTCCTGACTAGAATGATTTGGGGCTTGAATTGGTTGCCCACACATTGATTTCTGGTGCCATTTGTGAGGCCCTAAAGATATTTGGCCAGAAGATGAAGGCCAGATATCTTTCTTTCTGAGTATCTGTATGTGTAACCATTGTCTAAAGGTTATACCTGCTGAGGAAAGATAAGCATTATATAGGGTCAAACCAGCAGAGTCATAATTAGATCTGACTCTTTCAATAGATAACTTTTAACAGAGGTTCAGCATGTAACCTGATGGAAAAGATAACTCCCTTTTGTCTGACCATGTTTATGTGAGTATAAACCTGTAGAGGAGTTTGATTTGGTCCTAAACCATGAAGTTCAAAGAGAGTTCCCTTTAATACACTGAAAAACAGGGATATATTTTTCTTCCCCCTTTCCAATCAGAACCAAATTTCCAAGAATTCTGATTCAAAGCTTTCACATATGATAAACTGCTTTAACAGAGCAAAGAGATATCTGGGATGGTTCTGGTTGCCATAAATATTTAGAGATAAATCAAGCACAGATGTTACCCCTTAAGGGAAAAGCACCATTGGCATTAATTCTGTTCATTTATCCGAAACAAGCTCAGTGGTGTACATTCAACAATCCCACCCCTTACCCTCTGCTTTGAAATATGTCCAAATTATTTTGCTTATCTTCTTCCTTTCCTATGCATTTTGGTTTATATTGACATGGATATTCCCACCTGCTAAAAGGACTTCTGTACTGGTAGTCCTGTGGCAGGATTCCCTCCCCCTTGTTCATTTCAGACTTGATGTGGGTGGTCAGGAGGAGAAGTCTTAAAGAAAAAAATGCACACTGCATTTATTTGATGGCATTTCAAGGTAAAATATCACAGTAGTAAGGAGAGCAAAGATTGGGAAGAGAAGCTTCCTCCTTGTGCAGCTCCATGATCTGCACTCTTGTCCCCATTCTCTGTCCCTTTCTTTGCCCACCTTCCCGTGAATGTGGGTTAGAATGTCTCCTCTCTCTTTCCTTCACAGCTATTAGAAAACCTAATGATTGGGCACACTCACAAGAGGTAGGAGATATACATTTGAACGCCTTCAGGATGAAGATGCGATTGAAAAAAGGATTTGTCCAAATAAACGCTTTAAGCTATCATACTAAAAATTGATGACCATCTCCTAGTTCCTCTCTTCCTTTCTTTATTTTGGTTACATTTTTCTGTGGAAGCGGCTGAAGTTACTGGATTTCATACTGACATCAAGGTGTGAGGTAAGAGGCCCCAGCAGACTTTTGGCAATGGGTGATACAGATTGATGGGGCTGTCTGAACAGCTACAAAGACTTTCTGTGATATTGGGATGCTGTGCAAGGTAGCAGAAGGTACCGATTTTCTGTCTTGGTGAAACATAAGTCTGAGGAAACATCTTGGTGCTTTAGCGTTTCAGCAAGCTTTCCAGAGATAGATACACAAACACCATCTAAGTTGGCCTCCAATTTTTATTGGAGGTTTTCTGGTTTTTTTTTTTACTTTTTGTTTCTGGCTGCTCATTTGAGTGATTTTCAGTTCTCTCTTTTGAACATTTTTGAAAATTCACAGAAATTTTTGGTCGTTCTTAAGTCAAATTCTTTATCAACTCTTACAGATTTTCAAGCAGGTTGAACACTCAGTTTCAGAGTTTCATTAAACGTCAATAGCTTAAAGGTCCTAAGTAATTCAGGTGCTTTGAAATGTCTTAGTATATGTACCATTACAAGCCATCACTAATACTGACTTCTAGCGAGTCTCAATTACACAATATTAGGAAAGGAAGTAAAAAAGTCAGTGTCATTCTCAGTGCTACAGGCTCAATAAATACAGGGTTTTAAAAATAAATCTGGGGTGTTAATCAAAGCTCTATACACATGCCCATCTGTCATGATCTATGATGGGAAAACCCCTGCCACTAACAGTATACAGAGAGATGCAATTACTTCTCTTATAACTGGAAACATTAGGAAACACTACTGAGTGCAAAAAGCAAATAAAAGGACAAGCCAGACACCCACAAATTATTAATCTATGCAGATGACCTTCTGTTTACAATTAAAAATCTAACATTTAAAGCGCTAAAATCACTCAATATATCAGAACATGGAACAGCTTAATGTTATAAAATCTATCAGTTTAATCAGATGTCTATTTTCTGACATTACACAGAAATTTATCAGGCTTTTGGAATTAGAATCAGAAAGACAAACACAATTTATATTCCGATCAAACTGGCCTATATGACATAATCAAAGACAAGATGAAACTGGCCATCTCAAGCCCCTGAGCTGAGCTAGTACTGCGAAAACCATTAGGATTTGATAAATCCATTTTATTTTATTGTTTCTTTTGCAGAGGAGGAAGGAGAGGAAAAAAGTGCAGTTGAGTGCTGCCAAATGACAAAGCAATAACCAACAGAAAATTATTCAGAAGGTATAGTAAAAATCTGATATTAAACCCTCCTGAAAAATCTACAGAAATACATGACTACCACACCTAAAACTCTGTCAGGCGAGACCCAGCAACATCTAAAGCTATAAGAGACAGGATGTGAAAATTATTAAACATCCCTGATTTTGAGATATGCAAGAACCAGCTATAAAGTCCTATTAAGGAAGAGATGGAGGCTTTATAAATCATCCTGTGGTAGTGGAAAGTGGAGACTGGAAAATACAGAGCTGGCACGTTCCTATGGTGGCTATAGAAGTCTAGATTCAATAGTGCCCCCCCCCGACAAAGGACATCCCTATGGGGTGATGTGCTTATGAGCTCTGCTGCTTCACCAAGATGCATAGATGAGAGATGCCTGCGTGGACCCAGCCAGACCTGAGGACAGCAATTGAATTAGTGTGATATGCAGTACAAATGTGATGAAACTCTTACTGTGCATAAGAGAAGAAAAATAAATGTATACACATATGAGGGAGAAGGAATTTTGAATAGTTAAGACATTTCCCGAATTTCTTATCACATATTCTATTAATTGAACAGACTTTTCAGAATCAGTTTACTAACATTAAGCCCAGCAAAATCTAAAGTCTAAAGAGTTTTAATCTGGACTTCTTTCACTTTTTTTTTCTTTTTTTTTTTTTTTTTAATTTAAGTAGTTTTATTAGTTTTAGTTAAAAAAACCCTTAATTAAAAAACAAGATTTGGCTGGTTTGGGTTGAACTTTCTGATACAATTGCTCATTCAGACCACTTGAGATGCAAGCCTTTTGCTTTATATATGTTTAAAATGACTGTGGCACAAGAAGTGCAAATAAGAAAGAAACTCAAATCAATAATTTGTTTGAGAAAATAGCCATATATATATATACTAGTAAATATTTAAAACAGTAGTATATACTCCCTAGACTTAAAGCATAAAATAATATTTTTGACAATATATGGAGGTAATTTTTTTTTCCTTCAATTTATAGCAGCTCCATTGACTTCAATAAATTGCTCTCAGTTTGCACCAAAGTAACTGAGAGCAAAATTTGACCCAGGGATTTCAACATTTCTTTTAAATCTAAATTTATAATACAGCACAAAAACTTCTTAATGATGAATTGTTTTGTTGCTAGGCAGTCCGGCCCTGATGGGATGTTAGAGTTTGATTTACTCTGCTGATCCATGACCTCTTTCTCTGAAAACTCATTTTTTATGATTATTTATTAATATTATAGAAGCACGAAGAGGCTTCCGAGGTGACCAGGGCTTTATTGTGCTATTAGGCACTGTCCAAACATGTATAAAGAAAATCTCCGTATTCTGAAGAGTTCATTATTTATGTAGTGGGCACAATTTTTTAGGGAGCTGAGTGAAGTGAGGACTGAGCTTTAGCTCCACTGAATTTCATTTCCCGGTGTGCCATGCACTCTGCTCTGTGTGGGAGGGATGCAGGCGCTTGGTAGCCATCCATTGCACAAGTGCACCATAGCGACATGATGAGTTAGAGGGAACTGGAAATTAAAGCTTTTATCTGACCTTATTGAAAAAGGCAGAATTGAGGGAAGGAGACTCTGGTCTCTCCAATGTTGTCTACACAAGTTATTGAATGTACAGCAAAATTAGTTACATTAGTAAAACCTGATTAATTTAGTTGGCACAGGCTAAATAGTTCAAAAGTTATTGGGAGAGAAGGAACAAAGGTACCCACAACCACACATACTTAGTGCTAGGGAGATTATGTTAGCCTGGAAACACATCAGTATGGATGTTCTCCCATCGGGATCTACCACAAAAATCAACGACAAGTAGACATGGCCAGGGAGTCGCAACCCAGGAGCCTGTAACCTTTTAGGTGCCTGCCTTGTGTGCTCCCCAGCCTGACAGCTACTTACTGCAGAGCTGCTTGTGAGTACTGGAGATCAGGCATGGGTATATAAAAAAGAAAAAAAGAAAAAAGGAAAAAAAGAAAAAAGGAAAAAAAGAAAAAAAGAAAAAAAGAAGAAAAAAAGAAAAAAGAAAAAAAGAAAAAAAGAAAAAAAAAAAGAAAAGAAAAAAAAAGAAAAGAAAAACAGCTGTGCAATATTTATTTTGAGAACAGAACAAGCACACAAATATTGATTTCCCAAAATGGAACAAGACAAAAAGGTCATATTTTCAGTCCTCAGAACCTTGGAGCCTCGCTAAGGTTCTGTGCAGCTATTTCACCCAAGGTATTTGTGTTTTGTTAGCCAAACGCCATTGCCTCGTATCCCAAAGGGGTTGTGCTGCAAATGGCATATGAAAATTGATTGCTGAATGTCTGCCCAGCTGACGGGGCTCGGTGGGCAGTGCTGTGCTTCAGCGCTGTGCTTTCCCGGCTGCTGTACGGTGATGGGTACCCCTACAGAAGCGTGAAAATGGTCATCCACTGCACGGGCCACACCGGTCCGTTGCAACACAAACTTGAGTTACAGATGTGGCAGAAAGGGAGCTTTCCACCCCCACCCCGCTTCTAAGCACAGATACGACCACTGTATGAGGGGAAAAAATCTCACAGGCTAATTCAGTACAAAATTAGGTACAGCAAATCTCACTCCCTCCAGTACTCTGCCTTTGTACACAATGTGTCTTGCTTTTAGACCAGCTTTTGAGGTGCTAAATAACACTAGTTTAGCAGAGCAGAGGCCAGTGCATCCAGACCTGTCAAGACTTTTCTCTGCTTTCTCTTTTTTTTGGCTCACCTTTCAAAGCAGACTTGCTGTTGAAAACAGAGCATGACAATCCAAAACCGTGCAAGCACCCGGAAGTGTGAATCTCAGCTACAAGGTTGAGCTTTGCCTCACCTGAAACTCCACTTGAGTCATTAGAAAACAAGAGTTTGCTCTTAATGTCACTTATGATGATATAAATCAGGGCTTATTCCACCAAGGTTAATGTAAACTTGCTGTAAAGCTGATCTGAGTGAGAAATATCTAGTTACCAAACTTGAACAAAACCAGCTGGGCTAGTAACTGAATGTGTTAGTGCTCTGAGTGACAGGTGCTGGAAAAAATGCAGAATGAACCCACGGCTTCCTTCTAAGAACAATGATTTTTACCTCTCGGCTTTGTCCACTGTTTCCCTTTTTGCAGCCTTGTCTTCTATACCAGTTGCTTGCTTCTTTCTCCTTCTCCATTTCCACCTTTTTTCAAGCTGCAGTTTAGCTGTCTTGTGTGCAGATATTTGGTATTTTGGACTCAGGTTAGAGTTTCATAAACATAAAATAGTTGACCATACTGGGCCAGATGCTCAGGTAACGTAACTCTGCTTGCACAGCGCTGACTTATTCCTGCAGAGGACTCAACCCCGTGTTAAACAGCCACACAAAGGTTTATAATCTCTCTTGTGTTTCTCCCAGAAAATGTTTGCATTTTTTTCCCCCTTCACTTTGACACTGTGTGCTCATCTGCCAGCCAGTATGACTGCTTTTCTCCTTCCAGGTAGATCAGTATTTGCAAGCAAAGGGACCAACTTAAGTCTAAATTTTTCTGCAAGATTTTATCTGCCAGCAGCGTCTGTCACTCCCAGCCTCCTCCTATTTGCCAACTGCTCTCAGCAACCAGCTTTTTGATAGCCACAAGGCTCAAATTTAAAAGCTGCTCATGCTGTTGTGCAGTGCCTCCATGGTTTGTTTTTTTTTCCTCAACTTTGTATCCAAGCAGGTGTACCAGACACAAAGACCCTGGTGTTGTCTCCTCTCTGCCAGTTGTGTCATGGGATTCCCGCTGAGTGACTGTGAACATGGGGCCAGGATTCTTATTTCTGTATTTTTGTCTTCTAGACAAACTAGCAACTCCTTTCTCGAGCAGAACATTTCAAGACAGCACAGCAAGATGTGGCAAAGACCGCAGAAAAGAATGGTCTGACAAAGATAACATGAAAGGAGGTTTTGAGGTGGGGAAAAAGGTAATTGAGGTCGAAGGTACAACTACCTCCATGTAGAGATATTAAGACTGGGCACTGCCTTCATCCTACATCCAAAACCTCTTAATATACTCAGACACACTAACATATATTTCCCTGCCTGCTTTCTGAGCCAGGCAGCTCTGTAAGCGGGAAGGGACTGGTACAGGACACATTGCAGTGAGACATTGCCCATTCTAATAGATCCATTCTGAGACGATCTCATCAGCATGGGCATGTGCCCTGGATGTTTCCTTCCAGAAGCCTAGGTTTGGGTCTTTCCCCATTATTACTGAGTATCCTAATGCACGAATTGTACATACTTTTACCTCTTCCTCTCAAATGACATCCAAATTTTCTCCATCTCCCTCATAGGCACAAAGGGCACTTTTACACCTTCCACATGATCCCTGGGAGTTGTCAAAGACTTGTGTTTGTATTCATTCCCACTCTTTTGATTACGAGAAACTCTTATGTTACCTATATGATTTTACCTCCCTTTACTATCATGAATATCCCGTATGATCCTTACGCTGTGATTCCTTATCTGAAGGCAATAGGACTTGTAGACTTAAACAGATGCATAAGAATATGCAGGATTTGAGCCAGCCTGGATGGCACTGTTACGCTGATCCCTATGCAGAGGAGGGGGAAGGACACATTATATGTAACTGTTAAAAATACATGGGATTCTTAAGTCAACCTGTCTGTGTATCCCCATTCTGTGCATCATACAATCAATCACTAAATCACTCCATGGACTTTCAACAAAGTTGTAAACATATATATCATGACATATGAAGGGAAAGCAAGAATTACTGTGACTGTGTTAAACATGAAGTCCTCTGGAGAGGACACTTCCAAGGCGGCTTGCATCAGTGTGTGAGAATGTAAACAACACGTCACACTTGCATCTTTGCAATTGCCCATGAGTAGGGGCATCAAAGATAAGGGAGAAAATGGCTTTGTGTGCTCTTCACGTCCCCTGGATTTTGCATTTTTGGAGTTAAGCATAATTTAACCCTCTCCTGGGGCACTGTGCTGCTTGCCTTGAAGACAGTGGGGAAACTCTTTTAGCATGTTGGAGGAAGAGCATGCCTATTATTTATGATGGCCAAGCATGAGAAA
>NW_009647595.1:5243378-5280561 GCF_000708025.1 Charadrius vociferus
TTCAGTATGGTCTGAAGGTGCCTAAAGAATTTTTGTTTCAATCAAACACTTCATCTTTCCCCGTAAGCTGTCTGAATGCTGAACGGCAGTTTTGTGAACGGTGTATTTATAATACCTGCGTTGCATAAGCTTTGATGTCAGTATCCCAATTTGAAATCCTTGGCTTCTCTGTCAGTACAAAGAAATATGATTAAAAGACTTGACAGAAGCTTTCCTGACACATGATGTTAAAAGATTTCAGGCCTTATCTTTGCCAGTTATGGCATGAGAAAGACAAGGATTAGACCATTAGGCACATTTACAGGCACTTAGCCTGTAAAAAAATCCACTTTGATAGCGCAACAGTACATGAAGTGCTGATGTGCCAGTATACTTTTTTAGACATGATGAAGCAATACAGAATATCTGTTCTGTACTTTCAACTCTTGAGCTTCTCTTGAAAGGAAAGTGAAGAATGTGAGACTGAAAAAATATATACTGTAAGCATGACTGTACGAAGAACCTCAGAAAAGAAGAAAGTAAGTCAAGTATTGAAAGCCTGGTGATGTTTCTTTTATTCTCTTCTTGTGTGAGTCATGCAAACCTCCGTTGTTTCTTTCTCCGCCATATATTGATTTATTGCTTGATGGTATTCATGAAATTCTAAACTTCCTTGGATGCTGCTTTAATGCTTGCATTCTTAAATCCACTTTTTTAACCTCAACCTAAACGACTTGGTTTCTTCTTCCACCACAATTTAAAACTTTAATTGATAAATTGCTAATGAAGATTCTGAAAGAAAAAAAAAATACAAAAAGAGAGAAAAAAATATCTAATCCATTGTCTTCATACAGAACAAACAGGCTAACACTGGTGAAAACAATGACTGGGAGAAATGAAAAAAAACCCAGAGAAATAAAAATTATTAACTATTATTTTTCAGCAAGGAGGAAAAAGAAAAGAATGTTTGCTTTCCAGCATCAGCTCTGGCGGTGGCACAACAATGCTCCAGGTAGTTAGCTACCAGCTAACTGAAAGTAGAGTCAACTAGAGCAGATTGCTCAAAGCCGCGTCCAGTTAGGTTGTAAGAATATCCAAGGATGTAGACTCCACAACCTCTCTGACCAACCTGCTCCAATATTTGACCACTCTCACAGAAAAAAAGCTTTCTCTTACTTTTAAGTGTGTGGTGGGATGACCCTGGCTGGACACCAGATGCCCACTAAAGCAGCTCTATCACTGCCCTCCTCAGCTGGACAGGGGAGAGAAAATATAATGACAGGTTCGTAGGTCGAGATAAGGATAGGAAGAGATCACTCACCAATCACTATCATGGGCAAAACAGACTCAACTCAGGGAAAATTCTTTTAATTTATTACCAATCAAATCTGATTAGGATAATGAGAAATAAAACCAAATCTTAAAACACTTTCCCCCCACCCCTCCATTTTTCTACCTCCTCCCTCCCCGCAAGTGGTGCAGGGGGATGGGGAATGGGGATTGTGGTCAGTTCACCATGCATTGTCTCTGCCGCTTCCTCCTCCCCTGCTCCATCAAGGGGTCGCTCCCATGGGAGACAGTTCTCCATGAACTTCTGCAACGTAACTGCTTCCCCCGGGGCTGCAGTTCTTCATGAACTGACCCAGTGCGGGTCCTTCCCAAGGGATGCAGTCCTTCAGGACCACTACAGGGTCACAAGTCCTACCAGCAAACCTGCTCCAGCATGGGCTCCTCTATCCACAGGTCCTGCCAGGAGCCTGCTCCAGTGTGGGCTTCCCATGGGGTCACAGCCTCCTTTGGGTGTCCACCTGCTCTGGTGTGGGCTCCTCCATGGGCCGCAGGTGGATATCTGCTCCCACCATGGTCTTCACCATGGGCTGCAGGGGAATCTCTGTGCCAGTGTCTGGAGCCCCTGTTCACCCTCCTTCTTCACTGCAGAGTTGTTTTCTCCCACATAGTCTCACTCCTCTCTTCTGGCTACTGCTGTGCAGGGTTTTTCTCCCTCTTTCTTAAATACGTTATCTCAGAGGTGCTACCACTGTTTCTGATGTGCTCAACCTTGGCCAGCGGTGAGTCCATCTTGGAGCCAGCTGGCATTGACTCTATTGGACATAGGAGAAGCTTCCAGCAACTCCTCACAGAAGCCATCCCTGTAGCCCCCCTGCTACTAAAACCTTGCCATGCAAACCCAATACAAAGTGGAATTTCCTGTATTTGTATTAGAGTTTGTGTCCACTGTCTCTTGTCCTGTCAGTGGGCAAGACTGTGAAGAGTCTGGCTCTTTCTTCCATACTGCCTCCCATCAGGTATTTAGGCACACTGATGTGATTCCTTGAGCCCTCTCTCCTCCAAGCTGAAGACTCCCAGCTCTTTTAGCCTTTTCTTGTATATCAGGTGCTCCAGTCCCTTGGTCATCTTTGTGGCCCTTTGCTGGACTTATTCCAGTATGTCCATGTCACTCTCATACTGGAGAGCCCAGCACTGGACCTGGACACAGTTCTGCACCTCATCACCATGGTCTATCCAAACTCCTTACAAACCTCTCTTCCTATTTCTCTGTGATACTGTTTTCTAGTCATTGTATGTGAGGGTGTACATGTATGCTTGCTAGTGACCTTCCAACCCAGACTAACCAGCAAGTGGGAGGAGACCACCACATGGAAATACCCAGGCTCTGAGTTGGTGACCAATAAAGGGGCCTAGGGTCCAGACCTGGACTGAAAAGGAACTGAAAGCCCATGCTAATACTCCAGACAGCTGTAAATGTGGTGTGTTTGTAAATACAGACAGTGAGGGTGTGTGCACGTCCACTTGTGGGTTTCTGTAGTTCCATTTTTGAATCTCACTTAGGTGAGTAGCAGGCTTAGATGAAAATCCCAGCTAAGGTGCAAAGATCTGAAGGCAACAGGAAAACTATTGCAAGAGAACGCAAGAAAAAGGATGTACAATCCTGACATTACCTGATGAAAGACATGACAAAGCTGGCTATGTGAAGAGAGGAAATATTTTAGGTTGTAAGATTGGGATGGGGACAAAGGATTTTTTAAAACAAATTTTAGAAATATCTGAGAACTTTTTTGATTTCTGCTACCTGCTCTTAGTTTGCAAAATAGGTCCTCGTATGAAGAAAATTTTAAAATTATGGTATGCTGAATATCACTGTTCTTATGCAGTGATTTGGTGAATTGGCTTAAGTGTATATGGGCTGTGCATGTTATGAACAAATCCAGGAATTATAAGATCTTTTATGACTATTCAACCTTTTTCAACCAGAAGCTTGATCACAAACTTTCATTTTGAAGTCCCAAAACAACTGGATAACAAGCGCTCTCTGTTTTGTTTTTTTTTTCTCTCCTGTCCCTCTAGACGTTAATCTTTTACAATTCACCAATACCTGGATTGACAATACCAATGCAAAAAAAAAAAAAAAAAAAGGAATGAAGTTGAGCCTGGGAAGAAGGGAGAGGTGGGGAGAAGGTGTTGTGTTTTAAGATTTGGTTTTACTTCTTATTACCCTAATCTGATCTGATTGGTAATAAATTAAAAGAATTTTCCCTGAGTTGAGTTTTTTTTGCCTGTGATAGTGATTGGTGAGTGATCTCTCCCTGTCCTTACATCAACCCACGAACCTTTTGTTATATTTTCTCTCCCCCGTCCAGCTGAGAAAGGGAGTGATAGAGTGGCTTTGGTGGGCACCTGGTGTCCAGCCAGGGTCAACCCACCACAGCAATATAAATCTTGAGGAAGGTTGTCAAATTATTTGTAAATGATGGGAGAAATTCTGCCATCTCCCATCCAAATGCAGGATGCCCGAGAAGTCTGTAGGAGTAGGGAGCAGCTGCAGCATGGGGGAGGTCCTCTGTATTTTGTCACACCTTTGTCTACCATCCAACACAACTACATGAGCCAAAAGTTTCCGATAGATTGGTTTTCTCCTTAACCTCACTGGCAGTGATCATGTTGAAGACTAAATCTGTGCTGCAGAGAGTGACAGATGCAAGCAAGCTCTGCCTGCTCACTCAGCTCACCAAGGGCAGCATGATCACATCAGTGCAACGCAAAACTCAGGTTAATATATGCTGTTAAAAGGAAAGGATATACTAGCTGGGGCTTGGCTCCAGGCTGACAGCCAGTTTTGGAGTGAGGGCTGGCTCACGTCTCCTGCTGTAGTCTAGGGGGCAGAGAAGGCTCATGCTAGCTTGTAAGAAATCATGTGGACATATTCCACACTGCTTCTCTGTTGAGCTGGCGCAGCCACCACTAGTGCAGCCATTCCTGAGGGATTTGGAGTTGAAAGGGAGCAGGCAGTGCTTGGCAGGCTGGAAGGTTGAGGTATTGGTTAATTAAATTCCTTGTAGGTTTTCATGATAATGCTAAATCCAGGGATAAGTTGTCCTGGCAACAGCTTTGGCTACTGTTCTTCCCACCCTTGCTTTTACGCTTGTGATTAAAGGTACTTGAGTATGTAAATCACCAGCTGAGGCTGGTGGATTTATTTATTTCACAGAAAGTAGTGCCCATATTAATTGATAATACAATGCACTTTCATTTGTGTTTGAATAATAAAACAATGTACTCACTCTTCAGAGCTCAGTCTTTAGCCAACAACATATATTATTCATTGTTTCAAAATGTAATAAAGATACATACTTAATATCTGCTTTCCAATTAAACTTTATGAGTGGGGGTTGACTATGGTTATATTTTTTGGCTGCGCTTTTTAATTTTCTTCTAATGCCTCCCTGGGAATTCAAAAGGCGGTTTCAAGCATAAACATGTTGAGTGTTAAAATAGTGGAGTATATTTTATGGTAAAAATGTTATTACAGAGATTTGTGGGACTATCAAATGTGGTGATTGAAAGTAGGCATTGAACCTGCTTCACTTGATTTCTCCAGAAGGCTTCATTGTTCAGATGGAGCCAACAGCACTGGAGATAAGTGCCCTGGTCTTATTTTGTTTGAGGAGTGGTGTCAATTGACTGGTTGAAAACTGTGGATCCTCGGTAACCCTGCAGATTCAGTCACATTTATTATTATTATTGCTGTTAGCCACATTGTGTAAAGATTCCTCAGTTATAAGTGAGATGTGCTACCATAGATTTATGTCCGTTGCTTCAGTTAGCTCTGTAAATAGGTTGGGTTCTTTATAAAAATGATCATTTTAGTCAGAAGCACTTCTTCTGGCGGGGGGGACACTGCATCTGGTTAAAATGGTTCCCCAGTGTAGGCTTGTGCAGGTGTTTTTATTCTCTCCATTTTGTTCTTCCCACAATTAGGTTTATTGACACTTTTGCACGTCTATGAGCCTGTGAGGCTGAGACCTTGGAGACAGAGGTCACTCTCTGCACTGGAGGGGACAGTCCCCTCCTGCCAACAGACTGGTGGGGCAGGGTAGCAGCAACAGCAAATGACTGATTGCTTGGTTGCTCGGGTTACTTAGAAAATACTTTAAGACAGCATATATACTTTGCTTCAGATGACACATATATTCTTCTGCATACAGTGACTTGAGATGGAGCAGTACTGTGTCCACAACTGGTTGTTGGGGTTTTTTTGCTGCCTGAAGTCAGCAAGGACTTTCTCTATCCAGAATGCAAGGTGGTGGCTGTACCAGAAGAAAAGATCAGAGGAACCAATGCAGATACCACATGTTTAATGACTAAAGAGTTCCTGAATAAGAAAACGGAGGGTGTACCACTTTTGCGATGGCAAATCTTAAATAAGAAAACTTCTTCTGGTCAATTCAAGCAGATGTGTCAGTGTGTCAAGCAAGCATGCAACATGGCGCAAAGCAGGTATTAGCGGTTGTGAAATAGATATCCAGGTCTCCCAATGCTAAGCACTCTGAGTAGCTGGGTGTGTTATGAAGCCACTTTCCTCTGGGCTGTCTGTAGCCAATGCAGATGGAAAGAGCTGCTCATAAGAACTGCTCTCCTCAGGATTGTTATTTAGGTGCCTGAATTATTCCCTGAAGAGATTTATGTTTTCCCTATGGCTACAGAAGAAGCCTAAGGCAATTTGCATCAAATCTCAACCAATGAAAGTATGTGGTGTGCAACTCTTTGATAGGTCCTTCAGTTCACCCAGACAAAGAGGAAAAAGGATAGGAGGAACGCAATTTGAAGTACCTCTGCTATTTTCATATCCCTAATATGAAAACAGCAGAAAACATTTCTGAAGACACAGTTGGTTGACTGAACTAGACAGCTATGAGATGACACACCTGTGGCTGGCTGGCAGCCCAGGCTGCAATGCAATTGAGTGTGTCTAAATGGAGATCTCCAGCAGGCTAAAGAGAAAAGATGGTCCTCTTAGGAATTCTCTGCCAAAAGGGTCAGAAACTATTTTCAAGGAACAAGTAAACAGTACTGTGTACTTTCCAGAATGATAATAGGGAATGGGAATCAAGAGCTGGGTAGACTTCTGGCTATGGGAGGCCACAGATCTGCTGGTGATGATGGGTATTGACATTGGTGTATGGAGATATAATCAAGAGAGCTCAGGAAGCTTCTGAAGAGGGGAAACCAATGTAATGAAAGGGTATTCTGGAAATAAGCAGCTCACTTCGTAAGAGGGGTAGGTTTTTGTTGTTGTGGATTACTGATTCTCTTACTAAGGAGACAGGGGAATGATAAACTTTCAATCCTTTACAGTAGAAGAGCAGCCAGTTTTCTGGGGAAGGAGGCTGTTACCAGAGGAGGTTAAATTAATAACAAAATGGATTAAAATGAGAACTCAGCATAATATCAAAAGATGTTGAGAATAAAATGAACCAAAGCATCAAAAGACAGAGAGAATATCTTCGATTAGCTTTATGCCAATAACTAGGAGGTGAAATGAAAAACAGTAAGGATTTGAAACTATTTCTTTGTAAGAATTTATTAACCATTTGGGCATTTATAAAGCTTGATAGGGAAGTCTGTGTGACTGAAAATTAAAAAAAAAAAAAACAACCAAAAAACCCACAAAAACCCACAGTGGTTTTGGTGAGTGGACTACGTAAAGGAGACAAGTACTCTTCCAAAGTTCACTTATGAGTTGCCAGACCAATCACAATTTGGCAGGATCTGCAACAGACCGTCAAGCCAAGACTTGCAGAATGACTTAACTTCTCCCCTTACAGTGGGGGAAAAGCTGCACCAACATGCATGGTGGGATACTGCATCAGATATATTCGAGTTCTTGTGCTGAAAGAAACTAAAGGTGCTTTAGTTTTAGCATCTAAGCTTGGGGAACTCAAACATCATTTTGAAAGATTAAGAGAAATAGATCACAAATATGTAGAGGAGAACTTTGTAGAGTAGGGTAGATGGTTGGACTCGATGATCCCAAGGGTTTCTTCCAACCTAGACAATTCTATGATTCTATGACAGGGTTGCTTAGGTACAAATGGTTTTTACTTAATTACATTTTCAAGCAAAATAACAGAACTAAGATCAATGGTCTAAAATAGATACTTGATGTTTTCAAACATTCTGTTTCACAGAAAGGAAAACAATTAGGAGGTAAATCAGCTGGGGAAAAGACTATCAACAAACTGATGAATTATGACTGAGAGCGGTTGCAGAACATTTCACTGGATGCTTCAAAAGCCACATTCTGACAGTGGGAACAGAAGGCTTTGCCAGCTATAAAAACAAACCCAAACTGTTAGAAGCTTGAATCAGGGGGGAGGTAAAAAGACTTTATAAAAGTAATATAAAGCAGTGGGGCACCGGTAGGGGAGAAAGTTGATACACATGGGTGCAAGCAGGTTCCATGCATTTCAGTGCAGCTACATGTAGTCTATCATAATATTTCTGTAGGTTTTACAACAACGGTAAAGCAATAAAAGCAACCAGCCACAGGTATGAGTTAGTAAGAGCCACGATAAAGTTTCCACTGCAGAAATCTCTAAGATCAAGATTTCACTTGTTTTCTAATACCAATGCTTTAGTTCAGACAGGGTTAATTCAACAAAGTGTTATGGTTCTTTCATGTAGTTGGTAAATTAAACATTGCAATGTTTTCTTTTGGCTTCATGATTTATGAATTCAGTCTCAAAACTTTGCTCAGTAACTTCATAGGATAATTAAGTTTCCCATGTAATCTTATTAATAAAATATATACTACTCTTGCGAAAAAGTATTCTTAAGTGAAACCTTGTGAAATATTGCTGTTTGCCTTGTGTTGCTGCCTTAGTGAAACAGCCATGATTTAATATGCCCACAGAGCCTTCAACATGACACCCTTAATTCTCCTTCTTGACAATGAGCAAGCCACGTGATGAGTAGCTGAATTACCAGCTTTTAGAAACTGCTTTTCTTCTTTTTAATTTAACTTAGTGCAGATTCTTGAGGAACCAGGGAGGTAGGTGGCCAGCGGAAGACTTGTAGAGGACATGCAGTAGAATAGGTCCTGACGGCAAGTCACGATAAGAAGAGAAGAAAGAGACAGCTGATCTGGAGCATCTGGAGAAGGAAAAACAAACAACTTATTAATCTTGTGTGTTTGTATAGAGCTGCTCCTCCTCTTGGTTTGTTTTTTTTTTTTTTTTCAAGGGACTCCAGACATTGCAGGGCGCAGTGCAGCATCATGGTCTGGTACTGAGTTCATAGTTCATTACAGGGGAAAAGGAGGAGTCACAAATGCTAAGTAGAAGAAGTAGAATATTTTTTCAGAGTGGTTGGTTCTGTTTTCTGGGATGTGTGCATATATATTGTGTTTGTGGACTTTGCCACCCAGCCAGCTTTGAGCTTGATTCAGAATCTGCTATGGAAAACATTTGTACTGTAAGGTTTTTGGAGCAAAAATTTGTTTCTGGAAAACTAAAATATCTTCAGAGTCTGTGGTATCACAGGAAAATTGAATTGTTGGAGGCATTCACAAGAAGGGTGAACATAAAAATTATCTCTTCTTGTAAGTTACATCCTATGCACCCTGAATCCTGTGCACCTCTTTCTCTCCTTATTGAAGTTTTTCTTGGTAAGGTTCTTAGCTGAGGTTATTGACTGAGAATTTCAGTGCAAAAGTCAGCATCTAATAACTTGCTATGACTTAACTGGAAAACAAACTGAGCGATGCTTCTTCTTCTCCAGGCTGTCAGATGGAGAAAAAAGCATGCTGCTGTCTTAGAACTGCATCTTCTCTGTTTCAGTTGGGTTTGTATTGCTTAAAGAGCTGGTTACAAAAAGAGAGAAAAATAGCTGAGCTCTAAGGGGAACTCTCCTTGTTTGCAGCCTGGCCCAGTCTGGGCTACCAAAGCTACAAGGTGCCTTTCCCAGCTGCAAGCCAGCTGTGCTGTCTGCAAGACTGGGGAGGAGGCATTACAGGGATTTTGCACACACTGTCATATATCTAATATACAATGATAGCACGTCTGATGTGCTGTATCCACTGGGATATATGTGCTTCTTTTAGGGATGCTGAGCCTCTGCAACATCCTCCGCTTTTTCTCTTTGTCTGATAGCTGAAATCAATCCTTCAGGGCTATTAGTTCAACTAATGACAACTTCCCAGCAAAGAGGCTGCCAGTGAACTCTCAGTGTTTCAATAAAGGTATCTCAAATAAAATTTAAGACTGCAAAGTGTAGTAGCTGGCATTATTCTGCTTGTGCAACCCTCTTTGTCCTCCTTCTCCATTAATATTGAACACTTCCAGTTAGAGAAAAAAGAAATCATCTGTGAACATCCCTCATAGCCCATAGGGTAACTCCAGCTTCCCACACTTGTGGCTACGCTTTGTTGAAGGTGGCCATCCTGCCCACCTGCCTGGTGTTGCCTGAAGGCATGAGATGTATTGTGCCACTACAGACAGTGTCTGCTCCATCCACGTTCCCTGGGGTGAGGGTGGTTGGACCACCTCCAGCCAAGGCAATTCATCTGGCTTGTGGTACACTCCCTTCTTCCCCAAATGCCCTTTCGGCATCACGCCCCAGCCCCTCAGGGAAGGAGATGGGTAACTCTCTCAGCAACACCCTGATCTGGGCTCCCAGGTCCTCTCTGCTCCCAGGAAACTGGTCTGCCTCTTTCATGGGACAAGAGTGCTCCCATGAAAATGGTATCTGGGAACAGACTAGAGGAATTATCCTCTAATTAATAACACTAGTTATTTTGCATGGGCTGTAGATTGGTCAACCGTTAACCACCAGAAGAGAAGGTTCTGGAGAGAAATGTAATCTTCCCAGGTTCATGAAGCTTAGGAAACATCTTATCAAATTAATTATAAGTGATGGTGTGACAACACTGTCTTCCCCTCAATCAAAAAATCAGAGAATGGCAGATCATGTGGTGGTACGCTGCCCACCTTTTCCTCAGCAGGATGGCCTCCACCTCAGGGGACTGTTACAAAACATTCACAGACTTTACAAACACTTTAATATGTACGCCTTCATGATTTCATGGGTACACTTTTAGGCATGCTACCCTGTTGTCATTTTCTCTCTTGATTGGTATTCCTGGGCTTCTTTTTTCTTTTGCTAAACTTCTTACATTTGGGCATTAAGCCTTTAATGCCCCTCTTCAGGAAGCTTTGGTTCTTATTCCTTTATTAGTACTCTCAAATCCCAAATTTAATCCCTGAGGTAGTTCATTTCATTTGCAAGCACAGTCATCCCTTTTGTTTTTTTCTTCAGCCAGATCCTCGTGCTTTTCACTCTTCTTTCCCTCCATGTAGTTATGTTCCCCCATGAGGTCTTTCTCAGGAGCTTATTGTTTCCACAAAATCACTGTTTGGATGGAATCTGTCCCATCTGGATAAGCTTTTTGTACCTCAGAATGACATTTGCACATAACAAAAGGAAAAGCTTCCTTCTTTTTATTTTATATTAGCTCTCCAGTCATTTAGTGAAGTCCCTATTCTGTCCTCTCCCTCTTTTGCTCTGAATGAGTAGTATGTAATACTGTAGAGGTTACTTTTACAAAAGTCACCCTCACCCTTTGTCCTGCAGCTTATATTAGTTCTTCTAATTTCTTGTCTGACTGTAGTCTGGATCGGTGACCTTGGGGCTTTGAAGTGTGGTGATTTCTTTTCATGCTCATTTCTTATATTGTAACTTAGCAGATATTACTGCTGCATTTGGTTTACTGGACCTTACTTTCTTTAACTCTGAGGCTCCTTTGTATGATCCTGGCAGGCTCCTTGCGTCAACCATCCACTATAGACATGAACAAAACATCTGCTAACCAGTGTTCACTCAGTCAGGAACCTCAGCTCACAACTTGCACTAGCTAGGACAGAAAGACAATCAAAATGGGAGGCAACAGCTAAGACAAGGACACACAGCTAATGAAAGGAGTTCCTTTTAACATAAAGCAAAATAATTGCATGGCATGCACTACTAAGAAAATACTGTAGTGGTTAAATGATTAATCTATTTCAATTTACGGGGGGTTATGGACATTAGGAACATGGGTATTTTTAAATGGCAAATGAAAAAGAGAGCGAGATACTCAAGTCAACCTCATACATAGAGGCACTGATCACCTTCTGTGTCTGAGTCCACTTCTTCTCACCAGGATCCAGCAGTGGCCATATTCTCCCCTAGCCTAGCCAGAAGGAGAAGGTGGTTGTCACCTACTGAAAACCCTCTGTGACTTACCAAGGTGACAGTTTCTGCACCTCTTAAGTCCAGAAGGAGAATTCCTGAACTGAAGGGCTCCGAGCACTGGGGAAAGATCCTCGTGGGGCATTGACCTCACTGGGCATCTGGTCTGGCATTATCACTGTGATGTTCCTCCATGTCAAAAATATTAGTGATATTTGGAAGGAGCCATAGTATAGTATTCTCTCTTTCTGGCAGTGTATCTTAGAAAGTGCTTGGGAAAATACTGTAAATTTATAGATCAGGCCATGTCCCTACCCTGGAGGGAGTCTTCCTGATCTGGACTTTACAGATGAATCTTTATGTCTGATTTCTCATGATAAGTTTTTTATTCTTGCATGCACATGTAAGTGAACATTTTTTAACTATTGAGTCTTGCTTGTGCAAAATCATTTCATTACAGGTCTCTACTGTGGCTTCAGGTGGCAAAAAAAGGTGCTCTTCTTCCACTATCCAAAGGCTCTGTATTGTCTTTCCACTACCCTCAGACAGATGCCTAATGTTTTTTTAATCCAGGAAGAGAGTTCAGAAGTGAGTGCAGCCAAACTAGGGTAGGGATGACAGTTATGGCCCCTATAACAGCCACAGAGGGAATGAGGCATATCTAACTGACTGATTGTTATACATAAAAAAATCTTCAACCATCATAGATTATTTGTCTGCGATTCCACTCTCATTTTTCACTAGTAATTTTTAGTGTTATTTGACATTCCATCTTCCGATTTGCTGTGGTAATGGACTCAAGGCTGACAAACAAAGTGATGAAATACTCCTTATCTCGATTTTATTTCTTCTCTGAATAAAACCCTGGCGGACAAAAATGTGTCGTACAGAGAACTACTCTCAGTACTGATGTACTTCATGATCATTCAGCATCTCAGCTTTTCAGAGCTGATGCTACGGCCCAAGTGTTTTTCTGTATTCCAGCAATATCAAATTTGCTAATTGGCTTACTCTTTGGTTGTATGCCTTGTTCACTGCATTGAAAGAGGGTTTCCTACTCTTCCAAGTGTAGAAAATTGTTAAGAGCGTTCACATCTGGAAACTTGTGAGTCTCAAAGGTTCCTCAGGCATTTATCTTTGTTTATTCGTGCAAGTTTTTGGTACTGGGAATTGAGATAGGATCACCTGGTACTCTGGGCCATGTCAGTGTTTGCACCTGGGCTAAGCCAGGAGGTTCTCCATGTTACTGGATGACAGTTGCAGAGTTACCAAGTTCAGCTCCATAAACTAATGGTGGAGATTCTGACTTTTCTGCTGCTTTATTGAGAGGGGGAGAAACTGTAATTCTGGCTGAAAGCTTAAGTAACATAGTACAAATACAGCAAGATTTTGTAATACCGTATTTTCTGGGAAGCTTTCTGAACTGTCGTCAGTCGGAAGGTTCCTCCAGAAGAGGCTTCACTAGTAAAAGAAAACTTGGAGAAGGTAGAGTGTGTGTTCATTTAGTTTTCTTACAAATAAACTGCTTTAAATTATGAATTATAGGCTTTTATTCTCTTTACATCTAGAATGTAACTAGCTGGCTTTATTCTGCCATAATCTATCCAAAGTGGCTGAGCACTGAATAATGCTGCACGTATGGTCTATATTGACCTATCTTGAGCTTCACTTTTGCACCAAGTGATTAGGCTACAAGAAGCTGAATGCTTATAATCTTTCTATAAAAAGAGACAATTTAGAAGACAAAAAAACCCTTCCAGACATTTTTATTTTTATTTTGGAATTCTGGTTCTGAAGGATTTATTTCAGGTTTTTGAATTTTTGTGGATTCGTGACCAATGTTATATGCCCTGTTTCATGACTCCTTTGCTATATGTAGATCTGAGGAGATCTGTGGATTGTAAGAAGACAGTCTCAACTTTGTGTCAATATGACAACCTGTGCTCTGTTGAAATGAGAGCGTTTCCATGAGTTGCAGGAAAGTGAATTATTCTACTTTGTCTTCTTTCTACTTGTATCTCTAAGAAGTATGTTTCAATTTGGTTTTATGTAGACCAGAAAAATTCAAGAATTACTATCAGTTCTATGAGACTGACATAACTTCAGAAAAGTTGGACAAGGTAACTGGAAAGAATTTATAATGAAAGGATTGTTTATCCTTAATAGCTGAAGAGATTAGCTTTAACGGTTCAATGTCCACATGGAGATTGGTGACGGGTGGGGTCCCTCAGGGGTCCATATTGGGACACGCACTGTTTAATATCTTCATCAGTGACCTAGAGAGTGGGATTGAGTGCACCCTCAGCAAGTTTGTGGATGACACCAAGCTGAGTGGTGCAGTTGACACACCTGGGCGATGGAATGTTATTCAGAGGGACCTGAACAAAGTTGAGAAGTGGGCCTGTGTGAACCTCATGAGATTCAACAAGGCCAAGTGCAGGGTCCTGGTACTTCCAGTACTTCCAGTACTTAAAGGGGGATTGTAAGAAAGATGGGGACAAACTTTTTAGCAGGGCGTGTTGCAATAGGACAAGGGGCAATGGTTTTAAACTAAAAGAAGGTAGATTTAGACTAGATAGACTAAAAAGAAGATATTTTTTTTACACTGAGGATGGTGAAACACTGGCACAGGTCGCCCACAAAGGGGGTAGATGCCCTATCCCTGGTAACATTCCAGGTCAGGTTCGACAGGGCTCTGAGCAACCTGATCTAGTTGATGATGTCCCTGCTCATTGCAGGGGGGTTGGACTAGATGACTTGTAAAGGTTCCTTCCAACGCAAACTATTCTACGATTTTATGAAGCATTTTTTTGGAATACTATGAATTCATGACTGGTATTCCAGAGGAAGAAGTGTAATAGAAACATCTTTATTCAGAGGATGACTGCATATTTTTTACTGCTGTGTTTGATTGCAAATTTTTTGAAATGATGAAAGTTTAAAATTGAGCAATGGTCAGATGCAAACCCAACCACATCCAGTTCAGAGAGGTTTCTGAAGAGTTTTTCATTTTTTTGGATTATTAGCGTAGAACTTGCTCCTGGCATTTACAGCTGCTTTAACTCAGTTTTAGGTGACACAATGTGTAAATTTACACCAGACAGTCTCTGCACTGGCAAAGCCTGAGATTTAATCTGCCTATTTTTATCCAGTCATAAATACTCAGTGCAATTCTCTCCCTTTTTAATGAAATTACTATCTGGTGTCACCAACATACACAAAATTCACTTTAATGTCAAAATGACTGACATTACATATTCTTAAAATCTACTTTGTTTGTTCATTGTTACTTATAGCCATGTGTTGATTCTGAGTACTCATTAAGGTACCGTTTCTCCTCATCTTCATTAAACACATTCAACAAACTCCCAAGAAAATCTCCTGCAAGGATACTTGGATAGATCTATTTGGACATCCTCTATTGGCAAAACGTCTGAGGAGGCTAATGGGAATCTTGTCTACTTGAAGGCTGTAAATCCAGACATTGCATTGCCAAAAGTAAGAAATGCTTAGAGTTTTTAGATACGTGTTGCTGTAATATTTCCTGAGGATGGAAATTAAGTCTCTACAGGCTCCCAGTCTCTTACCAAGACAATGTCTTCACTGTAACTAACAGGAGGTTTTCTGCTTAAGGGTTCTCTTTAGTTTGACAGCTCAGGAAGGAAGCGGCTGAGATACACAGCAGCCTGCCCCCATGTTTCTGATTAAACTCCACAACAGCTCTTTCTGCCCCAGGGTGGAGCAATAGCTGAAGGACTGAGGGCAGGGAGGCAGGAGGCTTAGTTCAACACTGGAGACAATCCCTGTGTCTGCACTGGAGGAGCTTCTGATCTAGTTGATGTTGGCTTCTATTTATTATGGAAAACTTTCCACTTCTTGTGGAGTGACAGAAGTTAATTGAGAGTGCTGCATGGGGAGTGAGCAGAAAAGGGATGCCTTGGTGCAGGAACGGTTTCAAAATTACAAACACCCACAAAACTGCATGTGTGAAAAAAGGTGGGAGCAGTACAAAAGTCCATGGGAAGCATAAAATATAGGTACATTTAAGGTGCAAAGAGAACTTTTTTCAGGTTGATAAGTTTCACAAAAGGAAAATAAATGTAATAAGTATAGTAATATATAGAAGACTGCAAAATATTTCAGCCACAGTAAATGCTCAAAAATCCCTGGTCAACTGTCATGGGCAACACTTGGAAAAAGAGCACAAAAGGAGTTTTCCTTAGTTCTTCGCACCCGTAGGCATGTGTCAAACACACTCACAGCCCTTTTGTTCTCCCTGAACATAAAGCATTTGGGTTTGCTCTTTATATACAATCCACCATTAGTGAGCTCTGTAGCCTTATTCTCAGCTATAACTGTTCTTGCTCTGACTCCAAAGGCACTGTGCCTATTGGAAGCAAAGTGCTGTTAGAGACTGAGGAGAGAGGCATTATATCAGCTGCTCAGTCCCATGGCACAAAATATGCCTTAAAGGATGCTAAGAAAAAGTTAATTCTCTTCTAACTTTTCAACTCAAGAGCTGAAAGCTGACCATGTGCATAGTTATAATTTTCCACCACAAATCCATGTTTACTTTTCAGTTTTATCCACACAGAGAACAAGGTTGGAGCTGTTGCAATCACGTGTTTTTAGCATAAGATCCCAAATCTTTAAAAAGAAAGCAATTAGTTTGGAAGTAAAACGCTATTCTGTTTGTGAAACTCTAGTGTGCTTCTTCTAGACTTAGGAATTCCTAGCACTCGGTATGTCGTTTTAATTAAGAGCAACTAATTTCCACAAGCACTGCTTCACCTACAATGGTAGGTTTAACTTTAATTAATGGTTGGGAAGGAGTTGAAGGGAAAATATAAAGCTCCAGCTTGGGGCAGTTTACCTTGAATCATATCTGGTCTTTCTCAGTTGTAGACCTAAACTCCCCCAGCTTTAACAAATTCTGATCAAGACTTTGAGTCTTGTGAAAGGATCAACTCTAATACCCTTAAAAATCAGGATACAGTAGAGGCAGTGCACCTGTTCTCGTTTTCTGAAGAGCATTCTTGGTTTTCTTAGGCTTTAGCTGCAAGGTGATTTGTCCCAATTCTAACAACTAGTGGTTAAATCCTGTTTTTAATCAGTTCCTACAAAATTACAGGTGTTCAAAACTCATGAGGCAGGATCCCACAGACACTGAGATTCTTAAAGTAAAATGTTTCCATTTTTCATCTTGTTTCTGATCCCTTCTATTAAACTGGATTCATTGCATTTTGCTGAGGCACAGCTTGGAAAAGCTAGTTGCAAGCTATAAAAATGGGAGTGATGCAGAAAGGAAGACAGACCATAAGAAATGGAAGGCTAAGAGGACATGGTTTTGATCATAGGTTTATCTTGCTTTATTTTGGTGGAAAAATAAGGCCTTTATGGCTGTGCTGAAAGCAAAAGACTTGGAGGGAAGCTGTTTTTTCATTTAAATGTGGTGTTACGAAAAAAACAAAGAATAAAAAATGGCCAGAGATCTGTGGAATGAAGACTTACCAATCCCACTTCTGATTCAGTGTTTTTTCACTTGCAGGGAAGGTGTTTGCCTAGTAAAGTTGGAGCCAGTCCAAAACAAAAGAGGTTGTACTCATATCTAAGACCTATAATATTTTGGCTGCTCATGCCTGGTAGAAATCACAGGACAGCTATCACATATCTTCCTATTACACATGCATAATTTACTTTAGGAAAGATAAGAATGGATGGATGTAATTTTTATCTGCTCATGGCAACAAAAAGACCTTGCACCCACCCTGCCAATTCAATTTACAAAGTGATAATAAGATTTTGCTTCTTTGGAGAGGGAGGGGAGTCAGCAATGCAGAAATGCTTGAGAGATGAAGTGATCCTCACTTCTAATCAGAAGAATTTAGATTCTCCAGACCTTAGCATGGAGCCAGCTAGAGAATTTGACGCTATCTGTGAAGAGCATTAGAAGAAGGGTATGAACTTGAAATGTGCACTGAGGAATATTAAAAACGTCTTTGCACTGTGTGGTACTGAGTGTAGCTTCTGACATATAGCAGAGAAACCTTACGGCTTTTCTAAATGCCCGATAATTGCTCTGGAATGTATGATACAACTAACACTTGCCAGAGTGTGAGTAATTGTGGCTGTTTCTGATCTTGATTCCAGCTGGGGGGGGAGTGGAAGAAGGTCAGCAAAGGACAGCTCAGATGTATATCACATACTCAAAAGGCTGACAGCCTCCCTCTGAGAGCACCCTTTGCACAGGTACAAGGACACTTGATACACTTTTTGTGGACTCAAAGAATAATTTAGGTCGGAAGAGTTCTCTGCAGGTCATCTAGCCAAATCTCCTGGATCAGACCAACTGGATCAGGTTGCTCGGTGGAAATCTAAGAAGTCATTTCCAATGCAGAGAACTGCAAGTACCGCTGAGAGTCTGAGTTGGTTGGTTTGCTTTTCAGTATTAATGCAGCTCCTTTGAATGATTTTTATTGGATTTTGAGGTGCAGTTAGTAAGACTGATGTTCAGCATTTAGATACCTTGGATGTGGACTAGTTGTCCTAAAAATCCCATGCAGGACTTTTATGAAAGCCTCTGTTTTGACCAAGCTGACACATGGCGATAGAGGTGTAAAGGTAAGGGTAACAGTGTAACCTTCATTTTCCTGGCAAGATAAGGAGGCACATACTGACTGTTTTTTGAAATATCAGCTTTTCTTAGACTCCATGGGTTTTATCAGGTCAAATGCACAGCATGAACCCTACATTCTGGCACTCTGAGTTCTGGTTTACTAGGAGTTAGCACATACAGAAAAATGAAAAATAAATGCACAGAGGACTGGAGTCCTCAGTTTTAGAAACTTGCTTTCAGGTAGGCCTAAATTCCAGTTTTAGGAAAGGATGAGAAAGGTGCTGCTTATATAATTGAATCACTTTACTCAGCTTACACTTGAATGAAAAGAAATTACCAATACAGTGCTTAAAACCATCATTTCATCACCTATTTTACTTGTAGACACTCACAGATCATGAAACATGGTCAGACAGCAAGTGTAAAAGCCTGAACACACATGTATGGTTGTAGGAGAGAGGGGAAGCAACCTGGTTCAAGTGAAGTAAGAGAGAGACAGGCCTGCAGGCTTTCAGTCCTTACATCTCGGTGGGTCTTGAAATCCAGCCCCTAAACCAATATCCAATACCGGACATCCAAGATTTGTTACAGCCTTAAGTACTTTGAATCCAACCAATTCGTACATTTACTGGTATCTGCTTTAATTTTTTCATTGGCCTTTCCCCACCTGCTCTTTGCTTTATCTGTCTGGTATTAGCCACTCTGAAGTAGGGTCTTTGTTTAACAGACACAGCTCACAAATTTTGTCTGTCTTCATGGTCAATGTACAATGTCCCCCTGGCCCTGACTGCTGGGGAGCAAGAGCTGCTGAAAGGCACATTTCTCTCCATGGCTGGACTCCCATTTACCACTCAGGTCTCCAACAGCAGATGGAACCTGCCTGGAGGGGACACCCTGGTGGCCCACATGGTCGATGGCACTGTGTCCCAGCTAAGAACCAGCATGTTGACCTCCAGACCTGAATGATCCATGCAGATGAATGTTTTGTGTGAAGAAACTCAGCTGATGTAATCCTTCATTTTTTTTTTTTTCAGGATACATAAAAATCATGGACAGAATTACTGCTTACCAAACGGCATTTGACTTTTTTTTTTCCTTTTCTTTTCCTACAAATGTATCATTTAGCTTCCTTAGAAGAAACTAGAAGTATTTTCCGGGAAATACAGTGACTGAAGCACACCTGTTTCATATACTTTTGCTTAGCATGTTCTGAGAGAAAGTTAATTAAATTTCCTGAAAAAGATCCTTCCACTTGCATGCATCCTTCATTCAGAAATTCAAAGTCAGTGAGAAAATGTAATAGAAACAGTATTTTGTATAGGGACTTGCATAATATATAGTAGATCTCTAATTTGTTTAACAGAAGGGTTGTATTTTTCATTCTAGTGCCATCCTTGCTTTCTGCATTATAGCTCCAATGCACAGGATGAATCATTTTATTCTGCAAATAATCACATGATGATTTATCCTACAAAATATCTGTTGTCTCCGTAAAGTAGAGTTGAGTCAAACAGGAGCCCAAGCATGTGTGATTCTTTACCGTAAATGTGGTACTAATTTGCCCTCCATTTGTCCTTCAGGACCCTTGCTGAGGACCCTTCCACCAGCTGTATGAGGAAGGCTGTGCTGTTCTGCTGCGGTTAGTCATGAATATATTTGAGCGATGGCTAAGACCGCATCACTTGATGGGAATGCAGAGAGGGCGGATGCTGAGGCACCTGTAGGATATTCCTAGTGCTGTGCATGGGCCAGACCCTAAGTGCCGCAAGGGTGATGGGCAGAGTATTTGTTCTCTGCCTCTTTACTCAGGTGTTGGGGGGAACTGAAATTTTGGCTAGTGGCAAAATGTTTCCAAAGCTGGGAGAACTTGGAAAGCAGAGGTGTGTGGTTGCCATAGGCACGCTGGTGCTCTCTATGTATTTCTCTCCATTTCCATTTTTCTTTGCATCTCTCTCTGTACTGTCTTTCTACATAAACATCTATGTATGTCAGAGAGCTCTTAAAGGTTAAAGCAGTCTATGCTGTGTTTATTCCACCTGTCAGCGATACTTGAAATGTGAGGTTTGCTGCCTCCAGACCCTGAATCTTTCTCCCTCCGAACAACCCAGGGAGCAAAGGAACTTGATGTATCTGAGCAGGGGGCTTCATAGAAGTCGTTGACTAAAAAACTTCAAAACAATCAAGGCAGAGTGACATAACCAAAGACTCCCCTATAAACAGGAAACCACCACAGCTTCATATAAACTGTAACTACTATTCACTTATTTTATTTTACTTCCTATTTTCACCCTCCGACCTTTTCAAGGTCTGATTTAATTGCAGAAAAGCAAACATAAGAGAAGTTATTTCGCAACATTAGAGCAGAAATGCCTAAATGCATTGTTATGAGTATAACAGAAAACCACAATTGAAGGCATTGAGTAAGAATATTAAGAGCATATTTCTCTTAGGAGCATTTTGATGAATGCAGGTGTGCCAAGTGTGGTTCTTCTCAACACTGTCAAGCCGGACTCAATGTAGTAATAGTGTTACTCTGTCCTTAAGAATCTCACATAAGCCTGTAAGACCATTTTTATTATTTTTCCCATGCAACACTAATGAAATCAATAGCATAAGTATCCCATAATTTTCTGTGGGACTTTGGTATCATAGAATCATAGAATTGTCTAGGTTGGAAAAGTCCAACCGTAAAACTAACACTGCCATGTTATCACTAAACCATGTCTCTAAGCACTGCATCTACATGTCTTTTAAATACCTCGAGGGATGGTGACTGAACTACTTCCCTGGGCAGCCTGTTCCAATGTTTGACAACACTTTCAGTGAAGAATTTCTTCCTAATATCTGATCTAAACCTCCCCTGGTGCAACTTTAGGCCATTTCCTTTTGTCCTATTGCTTGTTACTTGGGAGAAGAGACTGATCCCCACCTCTCTACAACCTCCTTTCGGGTAGTTGTAGAGAGCGATAAGGTTCTCCCCTCAGCCTCCTTTTCTCCAGGCTGAGTAACCCCAGTTCCCTCAGCTGCTCCTCATAAGACTTGGTCTCTAAAGTCTTGCTCTCTTTAGCCTTCATTAAAAACATTTAACAAGGTTAATTATAGAGTGGTGAGTTTTTCATATGTTGCTATTTACCTTCACTTACAATGCCAAGGGTTGGGGCTCTGCTGGTCAACAAAATTGCATATTATAATATAGACTCTCAACTGGCTCATTAGAGCTTAAGAGTAGTTGTATATTATTTGCTTAGGTTTTTCTTTCTTTTCTGAACTTCATCAGATCCAAATTGCATGCCCAGCTGTTCCCACACATGAAATTGTTGTTAGTCTGTTGGAGCTGTGACCTTTGGATGGGGGGATAGGGAAAAGCAGGGGCCCAGCTCTGGCACTGCTGTGAATCTGTAGTGTTTTTAATTATGCCATTCAGTTACACCACTTTACACTGAAGCAATTAAATGCAGAATGATGTCCATGACCATCAAAATAGATTTGTCTATAAATAATTCATCTTAAGCTAGTGCAAGTAACTAAGGTAGTGACTGTCTCTTGCTCTGTGCTGGGTGATGGAAACACTAGTTGGTAAATTTTCACATGTTATATACTCACTAGGGTGTGGGTGGGTTACTTATATATGTTAAACAGACAACTTACATATTATTGCCTCTGCTTAGGGACCTGCCTCTCTACATTTGCTTCACAGAGAATTTGCCTGTTTAACTGTGGTCACAGTGCAGTTGGACACCTTCACTAGTCAATAGTCTCCAATGGGAAGTGTGAATTCCCCTCCTCGTTGTGTCTGACGGTGTGACTGAAGGACATTTGCACTGTATTATGCATAATACCAGATGATCAATGCTATCACCGTCCTCCAGCAAGGGCACAGCATGGGAATGAAGAATCAAACTGTCAGTCCAACTTTATTTCTAGCTCAAAGTGCTCAGGAGCCATTGCTCTGTCCCTTCTCACTTCTTCTGCAATGACATCACAGATGACTTTTCACATATTGGGTCCTTAGTATGCAATTAAGAAATGAGAGGCTGATCTTGGTCGACTTTGGGTTTTTTGAGCCTTACATTTTCCAGCTTTCCTGTGTGACCCTTAGGTCTAGAAACTTTCTCTTTTTAACAAGAAAAAAAAAAAAAAGTTCTCATGTAATCGCAGGATGCTGGGAGCTGGAGTTTGAGGGAAAATACTGCATACTGGTACACTGGTGACATAATTAGAAAAGTCACCAACTGAGCTTCCAGCAGTGCAGCATTCCTCTAAGCCTTCCTCAGCTCTGGGGAAGAAAACTCAGCTGCTCTGATCCTGAAACCGTGCACCAGGGGCTGTCCTCAGCTGTGCAGGGCAGAAGGGCTGGAGCCCTGCGGTCGGTCCCCCCCTCTGTCTTGCAGCTGCAATTAGGGAAAGCATCGGCTGTGGCATGGTATCCCCTGGAGAGAAGAAGGTCACTGCCATATCCTGTCCACACTCACTTGCATGGCTGCTGAAGGCCAGTGACAGCGTGGCCCACTGGTCACAGGCACTTCCCAGTGGCAGAAGGCTGTATGCTATGAAGCGAAAAGTTTTTAATTACAAACACTGTTGTGGGTTAACCCCGGTAGGCAACTAAGCACCACACAGCTGCTCGCTCACTCCTCCCCCAAACCCAACTCCCAGTGGGATGGAGGAAGAGAAAAGGAAGAGGAAAAGTGAGAAAACTTGTGGGTTGAGATTAAAAAAAAACAATAAGCAGATGAGAAATGGAAGAAGAAAGAAAGAAAGCAAAAGAAAACAAGTGATGCAAAGGCAATCACTCACCACCTCCCATGGGTAGCCCAGTGCCTGTCCAGTTCCTGAGAAAAAAATGGGTAAGCTCCCTAAACTCCCTTGTCTCTGTTTTTGTGGTTAAGCATGACATTATGAGGCATGGAATATCTCTTTGGTTAGTTCAGGTCATCTGCCTGGTTGTGTCCCGTCCCAGCCTACTGCGCATCCCCAGTCTGTTCACGAGGCAGGGGGAGTACAGTAAGAAACAACTGTGCAAACACTCTACAGCAATAGGTAAAACATTGCTGTGTTATTTGCATTGTTTTGGTCACAATTTTAAACCACTGCACCATATGAACTGCTATGAAGACAATGAACTCCATCCCAGTTAGACCCATTACAACCTTCCCTCTTTGAAAATAAAAGGTTAATCCAGCACTACTAGTAGGAAATGTTATCAATTATTTCAACAGAATTTAGTACCTGCTTGCTACCCTTTTCCATTTGCATAGCTTCTCTGAGCTGCAGGAAAGGATTTGAATAAAAGAAAAGGCAAAGTAAACCCTCATCCTCCTGGGACAAAATGTTCCTGCTGTTTTCCTACTCTTTGACTTCAAAGCAAGAGTTTCAGGAACAGCTACAGCACTGAGTATTATGAACCATGAATGTACCTAACGTTATTCAACATAAAGTGTGTCAGGAGAAAGTAATCCAGGAATATCAGTCATTGTTGTGCTGGGAGAGGGGAGTCAGACGGGTGCTCGGTGCAATACAGCACTCTCTGAACAAGTCTCAGGCAGGCTCAGAAGTGAACGTGTGACTCCTGGCTCTGCCTGCTGACATGATTAAACATGCGCCAGCACGGCTGTTGTTTGGTGCCGTTGGGCCATATTCCCCTGGAAATCCAGAGCCTTTTGTCAGTGATGCTGGAGTTTGGAGTGGCACTTCTGTTTCCCATCATGCCAAGGTAAAGAGAAGGCTGCCTGACTTGGGAGCAGGTGAGTTCTGTGTTGGTCGTTTTTAAGTTGTGTGGGGTCTTCTTCAGTGAGCCACTTCCCAGGATATTCGCCTGAGCTGTTGTTGAAAGGTTTTAAAGGACAGAGGTGGGGTGAAGGAGAAATGTGCATATTTCCCAGAAACAGTGCTTTGGATTCTATAAATGTGTGTTTGAGTACATGTATGTGTATAAGATACCTACCGTATGATGCAGATGATACTACATAGTCAGCTGGGTGTAGTGACTGGGAGATTTGTCCCCTGTGGTACTACAGTCTTGGGAACTGCTCATGGATTTGTTACAGAATTGAATGATGGTAGACTCGATGCGTTTTGGCACATGATCCAAGCTCATAGCCTTCCCCCTTGTAGCTGCTCGATACCTCTCAGGAGCCCTTGTTCACCATCCTCTTCGGATGTGAATAACATTTTTGGTATCTTAAGTGGACACTCTCCTTGGCTCAAAGCTGAGGATCTGCTTTAATCAGAGTTAGGGCTGAAACAAGGCCTTGCAAAGCCACCTGTGAGTGCATCCTGTGGGTGGGGTGAATTTTCATACCAGTCGTGAAAACGTTTGGTTTTGCTTTTTATTATCTGCATATTGTGCTATGGGGGCTCTGCGATAAGCATTGGCTGCAGGGGCAATACTTAGCACGGATGTTGCACAAACTAACGGCCCATGGTGAAGATGCCACAGACGTTTCTCTGTGTGGCATTCTTCAAAACTCATTCTTTTTGGTAACAATATTGACAGTTAAAAATAGTAATCATACCATAGAGAAGCCTGGGCTTTAGTGGGTATCCATAAAAGGAGCAAACATGACTGAAGAAACTGAATTGCTCATACACATCAGGAGGCTTCACTGACTGCATTTACACATGGCTGTGACCTCCCCCATTCTTCACAGGCTAAGAAACCCTCAGCTAGGGACACTCATCAAAAAAAGTGTCTTCAAGGATCTGCTTCTGTTAGCAAGAATGGTATCTACTGCTTTTCTTAACTGAAAATGATTTTCCTTATATATACAGTAAGGGATTGTTATCTCTCTTTCTAAAGAGCATAGGTGACGTTTATGGTACTTATAAGTGTTTCTTTTAGCAAACAGCTCCAGGATTAATAAACCCTTCAAGGATTATCATGGCAAGATTTCTGTTACGATGCACGTAGCACATGAGATGCGAGAAGCAGGTGCTGTGAAAGTTGCAGAGAAGAATAGATGTTTAGTAGAGAAGGTAGAAAAAGACAGTGATGAAAATAAATGGAAAGAAATTTGTCTCAACAAACGTTTGCCAAGAGCCTAATTTTTGTGGTGTGGACCAAAATTGCTGCTGACATTTTCTATAATGAAGTTTCTTCCAATTTGCTCAAAGTTGCCAGCTGCACTCTGACTCATCCATTTTATCCCCAGACTGGGTGTATAAGACAGACCTCCACATCTGCAGGACCCGGGCATCGTCCTGCAAAATGCTTCTTCTAGGAAGGGCTGGGGCAAGTGAGTGCATACAGATCTGGGGCTATCCTCTTACCACTGTAACAACAAAGTCCGGACTGAGAAAAATCAGCTTTGTGTCCAGATCCTTCTCTCTGGCCTTTTTTCCCCCCTAACATTAAGTGTTGCTTAAACTTTTTTTCTGAATGCTTAAAAAGTGGCTATGTTGCATCTCTATTTTTGCTTTTCTGGCTGGATTTATAGGTGATGCAGTTTGGCATAGTTCTATCAAAATCAGAGGAACTATGCCAATTTCCACCAAACAAGGATGATCTGGGGCTTAAAATGCATATTCAGAATAAAGTAGTACTATACAGAAAGTAGCTGAGGGTAATGAGGCAAGGATTGCAGCTAGCCATTTCAGAAGTGTATTTATGAGCCTTAGAGCCACATTTCTCATTGCTAGGAAAATAATATCTGTTCTGTCACTTGTTAATATAATTATCCTCTATTTCAGGAGAATTAGCAAGTCACAGTGCATTTAGAAATTGCTGCATTGGTGTTTTGTAAAGTTGAAAAAGGAAAACACATTTGACACATTTAGCGCTCCAAATTGTGCATTGTATTTATCTTTTGAAAAGATTCTGTTACCTGTCCTTCTCTACAGACAATCATTGACCCATAAGTGTGAATAATTTGTTTTGCTCTGGAAAATTTCAGCCACTGCTAGGATTGACTAAAAGGAATTGTTGTTTCAGCAATAATCTCTATTGATGTGCTGTGTATTAAGCAATAAACGGCTGCTGAAATTGATTAATCATCCAAGTGGAGATGAGATTTTAAAGCAATTTTGAATTCTGTTCATTGCACTCACATTTTTTATTAAATATCCCCTTGTTGTGGTGTTATGCTACAAGATGAATAGAACTTTTTTTATCAGACTTCTCGGTGTCATACATTACTTTCTAAACATTTGGGATGTTTGAAAATCCCTGATATAAGCAGCTCTATTTCCAAGCCTTCACTGAGGAAGGAGAAAAGGATAACCTTGTCTTTTAAAACATGTTTGTCTGTGGTTTCTTGTGTGACAGCAGACTCTTTTTTTTTTTTTTTTCCCCACTTGGCAATATATAGGACAAGGAGAATTGCCAGAGCAGGTTAGACCCAAGGTTGATGAAGGCCAGTCTTCTGCAGCTGGCAGCAGACAGCACCGGCTGCTTCAAGGGAGGAGACAAGAAGTTTCACAGCTAGTGGCAACTTGAAAATTAACCTCTGAGAAATTTCCTCCCAGCTTCCATGGGTGGAAAATTCTTTTATGCCTGGAGGCAGGAAGGTTTGCAGTTCTTCTTCTCCACCCCACCCCTGCTTTTTTTTTTTTTTTCTTTTTGTTTGCTAATATAGTTCTGGCTATTCTTGATAGTTGTATAAAATCTTGGACCTTTCTGATTCCTTTGGAGCTTTAGCCTTGATGATACATAATGACAAAAACTTCCATGGACAAATTGAAATTGGTGTGAAACACTGTGTCCTTGCATCGGTACAAAATGCGTCACCTTCCAGTCTCAGCAAGTCTATTGTGTTTCTAACGGTTTCTGTTATCAGCACCTGGTTAGTTGCAAGCTTTAGGCCAAAGAGGTTTGTTATTTGCTTGCTGTTATCCCTTTCCTCTTTTTACCTCTTGTGTCCTTGGAGTGCAATTTTTTCGAAGTAGGCTCATCTCTTTTATACAGCTTCTGTACAGCACTCAGTTCACAGTGGACATCAGCTATTTGCAAGAGAGAAATATGCATTAATGCCTAGTTTAAGTTAATTCTTGGGGAACTGAACACTGTTCAGGTTTTTCTGGCTCTTACGTGACTAAATGTAAGTAGAACAACAAAAAACACCTGAAAAAAATTAACAGCTCTGGCCATGAAATGTGTTACCATGTCCCTCGCTAACAGTGCATGCCAAGGTACAAGGTCTTCTGATCCACCAAACACTTGAGGTACCTGGAGGAGTTGTGATGTTCAGGTATTTTGACAGTGATGTGTCTTGCTTCAGGATTTCTCTGCCCACATTTGCCAGGGTTTCTTATCTCTAATGATGAATGATCATGAAAATGGTGGCGTATTTGACTGTATGAGAGTGTTTTAAGCTGACAGATTCCTTCCACTGAGTTTCCTGGAGCTGCTCCTGTTTGCACTACACAAGGTGAGAATGGGACACACAGAAATGCTGTGTTGGTCAGAGAATATGAGCTTCTTCCCTGCTTTCCCTTATGGCTGATTTCTGAGCTTTCTAAATTTATAGACTCCAAGGCTTTGAAGACTTGACATCAATTTCTGCTTTCCCTCAAAACCTTTCTGATGAATTTGACTTCCAAGAAATAGGCTTCACATTAAGACAAAACCAAGTCTGTCTTTATTATCTCCTTGTAGTTTAGATAGGTTTGCAGCAGAGACTGCATAGAAAAGCAGTTTTCTTTTATTTTTGTTTAAATCCTGATAAGCAGGAGCAGAGTTGGAAATAGCTACTGAGAGAGAAGCAGAAAGGCTAGCTCAGCACTAAGTGAAGCGTTTTACTGTTTTAATTTGCTATTTCTCTTTGCAAAGAGATACGTTTTGATTGTAGCATGGTGCTTTCCTGGAAAGGTATTTTACAGGGAGGCTAGAGTGGATGGGGCAAGATTTAGGGGATAAAGGCCAATCTCTAAATCTGATGGAAATTTCAGTTGATATAATGTGGCCATTATAAACTCGGTGCTCAACTCTGCTTTTGAACAGATGTCTGACCACCGCTACTGTTTTGGAAGAAACCTGGATCCTAAAGCAGCTTCTTTTTATGCAGAGACTCCTCATAACAACTTCTACAGCACAGGTTGTCAATGTGTTTAGTTTTGCTGCAGTCCTAATGGTCAGGTGAATGTGGTGTAGGTACACACACAATAAATACAATGTCTGTGTGTGTGTGGAGGGGAGGGATACATGTATACGTCTAACTGTACTTGTGAATTTGTGTGTGAGATTAAATAGTCCAATCAGGACAACTATGTTCTAGCTGCTCTTCAAAGCCAGCTCTCAGGCTATATCAAAATTTAAGGTAAATTAATGCCAGTCTTTTCACTACTTCACATTCTAATTCAATGCCAGTCGAAGTAAGGGCATGGTCCTCCACAAATGAAGTAACTGAGATTGGTTTCATTCGCTGTCAGTAACACGGCAGTGATTTATACCAGCTGAAACCAGACTGGGTAACACTGCTTACAGAAACATGGTGTTTCTGGTTTCAAAAAGATGTGGGATTTTTTGCGTTTGTGTCATGATTGCCTGCTTTCAGAGTGCTGCTTTGTCAAACAATAGCCATTTTGGTGCCAGTTTATCAAGTCTTCACGGATTTGTGCTAATCAGTTTTTGTCATAAAATAACACATTTCTTTTCAGCCCAGGCAAATAATTCAATTGGAAAAAAAAATAATTCCATTGCCGTAGTTTATCTGCATGATATTTATCATCAGCACACAGCAGTGGCATCTCAGGAGATCTCAAATGCAGAACTTGTGATAAGGTGAAAATACAAATGCTAATTTTTCATGTTAGTTACCTTTTAAATTTTTTCTTATTCTTCCCATTCTCCGATGAGAGCAGTAACCTTTCTCTGAACATGCCTGTAGGCCTTTGTGCATGCCGATCTGGGCCAAGGTAGCTGTGCTAGAAGCACTTTCTGTACAGGTAGAGGCTTGTGGAAAGCCTGGGAAGTGGTCAGCACTTCAGCAAAATAGTAATTACAGATGGCAGCACAAGGAAGAGGCCAATGCTCACAAGGAGAGGGGAAACATTTCGCTGGGTATCATAAACATTTTCAGCCTCTTGTATGATGACATGGTTCTGCCCTACGGGTCTGCCCTTGATATACTTCAAGCAATGGATGCAATTTCAGAAGAATCAGATGATGGGACTAGTACCATTAATTTTCACAGAAGAGTATCTTGCTCATAGTCCAGTAGATCTTGCTAGGCCTGGAGGAACAAAAAAGAGGCAATTAGTGCTTTCAGGAAGGTGAGATGATATAGAGGTATTGACTAAGAAAATTCATACATCCCAGGCCTATTTCATTTCTCTTTTCCCTCTCTGTTTTATATTATTAAGACCCTGCACAGTGCTTTATCAGTCTCCTTGGCAGAGCTATCTCATTTGTGGTTATCTGACTCTGCTTCATTTTTATGCCTGTATTACTGGTTTATTGGATTGGACAGTTGACTACAAGCCATCTAGGGAGACTGTCAGCAGTAGAATATCACATTACTGAAGTTAACAGAAATTCAGCTCCTGTACGTTTTCATGCTATTTGCTGAACTAAACAGAAACATCCTGAGATATTTCCCAGAAGGACACAATTTTTCACTGAGATATGTCCATGCTATCAACAGGCAACTGGACATTGCTAAAATAATACCCTCAGCATCATATAAACTCACATAAAACATGAGTTAAGGATGTGTGAAGCAGCTGGAATACGGCATAGCTCAATCTAGTTTATACCCCGGGTCCCAATGTGGCTTTGCTGTTGGAAGGTAACATCAGCGTAACTGTAAAGGGAACATTATGGGCAAGTTTGGGGGGCCTTGGATTAACCACAGACTAAAGGCGTACCTAACAACAGTTAACCCCAAACTGCACTCTAAACTGTCATCCCATTTCATGTTCTCCATGAGACTGACGCATCCAAAGGTCATTGCATCAAAACTAAAAATGTTTGTATTCAATCTTGGCTTTTGACTACAAATCTGAGCTGAAGGAGGAGCTATAAAGCTTAAGTGAAGCAGCCCTCCCTACTTCAAAACCCTTGCTCAATTTGAATATTACTTATTGGTGCAAAATTACTTCATTTCGTAGAGTCTCACTTTCTAAAGAGAGGGACCCACCTGCTAACCAGAAAACAACACAATACATTAAACTGACATAAATTTTGTAAACAGTATTTTCTTCATGTATTTAAACAATCAATCAGCCACACTTTTATTGTGAGAATAAGCTGTTACTGTACATGACGTTAAATAACACCTCCTGATCGGAATGGATAGAGAGGTGGGAAAACCAATAGCAACTTCATTCCTTCGGTGTAAGACCATTTTATTGTATTGATAGAAAGATGAAGAAGAAGGGTGCAAGGTGGTGAAAGGGTAGTCAGGTAGGCTGACATTAGAATATAAAACTAGGAATAATGGGATAAATTAACCAGAGAAACCTTCATAATATGAATGTCTTGCACTGCAAAATAGTCTCCCCTAGGACAGGAAGGAACAGTTAGCTTATTAAATGTGTAATTTAAAATGATCAGAAAAAAATGTTGGAAAATATTCTGTAGGGAACAGTCTGGGAGACAGACTACTAGATATTTCTCTTCATTGCCTGTGATTACCCACATTCTTATTTTTTTACTGATGTTCAAAAAGTGGAAGTGAAGTAAATGGAGGTTGTGCTTTTCAGTTGCTCAGCTACACAAGCTGAAAAAGTCAGTTTTGATTTCTTAATGGCATTACTTAAGTGAAGAACATTGACCTTTTCTTTAAAAAGGAGAACAAGAGACATATTTATAAACTGAAAAAAACAAGGAATTGCCAGTATGTTAGTTTAAACTCAGGTAGGAATATCAAACATTGAATTCCAGTGCTGTGACAGGAAGATCCCTCAGACACCTCCAGCAATAACGCATGTTTAATCAAGGGGGAAGAATTTTTTTTCTTGTACAAGTGCTTGGAATTTCTAATTCATTTTGTGCAATATTTACTAAAATCTTGGCCAAGGAGCTTGCTTTAGCATTCTTTTTATTGTCTCCCTATTCTCAAGTATTCAAAGAGGCAATTGCCTTTTGTCATGGTTTAGGCCAAATCAGCTACTGGGGACTTGGGGGACCGCTGATGGGACCAACAGATGCTCCCCTCTACCCCTCTTCAAAGAGAGAGGCAGAGGAGGAAAAAAAGACTTACAAGTTTAGAAGGAACTAAACTACTTTAATAACATATTAATAATAAAATAAAAGGAAATAATGAAATATATACAAAACCATATCAAGATCCCAGGATGACAATCACATCACCAGCTGGCACTGGGGAAGTCCCAGGCTGGACTCAGTGACAGATGGGAACTGAATTCCAGATCTGGATTCAGGATCGGGATCAAAGGCAGATGAACAGATAGAGTCCTCCTCAGACGTTGGCCATTGAAGAAAGAGAGCTGACCCTTTGGTCCCTCAGGTTTTATACTGAGCATGAGGCAGATGGGATGGAATACCCTGTTGGTCAGTTTTGGGTCACCTGTCCTGTCCGCTCCTCCCTGCAGGTGGGACCCCACTATGCTGTTCTTCTTCCAACCCTCCAACGGGGCAAATAACAGAGTCATCTGCCCTTGGGTGTTACAGCAATTAGTATAAGCAATACTGCATACCATGCCTGGGCATCAGCTATAAACATAGTTGTTATCACTCTGAGAGAGCGAACACTGTCTGCACAATATGCTGTTAATTTCAGTAGTTAAAAGAGGCCCAGCTAAGAAGCAATGTTACTGAATAAAATTGGTTCAGTTTTACCTCAAACCAGGACATCTTTTTGGATGCTTTGGGTTTCTTTTTCCATTAAATGTTTTCCCTCTCTGGTTATTGGGAGTCATCTATGCATTCAAACAGAATAAATTACACTTTATCTACTTGACAAAGTCTGTTATGCTGTTAGAATGCTCCACGTGGTGGGCATATACTTGGCAATGGGGGGTTGGACTAGATGATCTCCAGAGGTCCCTTACAACCTTGACCATTGTGTGATAATTGAAGCACTTCTCGTTTTTAGTGATTTAAATGCAAGAGGATGTTTCTGCTCCTGAAATAGTGGAATAGTTATTAACTTCAGTTAGGATAGGTTCAAGTCTTAAGTCAGGAGAAAGAAACTTAATGCTCCTCCTTTCCCCCATCACTTTGTAGGAGACTTCAAATTGCTTTGCTACAAACTTCCCGTTTCCCCTGACTCCCATAGATAAAGCCCAACAGTGAAAACTGGGAGCGAGATATGACCCAAGGAGAATTCTCCTTATTCACCTGGAGATCAGGATAGTTTTTCAAGCCGCTCAGCAACTGTCTTACAATCTTTACCCTGTGGTTGTATACAGTGGTAGTTGGTCAGTATACTGTTACGCAGTAAGGGGTAAAATGGTCCAAGACTGCAGTAGGAGCTCTGGTCCAGAGGGTGAAATGGACCCACAGGACCCCTGGGGACCTCCTGCAAGTTCTGGTTAGTAGCAACTCGCTCCCACTTTACGTTTCATGGGAGAGAGTGGCAGGCTGTGTAGATTCAGGTTTGGTGACTCAATGACCAGTAATGGTAATAAAGCATTTCCTCATTGATTTTGGTTTCGGGATCAGATAAGCAGTGTGTTAGATATAGTAGTCAGGTGCCTATTCTTGCAGGTTAGACACTCTTGTAGTCAAAGTGAACTTTTTTTTTTTCCCTCTGAAAGACAAAGGAGCTTTAGTGTGTGCATGCATGTATATGTATGCATGTTTATATATACACATATAGATAAAATTGCTAGTCTATTTGCTTGCATACCCAAGGCTAATGAAATAGACAGCAGATGTCACAGAGAGATCAAAGATAGATATTTAGACTAAATTTAAGCCAAAAAGCTTTAACAATGCCCTTTATTTCTGGATAAAGATGATGATTCAGATTTAATGCTTCAAACTATTTTTCTCTTTCTAAGCCTGTGTGAATGGTGGAGACTAACATTTTTCAGATTGCTGAAGACAGCTCCTTCTCAAACATGGGTGAGATTATTTGTGAGAAAGAAGTGGGTAGTCAAGTAGGTACCGCTCTAGAGCTGAACAAAATGGTTTTGTGCCAGGCACTGCTCTGCTGCATCACCCTCTTGTACATGAGCTTGCAAGGTCTTTGGAGCCAAAGTTAATTCCTCCTGTATATCAAAGAGAGATGCTTCCCAGCTGGGAAGCTCACCTGGGGCCTCTTGCTGCTGCTGGGCTGCCAATAGCATTAAGAAACCCCCTAATGGCATAGACTGAAACGTTGCTTAGACCCTTCAGTAGATTAAATTCCTCTTACGCTGCTAATCCTTTGGGGTTTTAGGGATAGCCCAGATGACCTTATCTGCCACCTATAAAAAAGTGCGTGTGTCTGAGAGGCACCAGATGTGTGAGAAATCTGGGCAATGTGCAGCTTCTCCAATGCCTCCTCCTCCCAGCACTCAGATAATGCTGCCCGCAACTCTTCCCTCCCTTCCCAAAGCAAAACCCTCGTGTCACTATTCCTACTCCCCTACACTGCACCACTCAAACCTCTGGTTTCCACGCCTGACCGACTAACCCTCATTCTGCTGGATGCACAGATGCAATTCTAATTCTTACACAATATCCTCTGAAACAGGCGTGCAGCAAACAAGGGAGCGCTGACATGCAGCCTTGGACAGGAGGCAAGTTACTATTTATAAGTTCCTGCTTTGTGGCTATGTATTTTTCTATTCTGAACTAGTTTGACAATATCCAGATGGTGTTGCTAAAACACACATAGCTCAGAAAAATCGAAATACCCAGTTGTGGTCATAATGCTAGTAAGCTGTATCCAATTTATCTCTTCATATGGTTTGATTTAGTCACCACTGTTAGATCATGAAGGATCCTCAAGCATTTCAGACGTAAATTATGCTCCCCAAACTTGTTATTTTTGTGATGGACAGTCCCCCTTGCATGCCACAAAATCCAGTTAAAAAGAAATCTTTCCTTCCATTTTACATGTACATTGTTTTTCTTTTAAAGAAGCATGGGGAAAATGCTCCCATGCTGCCAATAAAAGCTGTGTATAGGAAGCCACACCATTTTCTTTCTTTTATTTTCATGTTTGGTTAAAGGTGAGCCTAATTGTTTTATTTATGAACTTTATTTATAAGGACTGTGTCCTCAAGGGAGCATTGAGTGACCAACTAATAACCCTAGTTTTATTCAGAAGAGTCTGTGCATCTGGAAATTCATTATATCTGATCATAAATGTGTTTTGACGCTTCAGGAGCTAAGGGGCTAATCCTGGTTCAGTAAAAATATCTATAAACTCAAAACAACTACAGTCTTGCATAGACCTGTTTGAATGCCATTGTAATTGTGCAACAGGTACTTGGAAACAGGGGACAGCTGATCTCTGCAGATAAAGCATTATCATGCTGCAAGTGAAGCTCAATATCCAGAGTCCCCAGTTGGTCTGTTTGATTTGAATGGGCTGTGATCAAGCCAAAGAGGCTGTGAGGCTCACTGTGGGTATCAGATTGCAGGACAGTTTTGAACAGAAAACCCAACTCTCAGGATTAAAACAGATCAGAGATTTGATCTGTGCACAAACTCTCTCCTGCATCTTAATTTTTAGTGTGGGCATTTGTCTATTACTTTCCTTTGATCACTCTGATTAAGCATCCTCAGGGTGAGTATCTTAGCATGGTGAACTAAAGGCTTTCCAAGTCGTGATACACCCTGATACACAGTCAGAGACTCAAAGGGAGGGGAAAACTTCCCTTAACAAACCCGGCATCTCTTCTCCACATGGACAAGAGCAGCCACCACACAACTGGCAGCTAAACCACTCCTGCCCGTGTTCTCCTGACATGGCTTTGTCAGCTGGCACCTGGCAGAGCTGTGCTGGGAGGCAGCTCCAGCACGGTGCTGGGAGCGGGCACGCAGGGGTTGGGAGGGCGGGAGGGCAGAGGGGGTGGTGGGGCTGCTGCTGTGTGCATCCCCTCACTTTCTCATTCCTTGGCCCCAAAAACTTGTGCCTGTCCAAAGCCGACACTGAGGAGGAGAATAAGCGGGGTACTCTCTGGTTCCTTCAATTTATGCTGGATGTAGGTCCTATTACCTTAGTGCATGTGTTGTTTTATAAAATTATCATTTTTTTTCCTTAAACCCAGCTGTAGTTTTTGACTCAGTTCCATCAGTAACAGCTGGTAAGGAAGTGATTTCTTGCTGTACTTCAGTTAAATATTTTGATGGTTTAGCTTTTCATTGGAGGTTCATTTCTTAACTAAGTTATTTTGGGTTTGCATTGTTAAAAAGATGAAAGTAAGTTTAACTTTTTCCATGAAAATGCATTTGTATCAGGGGAAGGCATGAGGCTGGTGTGTCTGTCTGCTAAAAAAGTACTGTGCATCAGACCCCATGGACATTACACCAGTATGATGTTAGCACCCTGGGACAGTTTGCAAACCTGTTTTATTTTTGTATGATGCCGTTATCTTTCATAGCACAAGAAGTAAAGCAGCAGCCTTGGAAAGGCTTTTCCCCTGGATAAACATGAGAGGGTTTTTCTGTCAGCCTCCCACTGAGTGTGTTCAGAGCAGCGGCTGTTACATCAGGTTTTGAGAGATGGTGCTAGATACATTGCGGAGATGAATGACTGTGACGTGGTGCCTGCGACAGTGACAGATGAGGTTACACAGCCCAGGCTTGCCTTGCCGTACCCCTTGCTATTGCAGGACTGCAACCGCCCTGCAAGGCTGTGGGCTGCGAGGCAGAGCACTTCTGGGCTATATGTAAAACAAGAATTAAATAACATGAGCTCTTCTCATATTAACAAAAGGTGGATACAAGAACTGTGGGTAAGCAGCTGAATTTCCTTTAACATGAGAGGTAACATACAGGGTTCTGCATGGTAAAACCTTACGCCTCTTTGCGTTTTCCAAGGCTATGCCTGGGACCACGATAGGGTTCCTCTTCCAGAACCAGAGAGAAAACCTCCTCATGCCGTATTTTCCAGGGAGTGACAGAGGGATGCATTGGGCCTGCAGGCTGTGTGTGTGCTGTGGGATGTCTCACTGGCCCCGTGGCAATGGGGAGGGTGGGTCACAATTGCTCCGTCTCATTGCACTGCAGCTGTGACCCCTCGTGAACGACATGGATGGAGGGGCCAGACAGATTGAGTAGGTCAGTGCATGGCGTTTCGGGTCCTGGAGTGGGAGAGCGGCTGCGATACGGCTTTGCCTGCTCCTCAGCCCCAGGCACCACTGCTGCGGAGGGTGAGGTGGGTTGTGCATCGTGCACCTCTCACCCCAGGGGCATTTCTGCCCCTCGCTGTCCATAGGGCTTGGTTGGTCTGAAGGGTTTCTAATGCTTTCTTTTGCACATTACATAGGCTGTCTGCTATGAGATGGCCCTCCTACCCAGGGCAGAGCAGCCCACAAACTCCAAAGGTTGCTCTTCACCACAGCCCAGTTCACCTAATCCCTGCTGATGGTTACAGATGACTCCCTGGTGGTCTCATCCTGTAGTCTACTGTGGCCTCTACTCCAGAGGGAGTCACAGGGCTCAGCATGTCACTGATGAAGGTGCAATGATAAGAACCTGGAGGATTTGTCCCATCTACTGACCATCTCTCCCTTCAGACAGTGACATGACAGGCTATGCTGGTGGGGCCTCCAGGGAGAAAATGCAGGCTCCAGCCTGCTAGACAAGCATAGCCACTACCATTGAAAGGGGAAGGAAATACATTCATCTTCTAGCAGTGCCTAGAGTTAGGGTGTGGGCCAATTTTCATCATTTTTGTTTTATGGTTTTTTTTGCCTTTTCTTATTTCATTTTTAGTGAGGAAATAGCTCGTGATTCCCAGAGGCAGAAGTTCTCCTGCCTTTAAAATTTAACCTGAAACAATAAAGTAATCTTCTGTTTTAGCCCCCCTGGACCTCAGGCATAAACGGTTTTCATTTGGTGCCCAGCTAATTAGCTTGCTGAGAGGTGTTAATAGTTAAGCTAATAATTACTATACCTTTGCAACTGACCTTGAGGTAACTTTAATGCAGATAGTTTAAAGATAAAAAGAATTATTTCTGGATTTTTTTTTAATTAGAACAAAATTATTTATATATTTATAT
>NW_009647595.1:5280816-5323819 GCF_000708025.1 Charadrius vociferus
CCTATTTCAGGTGATAAGCATAAACCAAAACACATGAAAGTTCAACAACTATTGACCTTAGGGGAAAATTACTATGTTTCAGCATGGCCGATAGCGAAGGTTGGGAAAATGGGCTTCATCGCTTTGTGTAGGTCTTTTGGGGGGTTAAACTTCTCTTTCACTTGTTGAGAATAAAGCACACACAACTTTATTCACACTTTATCCTCTTCTCCCCAAGTGGTGTTCAGCCAATAGCGGCCAGGAGGTTTGGGATGTGCAGAGTTGGCAAAATAAAATACAAAAATGAATTCTGCTACAAGTACAGAAACAGAGGAAAACGCTTCACCCAGACTGGTATGTGGTATTGTTCTTCATCATCACTTTCTGCATTCAGAGACGCACACACTTTTAATGGACCTTCTCCAGCAGAAGGGATGGAGCAACCTTGGAACAATCCCCTTTTGCAGATGGGGCACTGGAGCACAGAGTAATTAATTTGCTTCCCAAAACCTCACTGTGACTTGTTACGTGTGGATGGCAGAGCGAGAAAGAGAGTTCATGTCTCACCCCTCCCAGCAACTGCAAGCAAAACGTAGAAGTAAAAGCCTTTTCTCCGTTTTGGAGCTGAGGGACCTTTCTTCTGATCCCAGCGCTCTGGGGTTATCGCACAGATGTGATTTATGCAGTAATTAAATCTGCAGAATATAGTTAGGTGTCTAAATGCCTTTTAAAATGGTATTTAAAAGACGAGTCCTTGAGGCCTGACATTCAGAGGCACTGACTCCCACCGGTAGCCACCGAGGCCAATGGGACAATTGGTGCTTAAGCCACAGCATGGCCTTGAGCCAGAGTGCTCAGTGCCGTGTGGGAGCAAGCCCAGAATGGCTTTCTCACAATGTACAGCTATCTATTTCGCACTAATTTGTATGACTTTGAAGCAGGAAGATAGCGTGGGATGGTCTATCCTCCTGAAACTGAATAGCATTCTGAAAATTATTGCTGTAGGTAGGTACAGCGGGACCGACAAGCGAAATGCTCTTTTCTCAGGCCAGCCAACGTGCCAGCTCGCTGATTATTCGCTGTATTTGATCTGGCATATATCTACTGTGACTCATTCTCTGCAGCCCCAGGAAAATGTGCTCTCTATAACCATTTTAGAGGCTCTGTTGCTCAGTGTTAGGAAACAGAAGGAAATTCCTTCCAAATATGTTTCATCAAAATGGTGGGCTAGATTTTCTTAAGACATGAAGAAAAAGGAGGAAAAATGGCACACCTATATTACCACGAGTGAAGAAGAGTGTAGTTTGCAGGCAGAGTCTGAGAGATAGTGAAACCATGTTGTACCGAAAAAATAACACTTTTCTAAATATGCCAGTGAGTAAAAGATTTCATGCTGGATCATTAGCACCCTGTCTTGCTCCTTACCTTCTCCTTGCAAAGAAGTAAGTGGAAATTCTGCTCTTGCCTTTAAAACCAGAAGTGGGTGCTATAGTGACTTTATTCGCTATATTCTGTTACTCTCTACTTACCCACGCAGGACCTAGAATCCTGTGACAGGAGGTGAGGTAGTGTGTGGACAGGCTCCCTGCTCAGGTGTCAGACAGGATACGGCACATCGTCAAAAATGGATCCACCTACACCCTCTGCATTTGGTCTTGATGGACCAGGATTGGACAAGGTAGCAGACCACACCTGAAAAACAGACTGGCCTAATGAATGTATTAAGAGGACATTATTCAAAACGGAGGTGGTTATGATGCAGTGTAAAAACCTCTTCATTATTTTAGCTGAACTAGTCAAGTGGCTCTACTCTAGATTTGCCGTGGTGTGTAGGAGAGCAGAGTGATAGCGACCCTTTTCCTTTCTTAGGTTTGGGGTGGTGCTGAGTGTTCAGACCTGTAAAAGCATAAGTTGGCAAAGACTGAGCCTGACAATTATTTTTGTCCATGTACCTGGGGAGCAGGGAGGAGCTGATGGAGATATTTGGGTCGAACATACTCCCCAAGTCCTTTTTTTGTTGTGTGTTTTCAGGTGTTACTGGTCTGGGTGTAAATCAGTACTGGGATGGGAAACACTCAGTGGGTTTAAATAGCCCAGGCTGCTGCAGCAGGGCAGGCTCTCTTCCATGCTTCCCGGTATTTTCCAATGCCATCGCGGGCAGATCCTGTGCCTCTGATCTGCCCCTTCAGTCCACCTCCTTCAAGGAACTGCCCTTTGAGTAACCACAGGCAGTGGTTACACAAAGCAGGCTGGATGGAAGATTTAGCAAGATGAGGGATTTAGTAAGATAGGAGATTTAGCAAGTTTTCCCTCTGCTGACCTCATTCCCAACAGGCTTCTTTTGTCTGGAGCCAAGGCCCCACGCAGGGCAGCTTCTCCTGCTGCTAGTCACCTGCCTGCAGATAATCTGACCTTTTCTTTCTGCAGCACTGGTAACACTTACAAAAAATGATAGCTTGGATGACAAACCTTAGCTTTTATTGAAGGTTTACAAGTATCCCATAGAAATGGGACCCAGGCAGTTTTGGGGAGTGAAGAGCAGTGTGGGCAGCACAGGGTCTGCTGCTGCTTCGGTGTGTTGCCCACTCCTTCCCAGGATGGGTGGCCATGGCTTTCCTCCAGCTGCCGCAGAGCTGATGGGGGATCTCATCACATGTACTCCTCAGCGCGCCGAGCCATGCAGGTATAAAGGATTTCGGCTTAAGTCCCCAACACACAAGCCGACCAGAAATAATTTCAGTATTCTGCAGGATAAATCTGAGTTCCTTTCTTCATTCTTTGTGTGTTGTGTTCTGATCAGCGCTCCTTTGTCTTGGCAGGCGATTGCTATTCCTAATTTGTATAATAAAATCTGTTGTCTCCTTGGACCAGAAGTTTTTCTTTGAACAACATAGACGCCGATTGTTATTGAAATGCATGACATTCATTTTGTGTGTTTGTTCTCAGGAAACTAAATGAGCAGATTTTTCATCGTGTTCTGTGTGGTTTTGCCAAGCTAGCAGGCCATATTTTATCAGCCCCAGACCTGTAAGCGTCCTCTCTTTTGACAGATTTGAAGAGAATTCCTGCTTTCCTCAGCGTAAATATGGGAAAAAAGAAGCAGGAACCAGGTGTCTATTATTTATAATGTCTGATCCTTCCTTTACAGTGAGTTGCATCAAAACAGTCCCTAGAGGGGGGACAGTGTGATTATACATACTTTTACAGGTGGGGAAACTGAGGCACGGCTAGTGGTAAAGCTGGAATAGAGCTGAGGTGCCGACACTCCAAAATCAGTGCTGTGTTTGCTATGTTACACAGCCTCCTTCACAGTGCTTGCACTAACAGCACCTGACCACCTCTTCAACATTGCCGAGTTTATCCTTGTAATGCATCCATGAAGTACTGATGATTTGCTTATGCAGATGGGATATTGAAGCAAATATGTGTGTATGTGCTTTAGGAGCAGGGGAAAGACTTGCATACACACACACACACGCAGAAGGAGGGAGAAGCATATTGTAAACTCTGATCCACTGGAGAAAAAGAAATCTTGATTAATTTTAAACATTCACCTTCTTGCTCTGCTCAGTTGGGCCCAAAATGTTCCATCCTTAATATGCCTGTTACTGACTTGAGGCCCCAGTCTTCAGTGAAACATGTGGTTGCTCTTAATCAGGACTCCTAGAGCGAGACCACCAGCAGGCACTGCTCAGAGTTGAACGTGGGCTCAGCAGCACGCAGCATGCCAAGTTGTGCAGAGCTGTATCATTGTTTTTCAGTACTGATGGGGCTCTTTGCTGGGAGGGGGGGCCCTGCCACGTCCCGAATCCTGCTCGATAAAATGTAAGCTGTGCAATCCTGGTAGCCCTCCCAAAATAGCCCTCATTTTGCACTGTGGTCAACACAGCAGCTCTCTTTGGAAAGGACTGCCCCAGAGAGTGGAAACTGCAAGAAACCTGCAGTGGAGAGCAAAGCGTGTGAAAACTTTTGCTGGTATCGTGTCGCTGGTCCAGAACTTTGTACCCCTTTATTCTCTGCCTAGGGAAAAAAGATTGGACAGCACCACTGTCATGCACACTGAACGGAGGGGTGTCCTCCTTAAAATGCTTGCTGGAGTAAGGTGAGGGCATGTGATGCTATGGACTTACATTTGTAAGGATGCAATAATCTTGGGACTTTAAAAAACTGATATGGCAACGTGGTTACTGCATGCTGAGGGAGAGGGTGAGAGAGCAAGCAGCTCCATAGTCTGACTTGTGAATTTGTTTCACCTCCCCAAGCATCCTCTCCCGTCATGCAGAACCTGATTGTGAGAAGTTCCTGGGGCTGCAGTGAATTTCAGCCTATAAATACATTAATTTTTGTTTTGTGCACTTTGCGCATCATTGCAGTGCTTCAAATGTTGTCTCAGCATGTTATTCATTACTGAATCACTGAGAACATATAGAAAGAAGCATGTGGGCTGTGAAACATTTTGTTTTTGTAATGGTTGGCTTGAGTCTGTGCAGTATTTAACTTCCAGTCTACATTTGAAGCATATAGGTTGTAATAATGTTTGACATGGGTGTCAAATCTGTTCGTCTAGCTAGAATAAATCCCATTTCTCTTCTGCATTTGTCTTTACCAGTCCAAAACTATGGGAACATTTCTGTCAAAAATGAAGGCAAGGAGTTTTCTTTCTTCAGAAAAGGACAGAATAGAATATCAATTAATCTATTCTAAGGTCAAAACTACAAGAATAAACGCAGTGTTATCATAATTTTGACAGCTGTGTTATCTTTCCTGTGACAAAAAAAAAAAGAATTTTCAGAAAATTTTGCTCTATTCCTTTCACAGAATATGTCTATATGTTGGAAATTATGCTACTAGTGGGATTTTTAAAAATACTGTAATCATTCTTTTTCATGCTAACATGTCAAACTACTTTGAGAAAGAAAGAAAAAAAAAGGAGAAGCAATGAGCAATTCAGGTATCAGAATTTGATTTTTAATTTTGAGTATTACTAACATTGCTGAAATCTAGTTATGTAAGTGTATAGGCTTTTATAGACAATATATCTCCATTTTTTTTTTGTGGAAATGCGAATAAGAGAACACTGCAAGTGATGCTGGCAACAAAAAAGAAGGTGGGAGATGGAAAATTATTGTCAAAAGGCTGGCCAGGAACTGTCATTCAAGATGTCTTTATAATGAAAAATATACTTCTATATTTTTTGATTTACACTTTTCAAACTATCTTGGAATGAAAAAATGCTGTCAAAATATGTAAAATAGAAACAAAATTTTTCAAACAACTATAGTGTTTGGAGTCCTACCCCAAAATGCCAAATAATCAGTGTCTGTCTAATCTTTAAAAGTTTCTCTTGTTTATGTGGCTTCTGGTTATATTTTTCGTATTTTCATGAGGCTCAACTAACAAACATGTAATTCTCTGCAGGGAGAGTTACCCAGCATAGCTCCAGCCCAGCTCATACAGGGAAAAAAGGAGAATTTGTCTTGGCTTTAATCTGGACTAACCTCCCTGGAATGTCAAATTGGAGCTGGTTGCAAAACGGAGAAAAATTTTCATTAAAAAATTGGCAAGATAAAACTTGTCACCATTTTTCACTCCCCCTTCCCTACCCCCTTGCCCTCAAATTTCAGCAGTGGTAATGTGACCAGAGAAATTGTCAAGCTGAGTAAATGTATTTAGAGACTCACTACAAATGTAGTCCTGGCTGTTTCCTTTTAAAACATGGAAGGATGGATTTAAACAGGAACTCCAAAAGACCTGAAAACAGCTCCTGTTTTTGTGGATAAGAGCAGATGCCAACAATGAGCTCTAGTACTTAAGTTAAGGCTGACTTTGGCCAGCTGCAATTTATACAATTCTTCCTTTATACCTCTGAATGCCGGAGAGATTATTGCTTTCTTATAAAAAAAAATGCATAATTTTTTTCTCAATTTAAAGCTTCACCTTCATGCAAACAAAGAATAGGGTAACAGAGGCTTTCAAACAACCAACCAGTGATAATGAAGTGGCACAATTAAACAAGGACATCTTTCATGAAAAACAAGTAAATACAGTAGAACTGAACAAGTAAATACTGTAGCACTGACCTGACTGCACACACTGAAGATGTTACCACTGCTTTCAATGGGGAATGTTAGACTAAGGGTAAGAGCTTTTGAAAATCATGTTCTAGAAACAGAGGTTGCTTCTCATACAGCCTATTTCATCAAGCCTCTTCTTGCTCGCTTATCACTGAGATGAGAGGGATCTCAAGTTGCCCATTATTGCAGTACTCTTCCAAAGCCACTCTAAAGCTGCACAGAGCTGAATGCATGAGAAGGATGGGAAAGATCCTTCTGGGGGATGGTCCAGGTGCATTGTGATCTCATAACTGTCAGACTTAGCGAAAGGAATAGAAGAGTTCAAACATCTGAACTCTGTTTTCCCACCTGGTTGTGAGCTCTAATATGGACATTTTGGGGTTTTTGTCTCTGTTCTGAAAACTTTTTATGTGAACTCAGCAAAAGTGAAGTCCTCACTAGGCTAAACAGAACCTTCTGGGATGCAGCCTATAATTCCTAATTAGTGTCAGAGGAATTGGTACATGAAACTGAGGTCATAGGCTATTTCCAAGAGGTTTTTGCATATCAAGGAAAATTAATTTTTCAGCGACAAATAGAGTGGCTGCCAGCCCCTGGTAATCAAGGAGAGATTCTTGACTTAAATGTCAGATATCCAAATACAGAAGATATAACTACAGATTATTTGAAAGAATCCTCTTGTATATGACTACACTGGGAAATCTTGATAAAAATTGTATTCAGATTTTTTTCTTTTTCAGTTCAGTTCACAAATGCAGCAGTACAGGATCTATTGCTCACCTGAAGTTATTTTCTTGGTTTGAGGCTTTAAGCATTAAGCCCTGAAGAGCTCAACATGCAGTGCCAGAATTAATCTCAGTTCTGTCATCTGAATGACAAATTATGACTTCAGTGACACCTGCCCAGCTGTTTTTTCTTTAGCAGGTAACCTCAGCTGGATCTGGAAGGACATTAGTGAGCAAATCAGTGGCACATGGACAAGAATGAATTGAAATATTCTTTTTGTATCTTGGAGCTGCAGTTGGTCTTAAGGGTTGAAAGCAGAGAATAACATCAAATTCTTGATTTCTTCTCTACAGCTTATAGAAGCAACCTTAAATGCAACCCTAGAGGTGTCAAAATAGGAAGATGTTATTTTTACAAAACTGTTTTTCTGAAAGCAGCAGAAGAAATTTAGATTATTTGTATTTATTTTATTTTTCTATAAATGGCAGACAAGAAGGATCATAAAATCATACAACCATAGAATAGTTTCGGTTGGAAGGAATCTTTACAAATCATCTAGTCCAACCCCCCTGCAATAAGCAAGGACATCATCAACTAGATCAGGTTGCTCAGAGCCCTGACCAACCTGACCTTGAATGTTTCCAGGGACGGGGCATCTACCACTTCTCTGTGCCAATGCTCCACCATCCTCAGTGTAAAAAAACCTTCTTCCTTCTATCTAGTCTAGATCAAGTTTCTTTTAGTTTAAAACCATTACACCTTGTCCTATTGAAACAGGCCCTGCTAAAAAGTTTGTCCCCATCTTTCTTAGAATGCCCCTTTAAGTACTGAAAGGCCACAATAAAGTCTCCCCGGAGACTTCCCTTCTCCAGGCTGGACAACACCAACTCTCTCAGCCTGTCCTCAGAGGAGAGTTGCTCCAGTCCTGTGATAGTTTTTGTGGCCCTCCTCCAGATCCGCTCCAACAGGTCCATGTCCTTCTTATGTTGGGGACTCCAGAGCTGGATGCAGTACTCCAGGTGGGGTCTCACCAGAGGGGAGCAGAGGGGCAGAATCACCTCCCTCAGCCTGCTGGCAACACTTCTTTTGATGCAGCCCAGGGTGTGGTTGGTTTTCTGGGCTGTGAGTGCATATTGCCACTGTGTCCAGCTTTTCATCCACCAACACTCCCAAGTCCTTCTTGGTAGGGGTGCTTTCAATCCCTTCATCCCCCATCCTCTATTGATACAGGGGGTTGCCTCAATCCAGGTGTAGGACCCTGCACTTGGCCTTGTTGAACTTCATGAGGTTCACATAGGCCCACTTCTTCAGCTTGTCCAGGTCCCTCTGGATGGCATCGTTTCCCTCCAGCGTGTTGACTGCTGCAGTCAGCGTGGTGTCATCTGCACACTTGCTAAGGGTGCACTCGATCCCACTGTCTATGTCATTGATGAAGATATTAAACAGTACACGTCCCAACATGGACCCCTGAGGGACATCACTTGTAACTGATCTTCATCTGGACATTCAGCTGTTGACCACTACCTTCTGGATCCAAGCAACTCCTCATCCACCAAACTGTCCATCCGTCAACTCCATATCTTTCCAATTTTGAGAGAAGGATGTTGTGGGGGACCATGTCGAAGGCCTCACAGAAGTCCAGATAGACAACGTCTGTAGGATGGCCACAGGAACTTTGTCTGGAAGGGGAGAGCAGAAGTCTGATGCTGGCATTTCTTTTTTTGTACATTTTTAGGTGCATCTACACTGAGGTACCCGAGTAATAAATACCAATTCCTTGATTCAGGATTAAACTAGCTGGTTCAAGTCCTAACTCCAAACGAGGTACATCTGTATGAAGATTCACATGAGCTAATTTGCTTTGCTGACCTTCCTTTGCATCCTGGCAGACTACAGGTTGCTGCTACCAACTTCTCCCAATTCTTTTGCTAGGTCATATAAAACCAGCTTGGTGTCTGCCCTGTACTGTACTTCTTGCCATCAAAGGCTTACATCTTCCCTCTTTTTCCATGAGGTTTGGAGATCAATGAAAAGGCAACACTGCTGATCTCCCCAATCTCAAACTCAAGAAAAATATGGAAGGTGTCACAATTCATGAAGTTGTTTATGAATGTGGGGAAATTTTAAAATAATAGATAACCAGTTATTTTCCTCACCACATTTTTTCAGACATCTATGTTTTATTCACATCACAGCATTCAGCTCTGCCTTGCAACCATGAGGATGGAACGTTATGCCTTCTTTTTTCCTAATGAGAGCTAAGATTTGCTCTTTATTCATTTGCTCCCAGGAAGCTGCAGTTTTAGAGTTAAAATTCAACTTTCCCTGCCAGGATTGGATACCACTGGTTGTGGCCCATAGCAACAATCTATCCAGCACTTCCTGTTTAATGTATTAAGTTTCAAATAGAGTGTGCCAGAGCCTTGCACTGAAGGTGGCATTTTTCTCTTCCATTTCTCTCTTTCTGTTGACTTCCACATATGTGTTTTTTTACTTACTTTTTTTTTACTTTTTTTTTTTTTTTATTAAGATGAAGCAAATACCTTTTTTTTCTCGGATCTTGCTGTTTTTTCCCCATTACAAAATTTCTTCCCAGTATATCAGGCTGGGAAGATGATATTATAAGCCTGATCAATAATTGAAATTGGTGTGTCCATTTGTTTTAGCTTTCCTCACTCATCATCTGCAGAACAGCAAACTTTCTGTGTTATTTCTTTGGTAGACACTTTTTGAAAACTTTGTTCAAAATAAAGAATACATCTCTCTTAGGTTTGACTAAAACCTTGGCATCACAGAACTTCTGGATGAAGTACAGTGGAATTTAAAGTGGAATTTTGTTAATCTGTGCCTGTTTTGAGTCTTCCAGACTTCTCTGCCTTTCTTGGGGAAGAAGTTTCTCTATTTGTTCTGATATCAGCAGAGTAAGTTTTCTGGGAAGGGCTGTGAGGAAGTGATTCACAATGCAGTCCACTCCCATTTTCACCAAATATCTCTCCCTTGCATTTCAATATTTTCACATAAATGACAGTATATTTTTTGAAGTCCTTTTTTTATGCTGGCTGGAATTCTTGTGCTTTTTCATGCAATTACAGTGCAAAGGACAAAGACTGGAAGTTTCTTTTTTTCCTCCAATGCTAGATCAAGGTCACATTCAATGACACAAAGAGATGGCAAATTCAGAACTGCATAAAAAACCATATCTTTTCATGCAGCTTGTAATTTTAACTGGAACTCACAGGTTCACCATGGCATAGACACCAGAAATACATAGATAGGTCACAGTAAGGTTTGAAAGTATATAGGGATAATAAAAATACTATGATATGCAATTGTAAAAGCTAACATTTTTGAACATATTTAGCTTTTTTTTTTTTCCCCTGCTGGACTTGAGCCAATCAAACTCTATTAGAAATTAGATGGAGACCTGAGGTTGGAGGTATATTAAAAACCATCTGCCAAGTCTGGGATGGCTTTTGCCTTCTGCTGAAACATGGGATACTGTCTCCTATCAGAAACCAAATTGATGGATTGGAGCACAGTGATTTCTGTTTTCCTATTCTGATATGAAGAAAATAACTGCAGACACTTGTATGTTTGAAAAAATGCATGCCTATGGCCTGAAAAAATGTATTCTTCTCTTTTAATGAACTGTAGGAAGTTTGTCCTTGGAACACAAGCAGTAAAGTAGAAGGAAGATGGACAACATATCACAAACAAGCAAAGGAAGTAAGTTAGCTTAATGACACCACTGGCTGTTTAATTATGCAAAGAAATTATCTTCTCCCCTTCACTGTTTGTAAAAATGAGCTTGCTACCTTCAGATTTTAAGTAGCATATCCATAAATTTAAGTTTAATGCCACTGTACAGAGGCTTTCCCAGATAATTCAAAAGCCTATCTCCTTGGAGTCATTGAGACTGTCATTCTGACTAGACAAATTTTATGTTCTGCATGTAATAGCAGAACTAGATGACATGAGCTACACTGAGAGGTCTCTTAAACTTTGGGAAGGTCTGTGTGGTTATCTGATTTTGGGTTTTGATTCTTTCCCCCTTTATATACTGATATCAGAAGTTTAAATGCAGCCATGTTATCTAACACCTGCTTCCTGCTCTGTTGAAGCTAATATGGATCAGGGCCATTCCTTCAATAGAGTCATGCTGCTTTGTACTGCCTGAACATCTTGCCCTGCTGAGGGGGAGGCCAAGGCAATTCCTTGAAAAAACAAACTAAGCACTTTTTATTTGTCTGAAGTTTCATCTCTGTCTAATTTAGTTATCCATTAATTCCACAGTGATCACAGCACCATGGTGACTATTAAAGGTCTGAATTGCCCAAGTGTCCTGGTTTCAGCTGGGAGAGAGTTAATTTTCTTTCTAGTGGTTGCTGTGTTTCAGATTTGCTATGAAAGGAATGTCTATAATGAATATCGGTTTAGTTGTTACCAGGTGATGTTTATTATTCCCCATCCCTGGAGGCGTTCAAGGCCAGGCTGGACATGGCCTTGGGCAACCTGGTCTAGTGGGAGGTGTACCTGCCTATGGCAGGGGGGTTGGAACTCAATGATCTTCAAGGTCCTTTCCAACCTAAACCATTCTATGATTCTGTGGTACTATGATTTTTTTTCAAGGACTTTTTTCACCTTCCCATAGAAGCGGAGAAGGAGCCTAGACACCACGATGGAATGGCCAATAGACATCATTCTCTGTATATAAATGGGGTTGGCCGGGGGCAGGTACTCATGATTGCTGCTCTGGACAGTGTCAATTCAATAGGCAGTGAGAGTGACTTGTGTCATTATTATTATTATTATTATTATTATTGTGATTTTCCTTCTCTACTATTGTTCTATTAAGCTGTCTTTATCGCAACCCATGCCTTTTTTTTCCTTTCTCCTTGTTTTCTCCCTCTTCTCCCTGCCCTTCTGGGAGAAGGGGGACAACTGCGCGAGCAGCTGCATGGTCCTCACTGCTGGCTGGGGTTAAACCACAACACCGAGTCAGCCTGGTGAAAATTTGTCAGACACAAAGAGGTTGTTGCCCTCCGCTTCAGAGTGGGCAGCACTGCATCAGTGAAGCCATTCTCCTAGTTCTATTGGGACCCTTTGAGGTGCAAGACACTGGGAATGTTGCTGGCCTTGGAAAGGCATGGGAAAATACACATAGTATTTAGCACCTGGAGGGGGAAAAACATTCAAACATAAATATTTGTTTCAGCACCCTGTTGCAAATGTTCAGCACAGTGCATGGGGATTTACTTGCTCAGCTCCAATCAAATATATATTAATGGAAGTTGCGTAGATAAATCCCTAAGCTTCTCTAGAAACAGCTCTTCTGTATTTATTATTCCTCTTGAATTTCAATGCCCCTCAAAGATTAAGCAACCTCAGGTTTTATTTTACTTTTGTGGGAGTTTGAGTAAGTCATGATAACATCCTGGGAACGTGCCGAGTGTGATAAAGACCATGTTCTTTATTGGGCTGATCTCATCACTTGCATATTGAGTGAGAACATTTTCTGTTTCTCAAAACTCAGCATGTGCTGATGCAATATTTGTGTCAGCAGCTATCTGCAACTCCCTAAGAAAGAAGGAAACTGTGAGAGAGTTCTTAGGTTGTTTGTTCTTAATGGTGAATTTTTCCAGTATCGGTATGAATTCTCTTGTGAAATGCAAATTGGTCAATACAAAAAGATGAGGTAGAATGGGGAATATTATTCTCTCCATGACTGTCAAAGGTTAGTGAGGTTATCAGCTGGTTTCTCCAGATACTGGCCCTCAAATTCCCCTTGAGCTGCTCCCACAGTAATTGGTTTTTAGTTCTATGCATTTGATGAGTTTCCCATGAATGCAAAAAAAAAAACCAAACAAAAAACCAACCCCCAACCCCCACATCCTAGCAGTGATTTTTTAAAAAACTGATGATCTTTGAAGGTATAGAGTTTTCTTCCAAATTAAAAGATTTCTCATAATAGTTGGTAGGTTAGGAACGGATTTTACACTACTTTAATATTGATTAAGGTCATGCTCTTCCTTTCCACCAGTTGCAGTGAAGAGACAATGTATGTGGGCTGACTGCTTTATTACTTTATTGCTTCAGTACTATGCCAGAGATGAAAAAAATATTTCTGCTCCTCATGTTCTTTATTCTCTTCCACTCTCAATCTTTAAACTCAATTTTCATGTCTTTGTAAAGAATTTCTCCAGTTCATCCCTGCTTTCAATTGCTATGTAAAAATATATGGTCCGAGCTGTGCGTAAAGACAAGCCAGATAATGCAAACGGTCTCTCTAACCTATTCGTCTACTTACACTATACATAGGTTGAAGAGGGACGTTAAAGAAAAGCTATGCTTTAGACTCCTTTTAGTGTCTCTTCAGTTTAACCTACCAGGGACAGATTTCACCTGTAAAACCAGATCTGAATGGCATCACGTGACACTTTCACACTAACGTTGCAGCTCATTTTACCAACATTCAAAACCCCTTTCCCTCTTAGAGCAGGAAATAACATGTCACAGGAACAATCTCTAGGAAGCAAAGCATTCTTTGTTTGTCAAAAGGTATGTCATACAGAGCACAATGGATAAAAGCAGTAAAGACTTATCTGATGATGATTCTTTCACCCAAACTGTAGTGTTTCTCTTAGGTACTGGACTATCTTCTTAAAAGCATGTAGTGCTCAGGATCAGACAGCTTCTTTGAAATTGCCTGGTCCCTTTCTGATCACATCTGCTTGACTTGACTGAAAACCCAGTAACCTGTAGGTTACATCTACACTGCTAAGTGCATCTACTCACAGAATGGTCAGGGTTGCAAGGGACCTCTAGAGATCATCTAGTACAACCCCATTTACTGCTGGAAGTAAATGCTGGTTCCCAGGCCAGGTGGTGCAAATTACTTCTGGCTGCATCCACACTACACAGTACTTGGGCCTGGGTCTCTTCTATGCCCCTTGTGATGCCTCTGTGATTTTAAAATGTAATTATATTTTTGGGTGAAATTTTTTCATTTCAGTGTTCAAAAATAATGTCAAATGACCAACTCCTGAAATATTAGTGCGCTTTGCTTAAAGACAAACCCTACCATAAAGACAAGCTTTTAAGGTGTCAGTTCTTCCTTCCCTTCTCACTGGTGCTAGATTTTTATTTTTTTTTTACCTACTTGTCATTTCTCCAGAATTACCCATGTTTTCCTGTTTTTTGTTTCACCTGCCTCTGCAAAACAGTGGAGACCCAGGAAGAAGCAACGTTGTAATTTAGGTGTACTGCACATTGTCAAGTTTGTGGACACTTGTGCCTGGCACAGGACAAAGAAGACTTTATCTGCTTGAGTCTGGATGCAGCTTAACCATGTTAGCATAGTGCTGTGCCTGCCTAACGCTCTGGTAGCACAGAAAGGTATTTCCACACCCAAGCTGTTGCGCAGAGCCATATCAGATGACTTACCCCTTAGGAATCCACTTGCTCAAGAATTTCTGTACCATTTTGCATTTTTTAGGTAAGACTTACTGTTGAGGATGCAGTGTGTTCTCTTGAATCATTACCACCGGTAAAGATACACAAGAAAGGAAGATCTTAGCCTGAGCTCTCAGATTCCAGGTAGAGTTTGCATGGAGAGTTGTACAATATTTATAAAGTCAACGTGTTTGATCTGGAAATCACTGAGAAACAGCAAACACAGAACTCTGTCATGCCATATTTTTTCAAAGCAAAGCCATACTCCCTAGTGTAAAATATCCTAAAATATGTTTAAAATTCTTTTTATTAGTATTACTGTTTACAAAATGAGAAATGTAGGAATATAGCTGGGTCTGTTCAAACCACCAGAAAGCAAGAGCACACTGAAGCTCCCTATGAGATAGAGAAGCAGTGTAGGATTTTTGTTGGTTTCTTGCAAAGGTATACATACCAAGAATTTTCTTTTCTTAGTTGTGGTGTAAATCGGGACTAGTTCTCCTATCAACAGTTGTGCGTAGCTACATTGAAAAACAAAAGATGGCAGACCTTTTGTATGCTCTAGGGGATCTTAGAAAATGAATGGTCTTAGAAAAAATGTCAAGTGTAAAAATCTCCTTGTAAAAATCCCAAGCATTAATAAAGAAACACCAAATTCCTCCTGCCTATTCTAGCAGGTCAGAAGCTTGCAGGAAATGGACAGCCCAAAGAGTATTAGAGGGTCTCTACTATTTTTACAGAGGAAGATAAGTGAGGTTTCAGAAAGCATTTATTGACCTTCTCTTCCAATTTGAGCTAATTCATTAGCTTCATAAAAGCCTTTCGGCACTTTCTGAATAATTATTTTTCACATAGTTGAGTTCTGAATTAGTATTCAGCTCTCTGAAGAAAAGAGGGTGTTATAAACACGCTTTCTCATGGATGGACCTGAAAATCGCTTCTCCTGATGACTGAAATAGATCTGTCGGGAGTTTTCTGTAATTCCTTTTTGGATTCTTTTATAGGAACTTTCCATGCTTTTATTTTCCCAAGTGTTCAATCATAGGCAAGAATAATACAGCACCAGAACTTGTGGTCACAGGTCTACCATAGCTGCAGGTTTTACTTTTCTTTTCAAGAACTAGTGTGCCAAATGTAATGTATGTGGGGGTTTTATGGTTCCCTAAAAGCAACGTAGTGATACCCTGAGGCTCCCTGGCTTGCCTTTATTCATAAAATGGGTTCTATGATGACTAATATTTCCATGTTTACGCACGTCTAAGCTTTCTTGAATGACCAGTTGTAGAGAAAGACGTTCTCTCTTTCACTTTTTTGCAATTTGTCTGTGAGATGACATATTTCAATCAGAGTTTGTGGAGTTCTGCATCTTTCTAATGACAAATGCGCGCTCCAGTCATTAGAAGTTGAACCACAGCTACCCTCTTGTTTGCTACAAAGCAACCATATATTACGACTATGGCATCTAAACTATTTGTTGCTAGAATATCATTAAGGCTGCAAAGCTCCAGTGGAATCTGTTCACTTTAGATATATGAAAACCCAGATAGATCTAAGTTCTACTGCTTACAGAAGGTTTTGCTACCTGAGATAGTCTCAGTCAGTAACAGAGCACACTGCTTGATAAGAAGGTCTTACTACCATCCTGTCTCATGTAGGTGTGTGAAACAGATGCAAGAACTAGAGATGCCTTCCTTATCTTCACTCTACTAGGCTGGGAAAGGGTGCTATGCAGTGGTTTGTCGCTGCAATAAGCACTCTTTATCTGAAAATAAAAAGCCTGACAGAAGAATCCTACACTTGCCTGTACTCCACGGATCTGTTCTAGCTTCAGCCTGGTCTGTTGTCTAAGGGCTATTCTTTATTCGATTTTAGACACCATTAGATGGTGATATCCTGGAACAGGTCTAACACTCTATCAGAGATAAAAATAAGACCATTTTGTCAAACTCCTATTCCTACTTTTGCCAAATTATGAATGTTTTCAACACAATTCACAAATCTGATTTATTCCAGAAGTGTGTATTTGTAGTGGTTACAGCATATCCAAAGTAATGCGTGAATCGTGATGGAAACTACTGTCTCCACTTCAGATCAGTATTGCTTCAAAATAGAGTAAGAACTTCAGGGTTTGGACTATGAATCATCACCTTTTCTCCCCCCTTCAAAAAATAGTTTTAATTTCTTGGTTATATATCAGTGAAAAATATGTTTGTGACTATATCTGATTTTTGATCCTGCTCTGTAATGTTATTTCTGTTTGTGTGTATATATGACTGCTTGCATGATTATAATTAATATGACAGTCTATGTTAATGTTGTGGCCTGAGTGGGAAGATTCATATAACCACCACGCATCTATTATCCTAGTGATACAACTCCTGAACTGGGCCGCATTGGAAAGAGTTTGTGCCTGCCATCAAGTGGCTCTTAGTTCGCAAGACCAGTGTAGACATATTTGAAGCTGACAGGTCTTTTTCAGCCTTCACTGGAACTAACTGAAGGGAATCATATGAAAATCAAATACTGCAATGGTAAGAAAAAGTAAGAAAAGCCACCGGTCCAGGAACGGTGGCACTCAGCAATCAGAAAGCAATAGTGAGAATGGGAGAGGGGTCCCTGACACTGGGTACAAATACAGAGGATAAGAAATTGTTTGACAAATTGAATATGTGGGAGGAAGAGAGGAGAAAACCAGCAGAAAACTAGAGAAACAGCTGTAAGTATATCCCTAAGGAAAAATAGCAAGAAAGAGATTTTAGGGAATGTAACACACTGGAAAAGTAGGTTTGGAAATTGTGAGTGAGAGAGTTGTACGCTGTCATTTGTTTCTGCCTATTCAGAGAAACTGAGCTTTGTCGCTCCTTTGCAAAGAAACACGGTTATGTCAAAGACGTTAAACCTGTTTCAAACTAGGCATTTCTTTAAATGGAAATATTCCCACAAGTTCCCATTTACTTACTGACTGCTTTGGTCAAAGTGATAACAAATATTTAACTCTTAAGGAAAGGTACCACAGTGGCCTCGGGGAGACTGTTCTCCTTTCTTTTGATACTGCCTAGAAGCTGTGTGTGTGTGTGTGTGTGTGTGTGTGTGTGTGTGCTGGTAATTTACTGCAATGAGCACTACTACTACAATTGCTCAGTTTCAAGCTTTTGATAAATGAGGGTCGTGAGCTTGTGGGGATGTTTTAAAGGAGCAGTTCCTGCAGGTAAAACTTTTCCGTATTTCAAGCTTTTGTGGAAAGTCTGAACTACTTGGCAATGAGTGCAAGGGATTTACAACGAGGCTTACCTTAATTCACTTCTTTTTACATAGATATCACTTTTAAGTAATCACATGCCTCTTATTTAATTGTACAGCTGTTGTCTAAAAGGAAAGCTATGCTATTTGATTTACTCCAGTTGTACTTAAACAATACTGATTGGGTTTTATGCCCAGTGCATAATATATGGACTAAGCAGGGCAAAGAATAGCAGAGATTTTTATTTTGTCTAACTACAAACCTCCTCAAACAATATGAGGAGGTTCAAAAGGTCACCTTGAATGTGAATGGTATTGAGTACGTAGAGAGAACTTGAAAAACAAGTGATAAAGAGAAAAATCATGAAGATCTAATCAATATAGTTAATGGAGCATTCGGCACACTCTTCAGGAGGCAGCAGGAGTTTACTCCAGCTGACTAGATATAGGTGTCCAAGTGCCAATTTAAGCAATATTTGTTAGCCCCATAGGGCTGCCTCAAATAACGATATTTGGATATCTGGATATCTATGGTAGGCAACCAAGTTGAGCCTCAGCTAACCACTGCATGTTGTATTGACAAGGCCTTCAATTTTGCTCTGCCTCAATAAGCATTTCTTACTATTTGAGATATCCTGTCTTGCTCTGCCTGGTCTCCACCTACAACTCCAAAAGAGGAGAGGTCTCCCACAGGTCTTGTACCACATCTACCAGGCCCATGCAGGTACCTTAGGCAGCCTAAGCATATCCTATAGCTTTATACCTCTGTGCCTGGCCAACTGGATTGAACATCAGTACATATATCTTAATTCCAGCTGCACCTCACTTTAAGTATCTACACTCCCGCTCACCTCAGTACCACATTAGGTGCCCAATGCCATCACTGAAAAAGGCCTGTCACCGAATTCCTCTATCCTGGCATACAGTTTGCACAGGAATGCTGGGGGTGAGGGAAAGGAGGGGCAGTTCAATGTACCTTGTGACACTCCTGAAAGAAGACAAAGGCAGGGAATGGTATTGGGTGACAGGAGCTGATGGTCAGAATGGGCTCTCTTTCAATTTTACAGCTCTTCTCCAAAACAAAGCTATGGTCTGATTTATTGGGGTGACACATAAACAATACTGATTGGGTTTTATTCCCAGTGCATGAACTAAGCAGGACGATACATCCTTATGATTTTTTTATGCATTTCTTCTTTTATCTTTTTTCAATTCTTTGAATCTTCAAACTTCAACTAAGTTTATCTTGAGGGTATTACCATGATGATGGTTGAAGAAAAGCATGTTAAAGCATGGTCCACTCCTATGATGACCATTACTGCTGAAAATTATGGGCATGACAATGCAGGGCCAGGGACAGGTCTAAATTCTCATTCCAGCTGTGCTGGAAGCTTGTACTGGTAGGTAAAACTGGGAAGAAAAGAAGAATTGCAGAGCTTCAACCCATGGGCCTTCCTCATAACTGTGTGTCAAGTTTTTTCTACATTGATGATTTAAAACAGGCTTGATAAAAAGAAGCCATGCTTCTTTTTAAGGCAGTAAATAATGGATGTATTACTGGAAGAGCAATAATAGAGAGACACAGCATACCATTTACTTCTTGCAGCCATTTAGAACAAACGAAGCACAGTTCTAGACGAAATAGGGGTAGAAACAGTGACAGAAACCATAATAGTTCTACATAAGTCTGAATGGCAGGTGACACAAGAGTAGGAAAAAATCATGCCATTTCAAACTACACCAAGAAATCTGGCTGAAATTAAGACGACTTTCTTGAGAGCTGTTACTGAGGTCCCTTCCAACCCTAACTATTCTGTGATTCTGTGATTCTGTATTTATAGTACAATCAAATATTCTTATTGATTTGAGGTTGTGGTGTTTTCCTTAGGAAAGGGATAATGAGAGAAGATGTCTGGTAAACCCTCCAGATATTTGAGCTGCCTGGATGCTGATTAAGGCTGACACTGTTGGAATGCTGACTGTGTTGCTCTGCCTGGCTGCCCACGGTGGCATGCCTTCAAAGATCAGGTTTTAGACCAATTAGTTAATATTAATTGTGCTTATATTAATCTCAATTAGCCTATCAGATGCCAGAAAAGCTAAGATAGCTTTTTACTCTCATTTTAAAAATAAGTACATAAATGAATCAAAAAATATCTCATGGAGTGTTGGTATTTGCTTCAGTGTTTTGGAAAGGAGACAAAGCATCACTTTTCCAGGTCATGGTCAAAGAGTTGAAATAAGACTTTAATAGAATGAGACTTTAATACAGGTTAATTTTCTTGTCTCCCAGGTGATGTTTCCTTTTTGTTCGTTTTTTTTTTCTTCCATTGCAAATAAAATAATCCGAATTGTGTATGTGATTTAAGAACTTAGATCTCATTTTCAGAAGCTAGCTTTGGCACACTAGAGTGAAAGTAGCAATGTCACTCAGAGAAACTTTGGCTCCAGGTGGGGCTGTCTTGGATAAGGATGTTCAGTCCTCTGAAGTTTTTAGTCTGGGTTCCTTCACGGTATTGGGAAGATTCCCCTGCCTCCAGTGCTTGTTCCTACCTCTATTGGAGTCTGCTTCCAGTGTCCTGCAAATCTGATGCAGTGAGGCAGCCCATGCATTTGGACTGCAGTTCTCAGCTTCTGAGTGTATGACTGAGTCAAACACTTTATGCTGTATCATGGATGCTCCCAGAAAGTCAGCGGACAAAGTCTGCTTTTCTTTGTGGGAAGATAGGTAGGTGTGAAACTAAGGCAAGCTAACTTTGATGCTGAAAAAAGACCTCCCATGACCAAATTCCATCTTTGTTAGCATCTTATTTCACTGGTTACTGACATACTTTATCCTGCATTTTACATGTACCATTTATCATTGGAAATCAAAATGACATTGCTGATATTCTGTGGATGGAAAAAAATCACACCTATACCTGATGAATACCATGCCCCTGTAGGTGAGGAATATTTAGTTTTCATTCTGTCCTAACTCCATGGACTCCTATGCAGTTAAGCCAGCAAAATTGACCATGATGTTTAGCTCATTAATGGTGATCAAAGCAATCGAGCTTGTTTTGAGATATTTGGGTTATATCTAGTGATAAAGTGTTGCAGTTTGCTCTACCCAAACTTGGAAACATAAATCACAGCTTGAACCAAAAAGGAGTCTGTGGCATTACAAATGTACAAATCTCTCTGTTCCTCTGTGAAGAGAAAAAAGTGGGTAGCAGTTACAAATGTTTTTTGCATACAAAGCATCTGTTTATGCTGACACAGATTATTCTTCTCACTGATAAGTAGGTAAATAAATTAAAAAAATATAATTTTCTGCCTGGGAAGAGATTCAGTTGCAAAATACAGTAAATTAATTCACTTACGTGGAGCTATTTCTTAAGTGGTTTTGGAAACTTCGACCCACAACTTGAAATGATGCACAGAGCCACTAGAGGGTGTTTTGAAGACTGCTCTGCACCTGAACTTGACTCAGCGGTAAGAGATGTTTTAACTACCTTCAGACTGCTGTTTAAACTACTAAGTAGAAAGTCTTTTGCTCAACTGCTGATAAATTTCAGTTATGATAATTTCATTTTCAGAAGGTTTCTCTCTTAGAATTCAAAACAATAAGGGCCAAATCCTTTAAAAAATGAAGGTAGAAGCTGCAATGGAGAAGCATCTCCAAAATCACAGCAGCTGGAAAACCCAAGCTCTCAGGCTCCCGCATGATCCTTGAGGAAAGCTGAAGCTGATGGCCCCAGCCCCAGGCTGCAGCAGACTTGTACTTAGCATAGCCCAGCCACGGGCTAATAAAGCTGCAAGTAATTTACATGGGGCTGCCGATAGCCATGGGTGACAAAGAAAACCTAATGTGTGGGAGTGTTTATGTCCCACCCCTTTCCCAGAAAATATAAGCAGTAGAAAAGTAAGAGGGTCATGTGCCAGATAAAACTCTTGAAAACCTCACAGCTCTGGACTCTCTATTCAGCTAGCGATACTGCCGTCTAATTTGTTCTATGTCTGTCGTTGAAATAAGTTTACTTAAATTTTTCATTGATCCATGCTTATTTGTTTTAAAGCCTGTGCTAAACTTTGCCCACTTACAGAGTGCACTGCCAGTAAGGTGACTTTACTGAATATGGCCAGTATTTTCATAAATGGAATTTGACAAGTTCTAAGAAGGTAAGTTTCAGCAGCCTGAGAGCACAAAGGTTTCCGGATGATGATGATCATAATAATAAGGTGGGAAATAGGATCCTGACATGCTCTAATACATGGAGAAACAGTGAAGAACAGTTTGTGATTCCAGAAGGTGTCATTGAAGAGGGATCTAGTTTTCATACATCCTTTCCTTGACCATGTGAGCAGAATAATGTGAGGATGTACTGAAGCCTGGACTGAGCTCATACCAGCATGAGCTGGCTCTGGATACTTTCCCTCAAAGCAAGGGCAAGCACATTCAGGAGATGGCATCTCACAGAGAGGCAAGCTGCCATTTGGGCCAACATCCTGGGAAATGGGCCAAGGATCACAGCTTGGTGAGAAGAGGGCCACTTCAGCCAGTGAGTTACCAACAACCCAGAGCACTGACAGCATCACGGCATCCGCTTTGGCTGAGTATACCCAGGAGATCCTGGATTGCTACTGAGCTCTGCAGATCTTGTTGAGCAAATAACCTTTTTGGGGTTGCTGCCTAATCCACAGAACTAAAGCAACCTGGAAAAAAAGAGTGGGCAGAAAGGATAAGTGAGTTCTTTTCAGAGCTCCGCATGGGATACCTTTGGGCCTATAATTTGGATGTCAGCTGTAGGTTAGGTTCTTAGCAGCTAAGATTTTCAAAGAAAAAAAATAAACCTACAGCAAACTGGTCTGAGGGCTTTTCTTTTCTCAAAGCTTATTGTCGGTTTATTTATTTAGTATTCTCTCTCCTTTCCACCTATCTTTGTGTCAGGTTTAATAGGGCCTGGAAATAAGACATCAGAAAACGGCAGTGGCAAATTTGATCTAGGTGTGATTAGCCCTTGGCTACTTCACCTCCAAACTGAAATATATAAACAGCATATAGACATTACATGAGTGTTTTGACCACAAACAGCTTCAGATGCAGTAACATAAAACAAAGCTGGAAACCACCATAAGTTCATAGACACAGCTAGCACCTTTTAAAAAAATCCCTGCATTTTGAAGTATATTACCATGCAGTGGAAAAAAAGGTTTAAAGCAACTCTTAGAATATCACTCTGAAAAGCAAATGATAAACATTTTCCATGCCTTAAGTAAAAAAATGTTATTCCTGCAAGCCATTTTTCACCTACTAAAGTCCCATTTATCTCACTGTGTAGTATTAGTAGGAAAAAAATCCCAACAAAATCACTTGAAGTCTAAAAGTCTAGTGATAAACTATTCAATTTGGCTAAGAAAGTAATTATTCTCATGACTTTTTTCTTTAAAAAAATATTATTTGCTTAGAATGGCTCTTGCTATAACATTGTTAGAACAAACATAATGAAATAATGGGCCAGTTAGTGAGCTAATGTATTTTTCACTGGCTTTTTATCATCTTTCTTTAAAAAAAAAATGCACTGCTGAGGGTGAAATAGTATAATAAGGTTAATGAGTAAAGAAATAACACAAAACTGCTTTCATCACACTTAGCAGCTCTAAATCACAAAACAGGCGAAACAGATGCTTTGGAATGCAGCCGAGGAGTTGATCAGTAGAAGCTGATTATCTATTAATGAGAGGGTTTTAGTGGTGTACCCTGGTGTAAAAATCACTAGACTTCATTCAGGCAGCCATCAGTTGCAAATACTATGTATATGAATCATTTGATTGATGTACAAAATTCAAAACAGATTTTCCCCAGTGCCCTATGGGCTGTCATGCACTGATGCTCTCCTATCTGTTTATGTTAATGAAACAGGATTTTTCAGTAAGTAAATATGTGTAGTATTTAATTAAACTCACTGCTGGGCTCTGTGTGAAAATGTAGCCCCATTGTTCAGAAGTGCTATTTGACTGCAGTTCTTTGTCTTCACCTCTGGTTTTCATTCCCACTTGCCTCAGTCCCCCGACTAAAGAGGAGATGGGTTTGTCCTGTGCCAAGACCTTGTGAGCACCAGGACATTATGCCACAGAAAGACTGACAACGCAGCCCCCATCCCCGCAGACCTGCCCTTGCACTGTTACCCTCAAGCAGAAGGTGCCTTTGACTTCAACAGCAGCAGGCACAAACCCTCAGGTTCCCCTCCCCGGCCCTGCAATTAGCAGAATTGCAAACAGGGATCTACTGGACAGCGAACTGCGCTGGAGCTCAGCACTGCTCTGCTCCTGACCACCTTTGGGGTCTACACAATGACTGGGGGAACTGTTTTTTTCATACAGTTTGTTGTCCCGTTTTGGGGATAAACACTTCCTTCTCAAAGTGTTTTGAGACTGAATAGTTAAAAACATTTTATAAAAATATATGATTTGAGCAGGAGTAAAAGCTCATGATTCCTACTTCAGGTCCTAGATGAGGGCAGGACAATGCAAGAAAGACCTATGAAAAGAATAAAAATCAGGCTTAAGGTAGAAGCCTGTAAAAATATTTCCCTCATCTCAAACAAAAATCTTATACCTTTTGTTAAAGAGGAAGCAAGATTCTTAGTATTATTATTACTTCATCTCAATACATTTTTCTGCCTAATTTTTTTTTTGGCGTTGTCATGATTTTTTTCCTGAACAGAAATAGAGCAGTTGCTGATATGCTCTGCAGCACTCACGGTAAGTCTTGGCATGATTTGTGGCTTTATTTATTGAAGAGCTGGTATTAATAGTTTACATTTATTAGTGGCTGCACACCCTTTACTGCGGCATGCATTTGCAATTTAATGCTGCCATGTATCAATGGTATTTGCATGTTTGGTGTTTTATTAGCCACCAGCAGTGCTCATGCATTTTATTTAGACCATCCTATAACACCGGCTGTTTATGGGTCTGTACACAGAAAAGGCTCAGTGTAAGAGTTCCTGTCCATACACTTCCAAGAGTTCAGAAGCTGCACAGGCCATGTCCAGTTCAGATCTCTCCTCCTCTTCCTGCTTGGTAAGATATTAAGGATCTTTCCCAGACTAATAGGGTTAGGAAGACTTTGCTGAATATGATCTTTTCTCTTGTGGCATCATTAGTCAACTGAGAAAGCAATTTAAAGTGAATGCTGGACTCTGCTTTGTCTGTTTTGTCTGGTTTTTGCAGAGGTTCAATACAGAGGGGGACTCAGAATCAAATTAACTGAAGTTATTGGTATATTCATGAAGAGCTGCTCCTTCTGCCATAGCCTCACTAACAAATAAATAAGTATTTGAGAAATCCTCCTTGCTCATGGATACTTTTTTTTTTTTTTAAACAACAAAAAAAGATTCTCAGGGTCGTTCCAGATCAGTGATACATAACACATGACTGAGGGAAGCTGAAAAGCCACCTCTAGCCATGGCTGTGCCTACACTCTGTCAATATGTATGAGAATGATGGCTTTGTTTCTACAGAGAGCAGGCCTTTCCCCTAAATGAATAAACATGCTAACAACACATCTCTCATCCTGCAAAGTTCTGCTTCCTCAGAAACAGAGAAAAAAATATCTCCAAAGGATATATATTCTCTTTCTAAACGTACAGTAAAAGCACCAAGTTTAACATTAGCATTTGCTCAATTCACTTGTTGAGTTCCTACCTTCCATCAGATTCACGGGGACTTTGAAAGCTGCCTGGAGTTTGCTGAGCGGAGATGGTGAAAATGTGCTGAATATGACTTGCAAAGTAGTCTTCAAATTAAATTCCCCAAATTGCCTTTTGCTGTGTATTTTTAATCACCTAGTGGTCTTGTTTACGAACCTTCATGCAAATGGAATATCAAAACATGGTTATTTATGAACAAAACAAATCATCCAAACCTTCCAGTTATTTCATATAAAATGGAATATTTTTTACATATTGAATGCATTCTCTATTGCCAGGCCCTGAGTTGTCATGAGACTGGCTTACAAGTCTTAAGGCTGTGGTGATATTTTGTTTGAAAGATCATACAGTTAGTGTTCATTTTATCTGGTCTCTGAGCTCTGTAGGATTCACATTTCTAAGCTTTACCTGCATTTGTGCGTATTGCATGTATATCGGAATTAGAGACTCCCATAGCCCTCCGGCTCCTGAGTGATGAAACTCTAAAGGTACCAAAAATAGTGTGATCTTAATGAGGATTTTTTTTTTCTGCTTTTTGTATGAACTTTTTTGGCTAACACTGAACACAAATAAAATAAGCTTATGCTGTCTTATGAGGAAGAAAAATCTGACTTTTGTTGCAGAAAAGTCCCAATTTGTTACAAATGAATCAGAGTGATTTGTCCATTCCTCCAACAGGATCTTGCTCTTATGACAGCGAAAGATCTTCAGCATGGTCTTCTTCATCCTTGCCTGTAGTGGGGATAGGGCAATTTGAGGCAGATATTAAAAGTACTGGGTCTTCCATGGGTCAAAGCAATACCACTGGGAATGGATAGTAATTCAGAACAAATTCCTCAATTTCTTACAAGATGCCTGAAGTTAATACTGTAACTGAACATAATTTTCCATGAGTGCAAGAGGACAATCATGAATAAAGCGAGTGTGTCTTGATGTGCATATATATTACAGAAGCCTGGGGTTTTTTTTAACCTGTCAAAGTATGTAGGAAAGGGAGATTAAATGAACAAGCCCATAGATGTGTTCTTGCCTGACAGGGTGTTGCCAGTCAGGAGATGGGATCACATGCTACTTTTGTTCAATGTGTATTTATTGACATTCTATATATACAGACATAAAAGCATATATACACTCTGAAGTTCTGAAGTAGGTTGGGCCTTGAAAAATTATTTTAAGTCTAGGTGTTCTTTGATTTGAAGTAGCATGAGTCACACACACACACAAAGGAACAAGCAACTTGTGTGCGCCTTTAATCTCTATGTTCACGTTGGTAAGTAAAGGGTAAAAGGGTTATTTGCAAGAACTGCATTTCTTGAAAGAGGCAGAGAGAAAGGAGACTGGTTTAGACCAGCAGAGAAGTTCCTGTGCACTGCAGTCTCTGCCTCTGCTATCTTAAATAGCTGAATGATGAATCCCCACCTCTAGCACTTAAGATGAGGAACTTGGGTTCCTCAGGAGAGCTGCATCATCAGAGGTGTCACAAGTATCCACAAGACATGACTTTGGGTCTTTGGAGTGCCTGTCTAGCATCTGCACCACAAAACTGATGAAGAGGATGTCTTCCATGCTTTGACTTCAAGAAGGAGAGGCATGAGCTGGCCCAGCCCTGTCAAGTGCTGCAGGCAACTTGGGAGGCTCCCGACAGCTTACAGGATCGTGCCCACAGGCAGGCGGAAAGGCAGCACAAGATTAAACATCAAAGACTAAATTGCTTTACTTTTCTTTAACAGGAAGATAATACAATTGCTTTTGATCCTTAAGTTTTAAAGGCAGTTGTGAAGCTTTAAAAAGAGAATCTGAGATGATGGCCTGCTGTATCACTTTATTTTGATAGAAAGAATCATGGTCTTAAATCACAGCCCTCACTGAATCGTTCTCCTAGACTTTCCATAAAAGGTGTAGCATAATGATCTTAATTTTTAGTCTTTCTTTCTTTGAGTGGTTTTTCATCTGATAGAGAAGCTAGTTTTTTAAAAGCGTCATGAGAAAAATTCTCCCTTTCAGACTGCCTGCATTAGGGGGCAGTCTCAAGGGATCAAGGAAAAGACAGATGCTTTAACTGTTGCTGGTGGCTAAGGTGCAGCCTAGACCCTGCTACTGCCTGCATCTGTCTTTACAGGGAACAGGTCACGAAGTTTGTGAGTCAAGGCAAGGTCTGTGAGCATGGATGTGTCCACACCTGTGAGCAAGGGACCAGAACACATACAGAATGGATAATATCCTTCTCCACATAACAGGAAGCTGCCGAGTATCCTCTTGTGTATTGTAGAAACTGTATCAAAATAAACATTCTCCATCTAGGTCTCTTGCGTACTGGCATGTCCCCACTGTGATCTTGTGGCCATTCCTGACCAAGAGAGTGGAAGTATGAAGAAAACCAGACACCTTTTTTGACTCAAAAGGGGTAGATATTGGCAGAGTTGGAGGAATTGTCTGATAAACAAGCTTCTAATCATTCTGATAAAACCAAAACTGTTTTGTTGGGAGCGGTTAGAACTATTCCAGAAAAGTTCTCCATGTTCCAGATGGCTTAAAGCTTATTTTTTTCTGTACGATGTTCCATTTTGAGGGAGGAAGTTTCTTGCAAAATTTAAATTCATTGTAATAATTAAGCAACACTAACAAAAAGCTGTCAAAGCAAAATCAAACATTGGAGCTAAACCCAACTGCAGTATTTTGGAACAAGTGGGCTTTTGGTTTCTTTAAGATTTTGATTTCTGTAGTCATTTGGGGAGATGTACCTGTACAAAAAGAACTTAAAACCCAAGAAAACATTTTTTTGTCCAACGGTATGAATGTGTTTCTGAATATTCCTTGCTTAGGTTTTTATTCTGGTGGGTTCATTTCCTCTAAAACCATTCTGAGTAGAATGCAAATGGTTCACCATTGGAATACATTTCTTACTGTCTCTGTCTCTGTATTTAACCTTTGTGACCTTTTTAACTGGTTCGCTAGTCTCTCTCTTCATATTTATCACAGAATCATAGAATGGTTTAGGTTGGAAGGGACCTTAAAGACCATCTAGTTCTACCCCCCCTGCCATGGGCAGGGACACCTCCCACTAGACCAGGTTGCTGAAAGCCTCGTCCAAACTCACCTTAAACACCTCCAGGGATGGGGCATCCACAACTTCTCTGGGTAATCTGTTCCAGTGTCTCACCACCCTCAGACTGAAAAATTCCTTCCTAATATCTAATCTAAATCTTCCCTCTTCCAGTTTGAAGCCTCTTGCCCTCATCCTGTCACTACATGCCCTTGTAAAAAGTCCCTCTCCAGCCTTCTTGTAGGCACTCTTCAGATACTGGAAAGCTGCTAGGAGAGCAGAGTAGAGGGGTAGAATCTCCTCCCTCAACCTGCTTGCCATGCTTCTTTTGGTGCAGCCCAGGATACAGTTGGCCTTCTGGGCTGCCAGTGCACTTTGCCGGCTCATGTTGAGTTTCTCATCAACCAACACCCCCAAGTCTTTCTCCTCAGGGCTGCTCTCAACCAATTCTCTGCCCAGCCTGTATTTGTGTATGGGATTACCCCAAACCACATGTGGGACATTGCACTTGGCCATGCTGAACTTCATGAGGTTTGCATGGTCCCATGTCTCAAGCCTGTCCAGGTCCCTCTGGATGGCATACCTTCCCTCCAGCGTGTTGACGGCTCCACACAGCTTGGTGCCATCATGGAAACTTGCTGAGGGTCCACTCCATCCCAACATCCATGTCGCCAACGAAGATGTTAAACAGTACTTGTCCCAGTACCGACCCCTGAGGAACACCACTTGTCACTGCTCACCACTTGGACATGGAGCCGTTGACCGCAACATACTTAGTATGATCATGTCAACCAAGAAACTGAGCAAACTCAGTTTTGACACTGCCTGTAGGCTCTTTTTCATCACAGGCAGCTGGAATGTATATGGTGCAGCTCCAGATTTCCCCAAACACTGCTCAGCTGCTTTCAACGATGCCAGACTCTTTTTTGAGGCTGGACCGTATAAAGCCAAATGTTGGCTTGACAGTGATGTTATAATAGGAGACTGTAGAAGACATGGAGCCTTTTTACTTAACCTCCTTGTACTATACCTCGTGGGATGCTGAGAACCAAACTACAAGGGAATGCCAACTAAGACATCTGTAACCAGCAGAAATACCTTTTAGGGGATGTTGAGCTGTAACCTTGATTCCCTTTATTCCCCCCACAAAAATGAGCTCCATTAGGCCTGGGTTCCATGAACTGGCTCTATTTTATTAGGAATCTGCCTATAGCCTCCTTCTCTGCAGGGCTCACAGACACAGATAGGGTAAAATCCGTTTCAATTAATGTTGGGTGTGTGGTGTAGATGTTTGCATTTGAGCTAATTACTAGGTAGTCTTTATAATCAATGAAGAGAAATGGTTTCCTCTACTGCATGAGTCATCCCAAAATAAATACCTAGAACAGATTAATTGCACCTTGCAGATGCCTGTTTCTCCCCATTGACTGTAGCGAGAGTTTAGATGGCAAGATGCTCTAAAAGTAGATGAAGTGGGTACTGCTGGAGAAGTCTTCCAGCACTGCGCTGAAGATAGGCATTTCTCCTGACCTGGCTTTGGCAGTACTCCAGATGTAGATTCAGGCATCACATCCCATGGTGCAGTGCACAGTGGGGTCTTCACAAATGTGTTCCAGCAGGAGTTATCCCAGCATGGTATTTCCAGGACAGGTTGTAGTACATTTCCCTGGCCAGAGTGGATGTCTCTGCTGTGCTGTGCAGGCAGGCCAGGTTAGAGACCTAACCTGAATACAGTACTGTTAGTGTTTCAGATCTTATGTCACTGATACTAATACCTTCTTTTTGTAAAGCGTATTATCAAAAAGCTGTAGAAGTTTGAAGCCTAAGTTGAAGTTGAAAGGTTCACTTAATGTTGTGTTCTTAAAAAAAAACATAAAATGTGTGGGTGAACACATGTACACACACACACACACAAATTCTTAAGAAAATGGTTTATCCACCATAGCCATTTGTATAGCCGAACTAGAGCACAATGCCTGAGGAAATCTATAGTCATGGGTTACATTATCTGAAGATACTTTTCCACTGAAGGCTCATTTATTATAAGACCTAATATAAAATAATGAATATTTGTTTTAAGTCAAGTCAGGACCAGAACTTATCTCCCAGGGGATACACGTAATTTTTGTGATAACTAGGAAAGACTTTCTTCCCCTGGAGTGAACTGTACTGGATTTAGTACTGCATTAGTAAGCTGAGCATCTAAACCATGCTTATTGGTAATTTAGCTTCTCTTCAGCAGAGCACTAGGGTGTTTCTTTTCTTAAGCATGCACGAAGTCACAGAGATTGATTTCAATGGAACTACTCAGGAAATCAAGATGAAAATTATTTCTGCTTATTTCACAGATCTAATACTTCTGATTTTAGAGGAATAGGCTTTTCTGAAAATTGGATTTTAAGACCACAGTAATAATTTTTGGTTCTACTCGTGGATCTCAAAGCATTACATAAAGATTAGTACTAATGGAATCAATAATAGGAATATGTAGCTGCTCATTAAAATTAATTTTATGAGAACAAATTATGTCATTTATCTTTGGATTAAACTTGCAAAAGTATAGAAGGTCTCTTGTATGCCTAATATACTGTACACCTCAAATTACTTTCATTATACTATTTCCTATATTGTAGCCACAAGACAGGAGGAGCTTTAAGGTTTCAGTTTTTGCTCTGGTTCAATAATTTACCATAGATGCTCTAACCCTTAAGAAAATGGGTTGTTTTCATGCAATTCAAAGAAGCTGGATCTCACACTACAGGCTTAGCATCTCTCATTTGGAGAGAGGCTTTGGATGGAGGTGTCCTGTAGCGCTGGTGAGTCCTCTACGGACGAGAGCCAATGGGGGAAGACAAACTACCACTGCCTCCTTCATTGCTGCTACTTAGGGTTTGGTACTGAGTCTGAGATTGTTTAATGTCTTCATTAATGAGTGGCACAACAGGACAGACAGCTACCTAAGCAAGTTGGTGGGTGATACCAAACTGGGGGAGCAAACTACATCGCAAGTCAGCCCTTCTCTGAGCATGGAGTAGGCCCAGAGGACCTTCAGGACTTCCACACAACCTGACTGATTCCATTACTATTTTTTGCAATGAACTGGGAAAGTGTTGCACTTTAGGAAAACTTCGGGTGATATTAATCTCAGTTTGACAGCACCTGGGACTGACTTTTATAATTTGCTCCCATTCTGTATCCCCTAACAACTAGGCAATAGCTTCATGTCCTTAAGTTGCTTCTTTTTTTCCCACTCCAAGGACCTTGAATTCTTCATAGCACTTTCCACAGGATGGGACCTACCCATTCACATCTCATTCTACAGCTGGTGATTTTGGTCCCCCAGGTTTGCATCCCCTGGGAAGACAGGCTTTGAATCCAGATTGACTAAGCAGTCCAATGTGGGAACATTCCTGATTAGCTGGCCCCACTGGAGCCCTTAGTAATGATGGCAAGATAGAGATGTAAACTGAGCTGGCTAACTTGGTATACTGGGACAACTGAGACAAAACATGAGTGAAACCATCAAAACATGAATGACGTTCTTCGGAAGGAGAGAGGTAGGAGAAAGACAGATCCCCCTATCTAAGCATAAAAAAAGCTGTGCCACTGCTAAATGCAAGGTGACTAGCTGATGGGCTGAGGCCGGATTGCAATTTCAGACTTAATACCTAAAGCTTTCATTTGAAAGGGAAGGTGGGGGAGCAGGTGGGAGAGGGATTTGATTCCAAAACCTTAAATTTCTTACTTCTGTCACAAAAAGTGCAATAAAATTCTAAACCTCACCTTTGCCTTAAAGTCACTGGTAGCAAGGTCTTAAAAAAAAAAAAAAAAGATAGATAAAACCTTCCAGTGACCTCTCTTAGGTTACCATGTTCTTTCAGAGTTAAAGGGTGATTAGCAGCCACCTGAAAAACTTATGCAAGGAGAGCGGCATAAAGGCTCTATTTAACGTTGTTGTGAAGCAGCAGGGGAGAGAGCTGCAGCTGCAAATGAACCTGTTCTTTGCTCAAGTGAAAGTTTTGGCACAAAGATCAATACAGTGAGATCACAAATGAATTGCAGTTATGTTAATATAATATGGGAGGATTAATGCAAATTTTTCTTGTTTAAAACTAGGTTTTAGAGCCTACTGTTTAAAAATGGTCTCCTTAATAAGATGCCTGGATTCCACCTAGACACTGATATTAGCATTTTAGAGGCAGAAAGCAGACATTTATTCCTGGGTTCTCATTTCAATGTGGGGTTGTACCATTCTGTTAAGAGCTGCCTGAAGACTGGATTCTCTATGCAGCGACGGTTGGAGTTAACTAACTTTTTATTGTGTCCAAGCCACTAATAAGAAGCAGCAGTGGCAAAACCCACTTTTGTTACCAATATACAGAGAACGCTCTTCTCTTGCAGCATCAGCTGTGACAGAGCTAAATGACAGGAGTCAAAATTAGTCAACAGAAAATAAGTCTTGTTAAACAACTCTGATTTTGTTCTTTCAGCAGAATGGTTCTTTCTGATGAAGTTATTTGTAATTAGAGGGAATGTATTTAATGCTCCTACACAATATAAATAAGGTGTATGTTACAATGGATAAAAGTCAGGTACCTAATAAATTAAAAAAGGCTGTCAATAGTGAATTTGGGGGGGTGGGGGGGGACACACGGGACATTGGGAATTGACAGCCTGTCTAAACTATTGAACATTTTCATGCATCATCTGAATACCATAAATATAAACTCAACGACTGAATAATTGCAGAATACTAAATGATAGTAAGCTAATTACATAGAGAGATTGGGCTTACTTGTTTTATTCAAATAAAAAATCCTTTACTACAATTAAATCTGAAAGTATGTACTTAGGACAGAAACTCAGGCATTTGATAAAGAGTGCAAAAATGTCTCCTCCAATGATATGACTCCAAGAAAGCACTAGGGGTCATGACGAGTGAGCAACTCAGCAGTTCCAAATATGTTCTGTAGCAACAACGAAAAAGACTAAATGTGATCTTCTAGTATATGAACAGGATAGAGGAGTGTATGGAGGTGAATTATCTCTGCCTACAGCATTGGATGGATTGATACTTTTTATATTCTGAGAGTCTGTATTATTTGAAGGATATCTAAAAGCTGGAGTGTATGCAAAACATACCCACAAGGAAGTGGCCCAAAGACCTGCAAAAATTGCATGTGCAAAAAGGCTGGAGTCTGGCTTGTTGAAAGGTGACTTGATCACAGAGTACACTGAGAGCATACCAGAAGATAAATGTCTGTTTAATGCCTTGGGGGGAAGGGTAACAGAATCTGACGCCTGGAAGTTGAAAGGGGCACAATGAAGTGAGAAAGAACAGTAGGGAGCACAGAGTGCTGGGACGCACCATTGCAGTACTGATGAATTTGTGTCTCAAAACTATTCAAAACTTTTCTCTATTCAAAATTAGAATAGAGAAGCTTCCTCTGAATACGATACTAAAAGTGCCTGGCTTATTTAATTTAAGCAGAGGATATAAAAGAGAGCGTACAATGGCTTGAAGAACCTTACGCGGATATGAACTGGTCATAAGTAAGCTCTGGCTGGAGATGGTTGAAAAGTTTCTCATTATTATAGCAGTAAGGTCCTAAAACATCCTTTCCTTAAGAGTTACAGGGATGCTCTGAGGAGGCTGTTCGTCAGGCCAATTTTGTGATGTAGCAGCCCCCAATAACGGATGCTGGACTTACTTAAACATGGAGGTTCTTTTCACTTGTATGTTCTGATGAAGCACAACAGAAGAGGTCAGACTGGATGATGCTTTTCATCTTTACAATCTGCAATGTAGCAGGATGGAGTGTTCCAGGTGCACACACTTCCTGGCTGTGTTACAGTCTTCCATTAATTTTTATTCTGGACAATACGCCTTTTTGTAAGGTTTCCTTCCCGCCTGTTCTGAAGACTAGACAGTGCACTCAAGATTCTGTAGTCTGAGACTCAACATTACTAAAATGCAGAAAAATTATTGCAATGGTTCTGAGATTTTTTAAAACTGAAATGTAGTAAAAATACACCATCAGAAAGTATTATTGCAAATATCATGTCTATAAAAAGACTTGGACAGAGGTAAATAACTGTAAATTTCTATGTGCACCTGAATAATAGAAAGCTCTAGTATCAAATAGCAAGGTTGGCAGGCAAATAAACATTTTCACTTGAATTCTAGTTTTGGAGTTTGATATAGCTGAAATATTTACAGAAACATCACTTTTTCTCTATTTTGACATTCCTATTTAAACTCCAGCTTGAAATCAAACTCAGAGATTACTGTAGATTATATCAGTTAACTATGTATTTTTCCCTATCATTTAAGAAGTTGGTCCAAATTTAGGCAAGTGCTTAATCTAATTAAGTTAAATTTCCTTGCCATTTAAAAAAAAAATAAGTTCTCTCAAAACAAAATCTGTCGGTGACACACGTTAAAATCTGCATCTTCTGTAAGACTTCAATGCTCTTTCTGCTACCTGGAGGTCTAGTTTAACACCACTGGCTTTTCAAATGTCACGCTCAAAATACGCTTTAACTTTCTAATGATGAGAGAATACTGTTGGAGCTAAGCCATCAGTGTAGTAATAACCATAGTTTTGACTTAGCCAATTAACTCACTTCTATATTCAGCACCTCCACCCCCAAGAATATGGTGATCATTTATATTAGCCTGTGCCTCACATATGAGGCTGTCAGAATTTAATTCCCATATTTCAAGTCTGTAAATTGTTTGAAAATTATTATACCACTAGAATCACCCTTAGAACTGAAATGATTTCACTGAAGTGTAGTCACAATAGGAAAACACCATTTTGTGGTTTCAGAAACTCTAGAAGATGCTTGTTTTGATGTTTTGAGAGGCCAGGGGGCTGTCTAAAGACCTTGAGCAGGATACGTAGCTTAATGGGCAGATTAGGCAAAACCAGCTAATCATGAGGATATGACATTATCCTTGTAAAAAGCTATGAAGATCATATCTCAAATAGAAAATGCTTAAAATCGGTTTTCAACAGATTTAGAAAACCCACAGTTTGAGTGGATTTCTTGTTCATCTTACAAAATCTCAGCTTTAAATATAATGAAGATAATGACCTTTGTGATGTCCTGACAGTCTCCAAAATGCAAATCTTCAAATGAGATGCTGAAAGAATAGTAAGTGAGAACTTTGCCTTCTTTTTCTCAGCACTGTTTTTAAAGCCCAGGTATGTAAACATTTAATTTACAACCACAATGTTAACAGTCCCATCCTTCTGCATGTTACAGGTAGTAAACTTGTTCTACTGTTCCTTAGAGGTTAAAAAAGTTTGCACAAAACCAAAGCTGAATCTTTTGACTATTCAAAAACAGATATGAAGGCTAGAGACTGTAGAGACATAGCTTATTGTGTTCGAAAATCCCTTAGGCTTTAACGTGTCACAACAACACTATGAGGACGGTATGAAGGAACTTTTATTTCATTTTGAAGTGGATACTTAGATCCATAAAGGTGTCAAGCTGGTGTACTCCAGCTGAAACCGGTTACATCTAAGAGCCTGAATGTATTTGAACACTTGGAGTGGAAAGAGTTGTGTACCAGAAGCCTGCAGAAGAATACCGGTGCTCCACCTGTGTCTCTCAGGAGACACCTCACACCTAATTGATTTCTCTTTTACTTCTGCTAGTAGTAGTAGAAAATTGTGCTTAGTACGGTCAGTTTTCAAAATGCTTGCTTGACTGAAATTAATTAGATATCACAGCATCCTCAGAATAACTTACTGTTCTCTGTTTATTAGCTAGTAAACTGAAAGGAGGGACTGAAATTACTTTGCCAAAACCACACATCAAGTCAAGATTAGAACTTGTATTTCCACAGTCTCAATCTTTTGCTGTAAGAGTCTGATTATACTGCAGGTAGTTTATCACCTTGCTAGTGCAGTATTGCTCCCTTAGGTCTCCTTCTTCCTAATAGTGGTTAACTTTCCAGACCATGTTAAATGATCACTGGAAGTGTGGATGAGGGGGATTGGCCAAAACTGCTACTCTGACTTTTTTTACAGATTTTTTAAAGCTAACATAAATTTTTTATTCTGTGGACGCCTAGAGCTAGACACCATTTTACACCCAAATTAAGGTAGACCTGAATTCTCGAGAGTTAAGTACCATAATGTGTAATTAAATCAACAGAGGAATTGTTGGTGAGCATCCCTGAAAACCAAGACACTTTTATTTAGCTGTCTGGAGGTAGGCAGTTAAATCTAAAACTCATGACCTGACTTTTAAGTGATAAGACTGATTATCAAGTGAGAAAAGAGTTTTCTATACAGAATGTTTCAGAGTAGCACTGGGAGAATTTCTTTTTTTAAAGAAGAAAAGACAGATTTCCAATATGTCAAGTCATGTTCTTAAATCTAGTGAACCAAGAATAAATGTTTTTTTTCTTAGATGAATTTAGTTTGTCCCTAGACTTGGTAGGCAATACAGGATGCCTGTTCTTATGAGAATGAGGAATATATATGAGAATAATTCTTCTAGACACAATCAGGCTATTTGTTAACACCTTCCCCAGAAAACTGCTGTAACCTTTATCAGTTATGGGAACTGGCTTTCACTGTATTGGGCTGACCCACTCCTAGTACAGCAGTTCAGTAGAAAGGAAGCAAATACATGAAGGCAATGGAAGTTCAACTACACAATTATAGCTTCTATGTGTTAACGAAGAAGAAAGATAATCCTAAATGAAAAAAAACAAGGATTATTTGGGGCCAAATGGATCGTTTCTGCCCTGTATCTGCTTAGAAAAGCTGAGAACTAGCAACTCTAAGTTTTAATGCAGAAGCAGTGCTAGAATATCATAGGTGGGCTCTCAGCTGTTATGGGCTGAGAAGGAAAGAATAAGCACTCTTGAAGTCATTAAAGAAAATCCTAATAAAATTCTCACGCACCTTTGGTCTGTGCGATGACAGCATTAAATGTCATGCCTTTGCCTCCTGCCATCAGGATGTCCTGACCTCACAAATTGTTTTTCACAAAACATCAGATTAAGGATGTACTTTTTACTTGTGTAACAGTTTTTTTCAAGAGGCAGTTATGAGAAAAGGAGTTTTTTATATGTGTTTATCTGTCCCAACCAGCCCAGGCACTATTGCTGAAAAAAAAAAAAAGAAAGAAAAAGAAAAAAAAAGAGTTAAAAAAAAGAGTTAAAAAAAAGAGTAAAAACATGGTCACATCCATCAGGCAATTAGTAATGAAAAAAATCAGGGCCAGTGCTGGTGGACAACTGCACCAAAGCTGCTGGTACAAGTGGCACCAAGGGGGGACGGCCACAGGACTTCAGACTTGGTGCCAAAAATGGGTCACCAACACCCAACATGGGGCTCAGATAGCTGTAGTGCAAGAAACCAAAGGGGTGGGAGGAGGAGAGACTTGCCGGCACAGATCCAGTGCCAGGCTTTGCAGGAATAAAAAAGAGCTTATGACATGTAGTTCTTTATTCTGTACTATTCTTCCCCTGTTTACAGGACCGCATGAAGTCTCTGCATTGCTAACTCTTCCTTCCTCCAGGCTACATGAGGTCAGATGTGCTTAAGAGAGATTAAAGCAGTGGTTAGACTTCTCCACTGTGCCTCAGCTGCAGTGAATCTTCTGTCAGCCCGGTGATGTACCAGTGGCCCCCGTCAGCCTGTGCCCCAGGGGGGGTGTGGAGGCTCAGTGCGTGGAGGCAGCAGGAGGTGTGAGCGACAGCCCCACTGACTGATCTGAAACCAGGGACAGGGGCTGCCAGGCCAATTTCATGATGTCAAAATGGGATTTTGTCAAAGATGATGAGGATCTGGGATAAAACCTGCCACATTTCACTACACTACCTGACCAAAGCCAGCCCAGCAGAGCACACAGGCTCACTGGGGTGCATTTACTGGTGCAAGCAACACCTTTTCCCGTTAGTGGTCCCTTGGCATAGATGTGAGTAGGGGAGATGCTGTCCATCACAATCCAGCTTTTCTCATCACCCCTTTGCAAGCAGCATCACAACTATAAACACAGCTATAAGCACAGCATATAAAGCAGCCCTGTAATTACAGTGACTTAGTGGTCCTTTGCAGTGTGAACATAATGAATTGTGGGCACACAGCAATACATCCCCACTGCGTGCAAAGCAAGGCAGGAGGCTGTGGTACGTAGTGCAGATTGTGGCTGTCCCAAGGATACTTACTTCCCTTTTCCAAAGCTTCTTCCTGCCCAGGATGATGGCTAATGAGCTCTTTGCACCCTCCATTACAGAAATGACTTATTTCTCAGCAGTATTGAAATACTGGACAAGAAAGGAAAATCTAATTAGCCAAAGATTCTTTCATCTGCCCTGTTTTTAAATAATCTTGCACACAGGGATTTTAGCTGTTTTCCAGCCTTAGCTAATACAGTCTGATTAGATATGAAAGCAGCAACTTCAGTGATTAGATATACCAGTATTTTAAATGAAACCACACCAGTATCTGTGCATCCCTTTTAGGCTTACTTACTGTCATACCTAAATAGATGTGGCTGGATATTGCAGGCAAACGAACATCCAGATAATATTTTACATCCAAGGTCTCATTCTCAGGGGTCTGCTTACTCAGTGAGGCAACAGAATTAGATATTTGACTTGCTGTGGCCTATCAAAATGCGTCAGGCTAAATTTTGAACTAAAACTAAATCAGCACAGTTCCACATTACCCACGGACCATGGACAAGTGGAGAATCTGTCCCACTGCTTTTTCAGGCCTTGCAATAAGTTCCTTATGAAAGAGCTCCTAGCCAAGAATTATTCACAGGAATTGGAAAATAACTTCAAACATAAAATAAATCGGACAGAATAGAAATCCCTCTGCATTCGCTCAGTGAACACAATGCAGAATTCATCATTTCTGAGGGAAACTTGCTTTAGCCAGAAGTGTCTGCCTGAGCACTGGCTTTGCCAGGTAGAAATATCATCGCCCCAATCCAATAGCTGGATGGCCAGGGCATTCTTCTAGGTGCTGGGAGATATGGATTAAATTTCAAATACACCGAGAAGTACTGTCAGAGCTGACAGTGTTCCTTTTGGCTTCAAACCTGCCCAGATGTATTACAGCCCCAGCAGCATCTCCAGCTGTGTCCCAGCCAGCTGGAGCAGGCAGCATCTGGACAGGTTCCCACGTGGTCCCTGAATAACCTACGGGTTGTTTTCGACGTGCTGGGTTACAATGGCTTGGTGTGTTACAGCTGACTTACAGCATAAAATGGAATTTACACTCTCTTACTGGGATGCTGAGGCATTTTACAAAAAAAAATCAGGATTGCCTCTTATTTTGTCAGGATGTTTGGCAAGTCTGCTTTCAGCAGCTGGCTCCTAGGCTTTGGCCCCTAATGGACTATTCAGAAGTGCCCAGCTTCCACTAAAATCAAGGTCATCCGTTCTTGCCATTGGCTTCCTTTGTCCAACCTGCCCTTCAAGGCCATTGTAGCATGATTTCCAGATTATTATAATTCATGAAATCTAAGTCTAATTTTCTTAAATTTAGCTGTAATTACTTCAGTTGGTTCAGAGTAACTTCACTAAGGTAACAGAACTAAGATAATTTGAATAAACAGGTTTCTTATTTGCAAATTAACCTCTCGTTCCTTTGACTATCACTTTGCTGAAGGGAATCAATGACTTTTGACTTCCACTACCACAAATATTCCATTTTTAAGCCAACCACATTTATGACGTCTATTTAAACACCAAGCACACATTTATCTCAAGCCAATAGCACTTTCTGCTTATTGTGAATCCTAGTGTGTGGAGAAAAAATAAAAGAGACTGATCTCAAGCTTAAAAAATCCAGCCACTGAGGAAACAAATTATTTCATGGAGGGCTATTTGATCTCTCAAGAAATAAATGCTATATATCTCTTCGTTCTGCTTTTGTGTCCATGTCTAATGCTCATGCCATTTATAAGGTGAACTCTCTATTTCTGTACATGACTAGGCTTCTTTATTCCTTGGTTTTGATGTCTTATTACAAGGTGCCAGTTAAAATTCTCTTAAAAATCAGAAACTCATCCCATATGTGACCTTTCTTTATATTCACTAACAAAGACACCTGCCACTTCACCTTGTCATCTAGACATTTGTCACTGTCAGCCTGGGATTCCATGAAGGTTTTCATTTTCTTTGAAACACTGCCCTTCTCACTTTTGCAGTGAACCGATGCGTTGAGAGGGCTATTGACACCTTCACAGTCACCATAGATCAAAATTGTAAATGTTTTTTGAAAATTAAATACTGAATCAAATACTGAAGCTGTCTCATGAAATTCTCCCTCTTTGGTAGAAAAACTACTGGTCTTTCAAAAAGTGGAGAGCCAAATCCTCTTCTTGAGTAAATCAAGAGATCCATCAGCTCAACAGGAGTTACTAGATGGAATTTTCTGGACAGCATTATGCAGGAGGTCAGACTAGGATGGTCCAATGGGCTTTTTTCACCTTAAAACTGGTGTCGCTATTAGGCATTTGAGTGGAATCACCTGACGTTACATCAGTTGAGATTCTGACCCATTTCTTTCTTTCATCCTTTTTTCTGGGGCAGGAATGTTTTCTATGCCTGTAACTCCACTAAGTAACCTTAATTTTTTTCCTTCTTGGAGGAAAAAGGAAAGTTCCCCATACTCAGATACATGAAGTTCAATTATTCCCCAAAGATCAGCAGGTTTTTGAAAGGGGAGAGGAACAGATAAATGAAAAGGTCACAAATTTATCCTGTATTGGCTCTCATGAATGCACACAGTGTGCTTAACACCTTCTGGAAACTCTCATTGTATATTCAGTTTAGTATGCTACACATATTTTGTCTCAGCATTTCTTTTATTCAGATTATCATATCATTCTGTTCTCAGTTCCAAAACTGTGTGATCTTTAAATGGTTTATAATGGGATACTTAGATTTATTTTTAACATGCTTAAATATTTCAAGTGCACCGAGAACTCTGAATCAAGCAGTGGCTAGACTAACACTTCTTCACTCTGTAGGCCTCCAGAGACAAACACACACACAAAACATAAAAATAATGGAATAAAATTGAACTCAACATTTAAAAATACAATTTAAGATTTAAAAAAACCCAAAACCAACACTTAGTGCTACAGTTGTCCCCTAAACAGATAGCACAAATTCTGTAAAGTCAGAATTCAAGTTGAACGTAAAAGAAATGGAAGGTGGAGAAATGCACAGTTAAGGCATCCACTCAATCTTAATGTGTGTTAGTGTGATAAGATAAATATGCATTAAAATCAATCTACTTTGGGTTTTGTCCCAACTTGTATTAATTTGAATTAACAGACCTATTTTCTTTTCCTTTTTTTTTTTTTTTATTAATTTTCATGTTGTCACTATAAGGTAGAATTAAAATTACTTTGAGATCTTATTTGCAAAAAGTCTGATTCGCCATTTGGATTTTTTTTTTTTTTTTAATAATTCATTACACCCAAGAAGCAGATGAGAAGTCACTGAAATAAAAAAAAATTGTCTGGAGTGATGAGCAGAAAACAGGGATAAATACATGATACTGTGCACTAATCAACTTCGTCTTGTTTCCTCTCCCTCTGATAAAAAAATCAAACACCTTTATGGTCGCTGGTTAGAGATAATCTAAATATCTTCATCATCACAAAGGAATTATAAAATTAATTCCTAGTATATAAGATATGCATAAAATGACTACTAAATTTAAATTTTTACTGCTTAAGTACTGACTAGGGGATTGTGATTTAGATAGTTTGCAACTGCAGAATCAAAGTAAATAACTTAATTAAATATTATATTCCAGCCTTTGGGGAATGTTACCTACATTTTAAGCAGAAAGGGGAAAAAAGTTTGCCCATATTAATGAGCAGATGCAAAGATTTATGCCTTCACTAAAAGAAACAGTAAACATTGCCATGATCAGATAAATCTTTTTTATCTAGAAGCATTAAGAATAAGACCTATGCATCCATTATATTTAAATTTTTAATAACTCTTGGCATATTTCACCTTTACTCATGCAAATGCCGTGTCTTCCTCTTGCTGTATTGTAAACTTCAAGGTATGGTTTTTAGCTAGTTGCCACACATTGAACAGCAACACACACTATTTATTTGGACTACATTGCAAAAAATACTGCAGTTCAGCTCACAGATAAGTTAGAATTATGTTAAACAAATTATTTGTGCTTCCCTGGTTGCTTTTGCGTCAGTGATTCAACAGCAATTTGCTCTTTTACTAACTAAACAAAATTTTTGTTACCAGGTGCAATCTTTCCTGTTTGGGCTCATAAACAATAAGCTTCTGGACTGTAATATATATATATACATTTTACCAGTTAGAGAGCTGATTCTTCTTTTTAAAGTAAGTTTTGGAATTAAGTTGGTACCAAAACCATTACCTGATATGAATAAACACTCTGAATATACAGATTGCTGTTCAGACTTCAGTGTTCTTATTAGAATGCATGGAGCTTCTTTCTTTCCAGGGGTAAAACAGAAACATAAACATTTGCATCATAAATCTCAACACTGTAGTTGCAAACTTATTTTTTCCTTAAATCATATGAATGCATAGGATGTCACATCTTATTCTCAGGCCTTATTTTAATTCTTTGACTCTGTTGAGTATTTCAGCCCTGTAAGTTAAACTTAAGCAACTATACAGTAACTGAATTCTCATTGGTGATCAACTGTGTTGGTTCTTTAGTCGCAACTACAGCAACTGCCCAAAAAAGGGAAGCTTAAACCATTCTTCTTCTTCTCCCCCCCTCCCCCCCCCC
>NW_009647595.1:5323865-5337693 GCF_000708025.1 Charadrius vociferus
ATCCCCTCTGGCCTGAAAACCTATTCTCCATGTCCTCTGGTTTGAATATTGCAGGTGCCCTGAAAATAAATTAGTTTAAGGAGAAGAAAAAAAAAAAAACACAACAAAACCCAACTGCAAAATCATTGATAGCATAGTCAAGCATCTCTTGCTATTTTACCTCAGAGGCCCTTTTTAATTTTTAATAAGCTTACTGCTGTTCCGGGTCTTTTGGACTATGGTGCCATTAGTAAAGAAAAATGCCATTTGGCATTTAAAGGAATGTAAGGAATAAGCAAACAAAGAAATGGTCTTTTATGAAATAACTGTAAGGCTTTCCAGCATAACACTGGAAATTAATTTGCAAAACCATTTCTCCTGCTCCTTAAAGAACCTAAATGGATTTTTTCTGTGTGTGCACTGCACACTGAATTCTGAATGTATATAAATGTGTTTTTCATGCATAACTCTTCATTTGCCAACTTGTCTCTGTGTGACAATACTAAGATACTATGTAATTCTAGATAGGTAGCACTGAAAAAAATTCTCTCTCTTGTTTTAGTTACAACTCAACTGCAAACATCTGACATGAATAATGACCATGATCTAGGGCTTCTCATGATGTGAATGAACAGTTTTGCTATTAATATTATAACAATTCACTTTTGGATAGTTCTTTGCATCCCTGATGACCCTCTATGACATCAGCAGACACAAGTCTTTAGTTTCAAGGACATTTACTACTAAAACATGGGTGCATAATTCTGCATATGAACCAAGAAGAAATCTTTTTTGGAACCCAGAAATGAGAACATTTATTCTTTCATGTGGATGTAGTGCTTAGGCATCCCTGTTGTGACCAGGTATCTAGCCATGATGTGAAGTGAAGAACAAAGACTTGTTATTTGCCTGAAAACACTTACAGTCGAAGGACAGCCCTCACAGCCTTCACCAACTTCCCTGTGGAAGAGAAAAATTTACTCCTGAGACATGGATATAACGTGGGAATACATCCATCTTCCTCTGTTAATTCTAAGAGACATAAACATGCTATCTAAGAACCATTATTAATTCTATCACCATTTAAGTGCAGAACTTTTTATCTTGTTAAAGTCATTCTGTTCTTTCTGAATACCAATTTATCTAATGTACCCTGCTGCCAGCAGCACTGAGGGACTTAACCTAAAGGATATTTAGACATAAGACATTACTTGTGTTAGGAACTTCAGCTCTGACATTGAAATAACCTTGGAAAGTCACATTACCTGACAATTTTCTCACCCATTGTCTGTCTTTAGAGAGTAAGGTTTTTGGTTTCTTAGTGTGTGAAGGTGATATGTGAAACTGGCAGGCAAAACTCTCAGCTCAGTGCAACCTTTGCCTTAGGTGGGATCAAAAATATCCATTATCATTCCATTTACTACCACTAAGACATACAGTGAAAACTCTTTGTGTCAATAAATATAGAGGCCAGTACTTTCACAGTCATCTTGACATTATAGCAACAGCAATGTTATATCGACCCATAAGCCATGCGCATCTAGAATTTCAAAGCAGCTTGAATTTCAAGAGTGCCATCGTCTGCACTTGAGAGTCATTTAAGTTTAAATCATGTTTAATTTCTTACATTGTTTCCCTTTGGTTTGCGGCGAAAAAACTGGACTGCATCTCAAAGTACACACTACATGGCAGGGTAGTAATGAACCTTAATCCATCTAATAGATTTGTGAATAGTTCTGGGTTTGCCAGCCCAAGTGCCAACAGTATTTCAGCGGAAGCCTTGAACTTGCACATCATGCATGTGTGCTTTATTTGTGCTGTTGTGTGGGTTTGGTACACACAACAGTCATTTCCTCACAGTTGGTATCTTCTAGTGTCTGCAAATGCTACTTCGCTTATGATCACTGGCAGCATCTTTCTTTGACTGCAAAGCCTCCTGGGTTCGGGTACCAGTTTTCTTTTGTTGTTGTTGAAACATATTTTGGTCCTACCACCCTCACTCTGACTATGTGAAGAGGCACATCTGCTTTTGTTTATTATGCCATTCATGTCAGCTGTGTTTTGCTGTACATTTTCTCTCCTTGGCTACTTCCCAGCCTTTGTGTTCACAAAGGGGAGACAAACAGAACCTGCATTGAGCCAATTACTTCCCTGTCTTAGGGACTCAGCCGGCAGTTCAGCGGCGTACATGGTGCATCGTACAATCCTGAGAAATGTCACCCATTCCTTGTCCAGGACAGAAGAAATTGCCAGTACAATGAGTAAGTGTTTTAGCAGACACCAGAATATTCTGAAGTAATTTTCTTGACTGACTTTTCCCAGTTCCTGTCATGAAGAGTAAAAAGATAAATTCCTGTAAAAATTATTCAGGCCCCTTCAGGTGGCTGTCAGTGGGATCAGCTCAGCGCCTGTCCAAAGCAGAAATGTATTACCTATACACTGGGGTAAGTTCCTGGTCCACAGAGAACAAACATCAATGCTGCATCACTTGGGGACATATTTATTTGCTGAACTTGTTCACCACACAGTGCTTTTCCAATTTTCTCAGAACGCAGGTAAAAGATGTCCTACAGCCATGACACTTTCAGCAGTCACTGCTGTCAGGCATCACAAGCGTGCAGGATCAAGCCCGGTTTGCACACAGGCAGCTCTCTGCAGAGAAGATGGTGGCAATGGCTCACTACCTGCTGCTCTTGGCACCCACACGGCATGTTGTGGTCAAATGTGCACTCAGGGGAGAGCAGATGTTACCCGGCAGAAGGCAGAAGGGGGAAGGGCCCTAAAGGGACTCGTAGTTCTGGACTCCTTCCCTGTTGTGCTGGACTTGCTACACCCACCCCATGACATCTCTCTGGTGCACGATGGGTCTGGCCATGATGGGTCCGGCCATGATGGGTCCTACCACCCAGGCACTGCACCCAAGCCCTGAAGCATCAGAGTCAAGTTGTGTCACTGTTACAGTGTGCTCATCCAAAACCTGCTTCTTCCAGGTAAATGGGGGTATGACTTGACTGGTTTTTAGAAAAATCATGTTCCATGCACTGGTCTTTGCTACAGGAAAGGAAGAGTGGTCCTGTATACCTGACCCACCCTCTAACAGACAAGGGCCAATGTCATCTTTCAAGCATGTGCTCATGGAATGCTGCCAGACCAAAGCATGCCTGGTGTTCGAATGGCCTAGATGTTGAAGTTAGAAATGTTAAAAAAATTATGTCAAAGAGTGGAAGGATTTTGCAAGTGTATTTTATATGCATTTTAAATGGACTAGTAACAGCTTAAAAGGGGTTGGCAGCCTCCTCTTACAGATGTGAATACGTAAAATTATACCTGGAGGATAAAATTGTACCTGGAGGACGACTACAGCTGCAACCAGCTGGACCTGCAGCAGTATAAAAAAAAAATGAATTCTCATTTCATGCCACCAGTCTATAGGAACAATGTATGCATGCATTTTACCATGTGGCTGCCCGTACCTGTCTTCAAAAAGCAGAGGTGTCTTTTTCCAGCCATTGCTCACAACATGGCCAGGTAGTTGTCTGGGTTATGTGTGTGCCTGCAAAACCGGCACCACGGTATTCAGTTGTGCCAATAAACAGAAAAAGTGGAGCTCAAATCAGGGATCTGATGGACTAACACAAAAACATCACATAAACCCATGTTATTTTAGATTTCAGGTAGTCTGAACTTCATACTTACTGTAAAAAAAATAAATAAATCTCTTCTTCTAATATTTAGTCAACATTCTTATAAATGTCTTTCCACCAAAACAGTTTGAACTTTTTGCGGGTACAGTTAGAAATGTGGATGTGACTTTAATAACAAGTGTCCAGACATCAAAGATTTTAACATCAGATGATCACATGTCATGTAACCCCCTATTCATAGCACCTTCCCTTCTTTATGTTTTGTGAGCCACACGAGGAACTGCAGGGCCATCCCTGTGGTCTCCAGTGCACAGAAGTCAGCAGAAAAGACATGGTAAGGCACAAAAACAAAATGTATGCAGTCATACTCTAGAGATGCAATGGCTCACAGCTGGGTAGACACACCAAATAGGATTAGAAAGTTTCAAACAAGGTTCAAGAATTTCAGCAAATCTGTCTGTAGAGAAGAGAGGGAGAAAAAATGTGCTGCACATGATGTTTCAGTTCCAGACAGCGACTGTAATTATAATAATGAATAAGCCACAGGTAAATGCATAACATCTCCCCAAGTACTTAAAAACAATCCTGGGCCTGGGATTTCTCATTAGAACCAAAAAGTGCGAGTACAGGTAATAAAGATGATTTTATCAGAGGGAATGCTATTTCCTGCTAGGTACTTACAGCATCTCCACAACATTAATCCCAGCCTATTGACAGGGTCCACTTTACATTAAAATCAGCAGCTTGGCAATTAGAAAAAAAAAAAAAAAAATGCTGTGTTGGCTTGCAAAGAAAATGTGATTTGTGAAGCTCTCAAGGTTTCAGTCCAGGAGTTTTGTTCTAAATGTGCTGCCTCCAACACTTTGAAACCTCAGATGAAAACAAAGTGCTCCTCTAATGTGACATGTCATTTTGCATAGTGTTCTGTTGGGTCCATTGCTCTTATTATTGTCTTTCTAGGAATAATACCAGTGCCTGCTTGAGATTTGGAAGATTAGCATTAACAGGATAGAAAAGAAGAGGGCAGCTGTTTCATGATGGCATTTAGATAGATGATCTGTCTGCTGCCTAATCCACGTATCATCTACATATCCCGTCAGCATAAGGCAACCTGGTAAAGAAGTTTATGTGAGAAAAACCATCCAAATCTAGGTGTGTCTGCTTATCATGCTCCATCTCCCACAGACAGAGAAAAATTACTGTGGTGTAATTTCCCTGGCCATACTGACAGCTTTCTTCAGCCTCTTGCTGTAGCATAAAGTTTGGCTCTAAAACTACAGCATCTACACTCATGTTTAATAAATTCTGTGATAGTAAATCCTCAGGCTTGTGAGGCAGAGAAAAGGCCTTTCTGGTTAAGCATTCACACTTTGTGGTACTTATTTCTAATGACTCATAGGATCTTGTGAGATTCTCTTGTTGTGATAGGCATAGTCACAATAATTGTGATACCAAATTGTGATAGCTGTGAAAGGCTCCCTAGGGAGTCGAGAGCTCAAGCAGAGTTTAATTTTAGTTGGGTCTGTAAATCTCAGGAGCCCTCTGTAATCTCAGTCTATCTGTTAGGAATTTATCGTGACGTCTGCTGTCTCTCGCTTACCATTATTGCTGGGTGTGATCAAGTTCTCTAGATGAAAAGCATCTTGTGATCAAGTAATGCTCGGATTTTGTGGCAGTTGTGGGGTGGTTTTTTTTATTTTTCTGTTTGTCTTAATGAAACCATTTCAATAGAAAACTTTAAGCAACCATAGGGGAAAAATGTAACCTGGTCTGAAGTCAAATAGCGTAAACAAGATTATTTAGGGCAAAGTAAAGGTCAGAAAGAAATGGAACAATAGCAGTTTTCACTCAAGTGGAAAACTCTTAATTATACAGCAGATTTCCAGGAAAGGAGACTGGAAGCCATTATAATTTCTCTGCATTCAGTGTTTCAGGTCCTGTACCAGCCCAACGTTTCCATGTCTTATATCTTTTCAGAATACAGAATTTTACCTGCAGAGAAAGCATGTAACCTGGATTGACTGAAGTGCGGGGCTGCACACAGAGATTGCTCATTCCTTCTTAACTCCTTGCAGCCTTTTTTCGAGAATTGCTGCACTTCAAAACCCTGTGTACCTCTCAAAACCCCCAGCCCTCTTCCTTTTTACTACTTAATCAAGGGGAAAGAATATACTAATGAATAAGAATTGTGAGCCTAATGAGTAAGAATTGTGTTTTCCTTTCTGTAATGATTCGTTTACTTGCAGCATGTTATTCAGCTACTGCACGGCTTTGTACACAGGGCTCCTGGCATGGGAAAAAAACTGGTAAACAAGGCAAACAAAACCAGGCTCCATGCTGTGTGGAAACCAGCTTGTTTATGTTGGTATGCTTAGTAGATATTTTCTTTAAAGCATACCTTTGGTTTAATAAGATTTAAAATTCTGTGTATTATGACAGTCTCCTCTCATTCCTTGTGCTTTTGTTAAATTTTAAGAAGTTGCTTGAATAATGCATGATATCATATGAAGCACAGAGTAAATTTGTTAATCAATGAGTATGAAATTAGAGATGAAAACATGATAAAAACCTTTTCAGTCATGTACTCCATAGCTCTGTCAGAATGTGTTTCTTTCCCTGTAATCATCAGCACTTTGTCCCGTTCCCTTTTCAAGGTAGGAAGCACTGGGAATTTCATAATTGCATTTGTAGGAATGAATTGGAATTTATTCTTCGTACAAAACCTGCATTTTTCCATGTTTTTGTACAGTATTTAAATTAGATCTCTTTTGGATATGCCTCTACAGATGACATTTCACACAGCTTATTCTGTAGAAATGTGTCCACTCTTCCATTGGCATTAAATCCCTTCAAAATGTAATCTGAATCTGCTATTTATGGTTCAGAAATCTGTGGGAGTTTTGCTTCTACACAGTGAGATCTGCTAAATAATTAAAACTTAAAATGCTTTTCAGAGAAGCCTTTTTGAATCACATCTGTTACTTCTTGTAGGAATTTTCCCTCGCAGATGTTATTTTTTTTCTTGTTTCTTTTAGGGCGCTAATGACATCTTAATCCTATTCCAGCTTCTGTTAATAAAGCGAGCTTTATTAACAGCTCGCTTTATTAACAGCTCGCTTTATTAACAGCTTTTTCTGTTCATTACGAGCTTGTCAAGTCGCAGGACAACCATGACAAGAGGCCAGCAGTGGCAGAGCCTCTGCCCCAACTTCCGGTGGAAGTCCCGCCCCTGCCAACTGTCAGTGTCCCACTTGCACCGGAAGTCCCACCCCTCCTAGTCACCTGTCCCATTTACTACTCCTTTTTCCCCGGGGGGTTGCCATTTTGTAAAACATCATAACCCACTTGTTCACAGACTGCCCCCTCACTGGCTGGCAGGACCAGCTGCCCCTTCCAGTTTACCCAGAAGTACATCAGAACAGGACGCTCCTTCTCACCAGATACATGGAAGCCCGTTTTTTGACACCATCTTCCCCCACATGTTTACATACTGCTCTGTGATTGGCTGGCGGCCATTTTTTAAACCCATCGTACCCACATGATCTCAGAGCTCCCTCCGATTGCCTGTTTCCTTTGCATCAAGAAGTGCCCATATGTTAATTATATTATTTTTTTTCTATATATAAGTATAAAAACACAGGCAACACCATCCATGAATATGGAAAACCAGAACAAATGGCATCTTCAGAAGAATGTGTGTGAGGACAATGAGGAAAAGGCCCAAAGGGATTCCCAAGAAAGACCACGTGAACCAGAAAAACCGGCTAATTGGCCCATGAATTGGAAACTGTATTTTGAGGTAAGTTTCATGCAGAGAGGGCAGGTAGTGGGGGCAACTCCCTTTGCCATAGCTCTGGCAGAGCATGCAACCTGTAAGACAGTTATGAAGTACAGGCTGGTGCTGTTTGAGTTTCTTTGCCTTTCAGTTGATGATCTCATAGGAAGTTTCACAATCTCTGGCCGAATGACTGAGGAGAGAGAAGGTAGAAGCGTGCTGTGATCTGTTCACATTCCTGTCCAGGCCTGTCGCGGTTCAAGAAAGAACGGGTGTAGAAGAAAAAGTGGAAGTAGTATTTGAGGAAAAAAAAAAAAAGCTTGCAGAATGATGAGCAGTCAATATCACTCATACTCTGTGGCTCGCCATTCTCGGGGAAAGATGGCCCTGACCTCGGCTGAATGCTTCCCCACAGTGCTTGTATAGCCCCAGTCCACCCACAGCACATCCTGCTTCTGCCGAAATCCCTTCCCCATGCTGGGTCCTGCCTGGCTGCCCCAGACAACCACACTGTCCAAAGGCATGCCCCTTCCCTGGGCCAAAACCTCGATCCCAGATGGCCAGGCCTTGCTCTTCAGCCTGTGTCACAGAGACACCGATCTGAGGTGGGTTCCTGTGGAAAGGAAAGCTGGAAGGATGGACTGACTGGTTATTTTGAAACCAGCCTGAGACAAGTGGCTTCAATTTCAGGCTTTGCTGCACCTTTCTTGTGTCTTCTGGGTGTCCTTCTGGTCCCAATGACATCCCTGGAGGTTAGCTGAGGGACCACTGATCCATGTGCTCTTTTTTTACACAGTTATCCATTTGGAAAGCCTATTCCTGCACACATACCACCTGTCAGTACTTCAATGAGGAAAAGCAGGTGTCTAGTTCAGGCCCTCTCTGGGCCCAGGCACCAGCACTCCTTTGTGAACCAAATATACCAGTTCACTTGATGTAGGCTGGCTCCTTGCACCTGGCAGCAGAACAGTGTAGGTCCTTGCTGCTTCTGATTTTTTCCCGTTCTCTTCTTTACAGGCCATCCATCTTTCACCCAGGACTTGGGTATTTGCATGGAGTGGACACTGGAGACACCTCCAGCCTTTGGTGGTGAAAGTTTCTGGAATTTCTGTCAGACCTCAGCGTTCATATCTGTAATTCTGCATCAGTCCCTGATCTGTCTGGGTTGTTTTATTCTGTGCTGCTGTAGTAAGCATCAGAAACTGAAGAAATTGCATAAGCTATGATGTAGAGCAAACATGTTTTTGTGACAAACATGAGAAAAGTACTGAAATAAAAAACTTTTTCTGCTTCATTTTAAAGACAATCCTCCCCTGTCCTGGTGCCTATCTTATCGACACTCAACTAACCATTCTCTGTATCAAGGAATGTGTCATAGCAATTTACTGAAAATGTCTACCACATTGCAAATCTTATCTTAGGTCTTTGGCTTCTACTGAAGTGGTGATTATATCTTATTTGTAGATCCTTGTCTCAGGAGATAAAACAGCTCAATACACCAAATAAGAAATATCCCTCATAACACTAGTAGGTGGGCTGCAGCTCTTTATGTCAGATGAGGACAGCGAAGCTGCCAAGTGTGATGCAATTCTACTATGAAAAAGGCATCCTGTATTTTAATTCATAGAATCATAGAAGTGTCCAGGTTGGAAGAGAATTCTGCAGGTTAAAGTTGCGTTCAGTCCTGTGGTTGTAAACCTATGGAAGCTGGGGGAGGAAAGGTTTAACATCCTTTAAGAGGCACTGAAAACAGATGAAATTCTCATAGAAAAATCCGAGAAGAACTTTCAGACTTTATTTTCATTTCCTTCAATTGGATGAGATAAAAAATAGGCTTAATTTGGGGAGTTTAAGCAAAAGGGTAAAAGTAATTATTGAAACAAAAACTGTCATCAGTTCCAGCAGAACAGAGCATCTGCTCAAGATGGATATAAAATGGAGATTAAGAGATGATGAAAAAAATCTGAAGAACAAATTATCTAAGCAAGTAAGAAAATACAAAGTACTTTAAGGCTATGAAGACATTAAGAGAGTGAATGAATCATTACAAGTAAAGGCTTTTACGGAGGAGATCAGGAAAGGACATGCTGGAATGATAAGGGAAAATACCTCTCTCCTCACCTTATTCATGGCTACTTTAAACATAAAGTGGTGGAGCTAAATAGTGTAATTAAACTCAGACAAGGTAATTGAACAAGGCAGCACTAATCCACGGGTCTTGTAGGAAGCACAGGGCAGTCACTGAACTATTACCAGTAACACCCATTACTAATATCAGCTTGTAGTCGGACTAAGTGTCCCAAGGGAGAAGATCTTTCCTTATCCTCACAGCCTAGCTGCAGTGCAAGGATTACTGTCAGAAGACTAATAACCTCTTTGAGTTCAGTAGAAGAGGGAACAACTTGGTACTGGCTCATATCTGAAGAAGAATGTTTTTATGAAAAGCTTTATTTCAGAAAGAATAGACTTAAACATCCTCCTGTATCTCAGATATTTCCATATCCACTGTTTTCTCCTTTAAGTACTTTTTCTACTCTAGAAGCTCTCACTGCAATCACGTAAAGCTATAGAAACTGCTCGGTAGAAAACCCTGGATGACAGACATTCTATCACCAAGCTATTCTCCTTTCTGACTTGTCTATGAACCTGCAGCAATTTTCACTGTTCTTCTTGCCTCCTTCCCCTTCCATGAGCAGCCACTTAAACAATAATCGTCTTCTAGCTCTCTGTCTCTACAAAGAAGGTTTCCTTTTTTTACTTAGAGTCCAGGTAAAGAAAACCAAATACAACATGACAGTGAAGCGTGACAAAGATGCAACAACTTGTCTTTAATTGCCACATTTGTACCATAATGGCAGTCAGAATGTACTCAGTTGGGCTCATATGAGTCAAAATGGTGCCTCCATTATTTAGCATGCTTTGGAGAGCTTTTAAAAGATTTGATTATGCACACTATGGCCGCTGTGGAAACCAGAACAATTAAATGTGTCTTTAGGCTTCTTTCTGCCAACCCCTTTCGTCTGTGCTTCTCAGACAAGGACAAGGGGCAGGTCATGAGTTGGTTAAGTTTTCCTTCGAGCCTGCCCCCTCATGCCCTTCTCCCTCCCTGATGCATGGGCCAAAGCATGTTTGCATGACCAGGATGTGTAGCAGTTCCTTCTGTGGGACCTGTGTGTGTCTAACCACACTGGCAAATGTTTGGACGGCCCATATCCTGGTCAGCTGCGATCTGCAGGTCTAGGAATTCCCAAGGCACCTGCAATGTCAATGACAGAAATATGTAGGACAGAGGAAATTACTTTAGTGAAAAACACAGAGCTTTAAAATATTTCTATAAGTTTACCTGATTCTACACTCTCTGTTATTGTTTTTGTTTTGTTTTGTTTTTAATTGTGAATATCCACAGTTTAATTGGGAAGGTGAGAATATAACTGAAGATAATATCTGTAATACCCATCGTGCAGTTATGGGCACACCACTTTCTAAAAGTACTTTTGTGTGTCTGCATTAGATTGCAAAGAAGGTACCTAGTAGAATTAGGCTAGCCCTTATGTGTTTATTAAGATAAGCTTGTTGGTAAAAATTACGTCCTGGTGAATAATAATGCGGTACTATGAAATAAATTGAGAAGCTATTCAAATTTTTAATCTCCAAGTGACTATGGCATAAGGTACCAGCTATTTTTGAAGAGTAAATGGAAGGTTTTTTAACCTGCTGGAGCTCATTGAAAATGTTGAAAGAAGTAGTGGGTGAAGGAGAATGGATGAGTATAATATGTTTAAAATTGCAAACAAAAGACTCTGGCTGAAGGTCTTCAAGAGACTATTAAGAAACTTTGGTGGTCAAAGGTTATGTCCTGCCATGGATTAAAAGTGGTTAAAAGATAGACAATGAAGTAAAAATAAATAACCAATTTTCCAGAAGAAAAAAAGGTTAATAGTGAGTTGCCCCAGAGCTGAGCATTAGGAACTACCAGTCTGTTATGAAATATGTGTACAAATGACCTGGAGGAAGGATGAATTGGAGCATTAGTTGCAAGGCAATTGCACCATTATTTTAGTTAATCAGAAGCAGATGGGAGAAGCCTAGACATTTTCAAGACAGGAAGCACAGAATCAGAAATCAGGAAGGATTAATAGATAAACCTTTAAACTGTGAATCAGGAGGTACTGGTTTCAGTGTATAACAGGAGACAAATGGGTGAAAATATTTCAGTTAACGTTGCCAATGTGCATTTGTTGTTTCAAGCTGTTTGCACAAATCTGCTTGTTCTGAGGAAATTTGTTTGGAAATACAATTTGGTGTTAAGATTTAATTTCTGGTGTAATTCAGGGACTCACGCAGACAAGCAAGTAGCCTGTAGATCAAAGAGCCTACCTGGTTTGTGGGCATTCTGTCACTCATTCACATTTTGCTTGGTCTTTGTTTCACAAGAAGGTGAACAAGTCAACATAGGACTTTTTTTGTTTTAATATTTTGTGTTGTGTGCGTATTGCTGGCTACGATTTTTTTTAAAGAAACTTTTCACAGTCCTGGTTTCCTTATACTACAAAGTTGATTTTTGAAAATTTGGAAAGTCTTAACCTAGGAAATAGCAAATATAGTCTTTGTTGAGCAATTTCCAGCATTGTGCTTATGTCTGAGTCCCAGGAGGCATCAAAAATCCTGTATTCATCTTTGGTCACCCACTTTGAGAAATACTCATTTTTATAGCAAGAGTTTCAGGGAAGGTTTTTAGTATGAGTAACTGGAAAAAGTTTGTACTGTTACAGAAGATAGATTTGAGGTTTAGCCTTCACCTGGATTCTCCGGTCTAATTCATTGTGTGGCTACATAAATGCATGCACACTGAAAAGAGAGGAGGGCTGTTTGCCTCTTTTAAAACCTGCTGTGATTTCTGTTGAATTGGAGCATAATGAACCCAGAGCCTTAGACCAGAAGAACCTGGCTTGACTAGATCAGAAAAATAACTGAGGAGGGGTATGACTGCTCTCTATGACTGCAAAAGAAAGGCAAATGCCAGGAAGGGAAAGACCTATTAAAACTACTGCTACAGGTCGGAGTTGTCATGAGAACTAATCCTAGCTGAGTAAATTTAGATGAATAATTAGAAGATGGTTTCTGGCAGGCAGAACAATGGAGTTCTGGATTAGACTTTTTAGGATGGATATCAGAACATTGTGCTTGCTCTATGGTTAGTGCAGATGTCCTGGATATTGCCTATTCTGTTTAAATGACTATGGTTGTACGGCACTTCAGGACAGACAGTATCGTCTAGGAGGAGGGGACATAATGCATGTTCTCTGTGAGCACTTGCACACTCTCCAGTTTGGAAACCATGCTGGAGGTCAGAGATGAGCAAGCATGTGCTGAGGATGGAGCATGGAGGGAGCCTGCAACCTCAGCACAAACTGTAAGGATGGTTAGAAGACACTTTAGTAGGGAGCAAGCCCCAGGCTGAATCTGGGAGGTAATGGACAGGAGACTTTCCTGGGAACCCTTTTCTAGGACTGGGTGAAACTTCCAGAGAATCACTAAAAGTTGCTGAGAAGTAGGCTCACCTTAAGGTGAAGGCATGCCATTCCTTCGTGCTTTGGATTTCTTGGGCCATGCCTCTCAAAGATGCATAAGGAAAATCATCCACACTTGATTTCCGGGTGTTGTTACCAGGCTGTGTGCAACCTGGCTTCCACACATAAAGTCTTTCCTTGAGTTTATTTTGTGTGGATAACCATTCAGGATAACATAACAGGATAACCATTCCTCACTGACTTACTGTGACAGTTCTTGTACTTTTCTGTTTTGGATCAGCAATTTTATGACATTAGGTCTTTACAATGGATCATCTTTTACTATATGTTTTATTGCTTGCATGAAAAGGGGTCAGTAAAGGTTTTGAGATGCCATGATAATTAAAATGATCAAAATGGTGAAAAGCACTTGGTACTTCTACTAGTATGCTGTCAAAGTCAGAAAGTTAAATAATTAAAAAGGGAAGGACATAAAATAACCATTTAATGTAATTACGTCAATTAGTGGTGTAAGATGTCCTTCCCTTGAATCACATTTGATGTTGATCAGTGGCTTTCCTAAATAAACTAGAAAGCTTGATAGAAAAATGCCTAAGGACTCAGATAAACAATACAGCTCTTCAAAATAAATAAATATTTAAAAAGGTTAACACCTATGGTGTGTGGTCCTCAGTTACTACAAAGATTATAAATATGTTGTCTTCTGCTTCCACCGAGTAATCCCATCCACTTCAGTATGGTTACAAGTAAATCATTGAAAAGCATACCAGTCTTGGTAGCAAAGGCTTTTATTTGGAAGAGATGGAAGAATTTCAGACAATGGATGGTATAAATACAAGTGCAAAGATGTTGGAAAGAGAAGAGTGTTCAATAAAATGAATGTTGGTTTTAGGAAATCA
>NW_009647595.1:5337777-5372498 GCF_000708025.1 Charadrius vociferus
CTAATCCACACAGTCATGGGAGGCTGAGGAGCAATGAACATCCACTGAGCTTTGGCCATGTGATGTCTCAAATCTCTTGGAGGAAAAAAGAAATCAATGTGTTGTGAAGCCATTCCCTTGGCAGACAGTTAATGCCCCGTGCACCGAAGACAAAATACTTGACTAAAGAAGTATCCAGCTGACCAATACACTGTCAAAATTTTCAAACCTTGCTGAGGAGATGAGCACCCAGCCCCACAGAGGGACTGCCTGGAAGGGAGGGCAGGACTGGTGTCAAGGCGTTTGAGGTATCTATTGAGTTGGCTGCCTTGGATTGTAAATGTGCTTCTGGGACCCTCCTTGCATGCTCTCTGCCCTCTCCTCTTCTGTAATTCCTCTTTGCTCTTCCCCCCCCCAGCTTTTTAATCATTCTTTTAGACATCTCAATACTATACGTACAGCTGAAAAATGCTCTATTCCCTTGTAAACAGCAGAACTGGAGACGGGGCAGATCCTTGGCAAAATCTCATTCCGCTTTTGTTTAAAGTGGCTTATTCTGCTTTCAAACTGCTGTTGATCTTGTGCCAGGTATTGAATGCAGAGGGGAAAATTCAGCTTTTACAACAGCCATTGGGAACTTGTCTTGAGGGAGACATTACCAGAAATACAAAAAATAGAGAAAACATCTCCTGCTCTTAGTGGCTGGATGCAGAACAGCTGGATACTGTTGTTTCTCATCTCCTAGTGTCTAGGGTACTGAAACAAAGGTTTCGGCACTAAAGATACTTGGATACTTCAGTCACTCAAAGAAATACATAGGTATCGTGGTAAAAAGTTAAGGGGATACTTTTTCTAATATTTATATAGAAACTGTGAAACTTCCTACAAGAAGTTAAAAGGTTTGCAACATTTCTTAAGGATTTTGTAATTTGGGTACTAATACTACCTGCAATTTCAGAGACAAATAAGAGCTCATCTCTGGCATATGTTGTAAGAAAAATGAGACCATGCTGGGATTTTGATAGATCTGAAGTGTCGCTATATTCAAAGGGTTATTTGGGAGTAAAGCCTGGTATAGGTTAAAAGCAGCTTTGGGAAGCACTACTTAACCTCGGAACAATCAGGGGGTAGTTTGGGCCTATGCAGAGCAGAGAGCCTAAAAGCAGAGCTTGTTCACAAGGGGAAGTTTTTTAAAATGTTAAAACCTACACTAGGAAAAAATAGCTCTTATCTTCCTTTTGATTTTCAACTGCTCTAGTCTTCTATCTTTAGAATAGAATAGACTATTTCAGTTTCAAGGGACCTACAATGATCATCTGGTCCAACTGTGTCATGGTTTCAGTTAAACCATGACAAACTGCCTGACCAATTCAGGACTGACCAAGATAAAGTGTGTGACCAAGTTATAGCATGTTCTTGTTTGTTCTTGTGTCTTTCCTCATGGACTCCACTTCAGCCTCATCACTTCGACCTCTTTCTCTCCCTTTCCTCCTAAGATGCAAAGACTCTGCTCCTGTCATGAGGTCTGTGCTAGATGTATTGTTTTGCCCACATCAAGCCTAAATAGGTGAAGGCCCTTGCCTTATCCTCCTTTAAGTATGAGATCATCTCTGTAGAAGTAGCTGTCAAAACATAGGCTTGCTACTAAAGTGACTTCTCAAAGAGTAAGAGTTTTTTTCTCTTAATATCATTCTTGAAAAGGAGTTATGCAAGCATTCAAAAATTGCTGTCTACTGTGGCTATTCAACAACCTCTGGGAAAGGAGGGATGGCCCCTCTCTGAGTACAACTTGCTCAAATCTTGTGCTCTCGTTAAGGACATATGCCCTCTTCTTAGTTTGTCGCCTTGCTGCTGGCCCTGCCTTACAAAGTTGTTAGGAGGCCTTCAGAGAGTACGAGGTGTGAGGATTAAAATAAGGTGATAATGTCTTTTTTCCTCTCAGCCCAATAAATATTCAGAAAAAGAGATGTCCTCATTTAGCTGTTTATTAGCTTGACTTGTTAAAGTAATAAAAATCTGGTTTGGCTTATTAAGAATAGAAGAGAAGCTTATAAATGATCATAAGAGATGAAACTGAACTTCTGTTTAGGTAAAATCGGAAACCAGTAAGGGCTGAAGAATCCGAGTGTCAACACAATGGAGGAATTATTCTGGCAAACAGAAGTCTGTGTACCCAATCCTTTCAGTGTGTTTATTTATTGCTGATATTCTTGTGCAGTACAGCAGTTTCATATCACTGCTGCCTAGTCATTTTTCTTCAGGAATGTATGAATCAGAATGACTTTTGCTCAACCATTTAAATGCTTGATTGCTACTGAGCATTGCAGTGGGGTACTGTGAGCTTTATGGTATGTTATGGTACGTAATAACAATATATGGACTCTTGCCCCCTCAACCTATTTGCTTTTAATGAAAGTAATTAAAATACAGATGATCCAGTTGAGGTTATATCATACTTGGCAAGTGTTAGAGCCTTGTAGTAGCACTGAGGTATCGGTAACTGATTACTTTAATGTACTGTACTAGAAGTAGTACACCAATGGTTTTGGTTTTCGTTTGTTTTGTGTGGGACAGCTAGTCACTTAACCAATCCATTAGTTCTTATGTTGATTGAGCAGTTTGTTATGACTTTTCTTTTTATCAGTCTCCTTGAGCTGATAAACAGGCTTGTTTGCAATGAAGGAAGGATTCCTGCTTTATTGTAGTGACTAATTCTCTGTCTCTGGAGGTGACAGCAACTCCTTGGTGCTAGGAAATGAAGTAGACAGAAATCCCTAGGGCATCCTACAGCATTTCTACAACTGGTCACATTAAACATTCTGCTTCCAAAAGATGGGATCTCATCTCATCCCATAAGAATCTTGCACACAGGAGGCTTTGATGTCTCTATTTCTGTCTTGTTCCATCTTTTGACAAAAATCCACAAAATGATTGTAAGTGGACAGGTGGTAAGCAACAGGTATTTCTTGTTCTGTATTTTCCTGTCCCAATTTTTGTTCTGCATTTAATCTCAGTGAATATTCCCTTCCTTTCACAGTAAACCTATGGATAAGTATTCAACCTGGTGATGAATTTCTCATCATGTTCCTCATTTCAGTCCAACTCTCACTTATTGCTTCTGGGTCAGTGAAGAATTTTCTCTTCTCTATCCGTACAGCAACAGCTTGTAACAGTATTTTCTCGTTTCCAATGGAAAGTTGTGGATTCCCACTGGGAACATAATTATTCACTGATTAAGATAAGGAGGCACCAGTCCCTGTCCTAAGGAATACCCGATCTACGTTAATGCCATGTCTGGGATTACTGTTGATGATTGTTTGGGGTTGAGAAGTTGAAATAACAGTAAATAGCATGGAGACTCACACACAGGTTTGTATCTGCCCATCCCTTGTCATCTGGAAATATTCCTGACTGGAGTTGCAGAAGAAATGAGAGTTGATTGAGGGTGCAGGGTGTAGGGTTTGGGATTCATGGAGCTAGGGGAGATCTGTGTTTAGGCAGAGTGTAAAGAAGCTTGGAAATGCTTGGGCGGCATCACACATCAGATCACAGGTCTACTTTAGCCTGTTTCTAATTCCTTTACTACATGCAAGCGAAACTCTGGATAACCACCTTCTTGTTTACACATACATCTGAGTGTTAAAAAAAAATCCTGCTAAGTTCATAGATTTGATTATACAATAGACTGTTATTTCTGTAAGGTGATTGTGTATTGCAAGTGAAATATACCTCTGTCCTAAAGACAGACTTTGCGAACCACTGAAGTCCCAGGAAAGATCTCAAGGTAGGGATTGACAGCTAAAGGAGACCCTAGGCCTTCTGCTGACTTTCTGCATGGGGTAAATTTCAACATGTGCAAAAAATTGTAGTCTTTGGTCCACTTCTGTTATATTGCTTTTCTGTTTGGTGTAGAAACTTTTTGGTTTTGTTTTGGGTTTTTTTTTTATTTAATACCAAAATTGATTTTTTTTGTCTTTTGGCATGCATAGCATTTTGGTTTTTTCTAAACTAAGAAGTCCTAATCTTTCCTTTAGAGCTTGGAGTTGGAAGTGTCTCTGTATTTTCATTTCTAAAGGACTTATTTTTCTGTTACAGCTTTTGCCAAGGTAAAAAGAACAAATCTGAATACAGTCTACGTAGGAGGGCTGAAAACAGAGGCATATACTACAACATCCCTCTGAAACACTTGTGGCTGACCACTAGGAGATACAGAGTACCTCAGGTATGATCCAGTATGGCAATTGCCATGTTTCTATAGAATTTTCAGATTTAAAGGATTTTTTGCCTGTCTGTAGTCGTCAGAGACATATTTCTAAGTGCAGTTGGACAAATGAATAAATGCAAGTGAGTTGACCCTCCCTTCCTCCTGTAATGGACCGCTTTTGATTTCAGCACAGAAAGCCACACAGGTTAATTGTAGATAGCATCTTCAACAGGTTTTTCATAAACGGCTTGTTATACCAGTCTGCGACTGTCAACTGAAGCACAGCACCTTGTTTCTACTCTTTGACTTAATGATCATCAAGGTAGAAACACAAATAAAAGGTAGGAAAATAATGAATAAATGTGGAAAATATAAACATGAAAAATCTTAACTGATGCAAATATCTGTGAATATTTTAGGGCTATAAGCATTACAAGGTGCATTTATTAGCTGACTGAATTTGAATAAAGGTTTGCAAGCAACTGTTTTTCTTAGTGAATAGCTAACTCATCCCTGTAACCTTTTGGGGAAAGAGGTGAAGCAAAACAAAGGACCTCCTGAAGTGAGCTTTTGTGACAGCTTTAGCTGATTTTAGGAGGCTTTTGAGCACATATTGGCATCATGCAGTAAGAGGAAGCCAAACATATGTGCTTTGCAACATATGTCTCAGATCTAAAGAGAGTTGCTCTACACCATAAGTCATATCCTGGCAGAAATTGGAGTGAAAGCTAGAAATAAACAATTTCAGAAGGAAAAGAATAGGGCTTCAGAAGTTAAACTTATGCATCAGTAGCCAGGTATAAAACTACTTAATGAGTGATGACTCAGATTTTTACCTGTGATGTGCCTTAGGAAAGCTGGAATCCTATTGAAGTAATTTCTTTAATGGAAGAAAGATGGTGCTATTATAAAATGTGACAGATAACAATATCTTGGGGGGGGGGAGACAAAGAGTCTGCAACCAAATTACGTGACTTTGCATAAGAAATTGCTGGCTCACATTATGAATTCATAAATATAAAGTTGCAGGGCGGCTACCTCATTAAATTAAATAAAAGCAGTGGGGGCTGGGGGGAAGAAAAGCATTGAGAATCACTTTCCCTCCTTCAGACCCATGGGAAAAACAGAACCATGTGAGGTGGAACACATTCCGCATTCTAGTTTTTGCTTCCTTTATGTGTTTGTTAATAATTTAAATAATTTTGAATGCATAAAGCCAAAATTTCAGTATTAGACAAAGCTGGCAAATAATTTATCAACTGCAGAACAAATAGTTGCCTTTAGTTGAAAGGAATCTTTCTGCATTCTGTAACAATAACCCAGCCACTGGGGCTGATAATAGAATTACCTGACTTCTTTAAGCCAGTTCTCTAGAATAATCTAATGTTCTTACATTTTCGCTATTAGCTTGTTTATTCTCACAATTCATTTTGATATAATTGACTGAAAACTACCTACCTAGCTCTTTTTCTCCTTCCTTCTTAACTGTTGTACTGATCGGCATCTCTGTGTTAATATATGTTCATATATGCACACATGCAAGGACATGTGGCTGTATTCCCATCTCAATACACCTCTTATGTTCCTGGTATAACTTGTCTTACTTTCTAACATTGGATTGTAAGCTCCTGCTTTACTGTGGATTACACTGTGTGACCCTAACTAACACTGGCAAATGGAACTCAATGAGACTACTTGTATTCAGTGAAACTGCTTACCAACTTATTAACAGTAAGCATGTGCACAAATCATCACAAGACTTAGCAACAACAGCAACAACAACAAAAACAAACAGAAGAAAGAAGGGAAGAGAGAGGAAAAATGGATGTTTAAACATCAATTATGCATCTGTATAAATGATTTGTTGGAAGAAGGAGCTGATCATCACCCATGGCTATAGCGGCTGAAATTTGCCAAAAAAAAAAAAGCAGTTTTTTCCTAACGGTACAGTAAGGATTTATTTATTTATATTATTTATTATTTATATTATTTTATTTTTCTTTCTGCCATGGATTTCATTGTGCTAGTAGCAGGTTGCTTGTGGAAGGACAGGTTGAACTTTGCAGGAGCCTGAAGACCTGTCCACCACTGAGCACTGCAGCAGGCCAGGCAGTAGCAGTCCAAGCCTACCCTCATGCATGTTTAACCCTGAACTGGAGAGTTAACCTCTGAACATCTCCCATCTCCTTCCTGTGTCCCAGTCTGTGGGCCGTGTTGTGCCCGACTTGCGTGTTGAGATTCTAAGCAGGATGCCCATTCCGCTGATTTTTCTTCTGTTACTGCTTTTTATATATGGTAGGTGCAGTGATAAATACCTACAGATATGAACTTACATCCACTAGCGTCTGGGTTGAGGCCACCAAATCCGATCATCATTACAAGTCATTGGATTGCTTCTTTATCACTGCCATGGAGTTAAAAGCTTCATTTTCCTCTAAGGGAAGAGCGAGTCACAGTTCAGTTTGATTCTTTGCTGCCTCTAGTACATGCATGGGAAAGGTGGAAGATGTAAATGACAGAAAGGTTAATGACTGAGGACAGATGATCTTTTAAAGCTTTCAGCTATTAGTCTGCTTTCAAACTTTCTATCGTGCTAAAGATAAATCATTCAGGGTTTTTTTTAGCTGCAGTCACAAGAGCAGGGCTGCTTTTGTGATGCTTGCTAACTGCCATGTAAAAACTTCTGGCGTTTCTGTGGACATGTATTCCTCTTGTGTTTGTTCTCTCCAGAATGATGTTTTTCCAACTGGGCAGTGGAGGATATCAAAGGGAGCTTAGACCCAATGTTGTGTCAGGCTGGCAGCCAGTTGAGTGATGCCAGCATTTCAGTGCTTATGAGATGGATGGCAAACTGCTGACCCTTTTCTGAAATGGCACTGGCAGTAGCAGAAGCACCAGACGTGGCTACATGTCTCTTTTAACAAAGCAGCAGGGCCTAAGGTGGATGGAGCCCAAAGGCACTGTTAGAGCCAGCTTGGTCTTATTGCAATTTGCCATGAGGTTGGATGTCTTTCAGGGTAAGCTTCTTTCCAGACTAAAGCAGACAGGCGACAGGCTGCAGAAACTGTGGTGGAGAAAAAGAACAAAACATAGAAACAATGTCATAGCGAGGCTTGTGTAGCAGCAGAATCTCAACCGATTACTGGGTGGGGTTCAATGACATTTTTCAGGGGATGCTCTAAAAGATATGTAGATGCCTTCACTTCCTCATAAGCAGGTTCCTGCTGTGGCAGTGAGGGATGGTTGAAGTTACAGTAATTACAAAAATTATGTATGAAATCCTGATTGTAGTGGGATGTTTCTGCAGTTGTATGGGTGCTGCTGCTGGTGACACTGTGGAAGTGAGATACAATAAAGAAATTGGTCAACAAATGCAAGAGACGCATGGACACCTCCAAAAGTCAACATACATGCCGAGCATCATAGTGCTTGTCCAAATGTTTCCTTTTTCTCAGACCGTATTTATTTTCTGTATACATTTCAATCTTCAGACTTTTTTAAAATTTATATTCTTCCAAATCACTCCTTATTTGTTAATCTTGCCATCTTGGGACTTTTATTTACTGTTAGCAATGTGAGCTGTGTATTATGTTGATTTATTTGCAGTCTGGATGGTGGAAGACTAACTATAAAGATTAACACAGCAAAATGGGAGAGTCATCTATGGCAGATATCTGTGGTGGTACAAAACCAGAGCCCAGCTTTTTGCTCATAAATACATACTTTGCTTGTTTATTGTTTGTCCTCTGTTAGTAGTTAGCTAGTGATTAACATATCAACACTTGTAAGCCAGATACATTGTGGTTAAAATATATAATTCCTTCTCCTTCCTTTAATACTATTTTCTTTTAAATAATAAGGTTCCAGCTAATGCATGCTGGCTGATTCATACTTAAAATTTAAATGCAAATACAAATTAAAAACTAACTGAGGAAATAATTCTGAACTAAATCGTGTAATGCTATGTGAATCTTGGGCAAATGAATGTCCTACATCCTTCAGAAATAACCACACTACCTGTTTAAATGACTGATGAGGGTTTGGATGTTGTTTGTAAACAGTGGATCACAGTGGCCTCTGGGGCCCAGAAAAGTTTGCAAGCAGTTGAATATTCATAAGGAACTTGATTGTTCTGTTGAACAGATGTAGCGGTGTAGCTGTCTAAAAGCCAATGGCTTTAGAGTCCATGCCACATGATGACGTTTACATTTTTGTGCTAGTCTACACACACATGGTTCCCTGAGGCTGTGACGTATGAGTGCAGATTTTGGTGAGTTAAAGGAAGTTTGGACTGGTGGTTTGTTTTTCTTTTCCATCATAAATTTCAAAACTTGTCAGAGACATGCAGCATAAAATAAATCTACCAGGAGTGCAAAGAGCCATGTAGAAAACTCTAAAGGTTGGAGTGTAACAGTTACGCAGAGGAGTCAGAAGAGCACATCAGGACTTCACCACAGTAACCCAAGATAATTAAAAGACCATCTATGTAAATTAAAATGTTGGTAAGGTACATAGCGAAACACTGTTTTGGATTTGCCAGTCTATGTGGAAAGGAAGACATTTGCTCATAACAAAACCAAGACGTCATCTCAACAAACCTATTTTATTCCTCCTGAGACAGAGATTACTGATGTATCCCAATAGAGGTGTCACTCCTTCAGAACTGAGAGCAAACAAGGAGTTCTATAGAACAACATATTTAGAGCAATATGTTACTAATACTCTGCTATATTTTCAGAATATGCGCACAGAACACCTTTGAGTGCAGTAGGATGCAAATGAATGTGAACAAATGTCAAGAAGGCTGCCCTTCGAAACTCCTATTTGGTAACTGTTCTAGATCAGCTTGAATCATACGCCGTTAGATGAAGTTACCCTCTCTGCACAAAAGGAGCAGACCTAACTCCATCCTCCCAAGATGCCAGGAGTTTTCAGGTGTATTATTCTGCTCTGACTTTTTAACTGCTATGGGACTTCAGTATGGGAATACCCAGACTACTATCCCAATCAGTTTACTTTTTAAATGGAGACAAAATAAATCAGGCATTAGAAGGGATATTCTTGCTGTGACCAGGCAGATATCTAGTCCCCATCATTAGTAGCACTGGGATTTCTGAGCTGTGCCTCAGCTGCAGTTGCTATGCTGATTATTATTTTATAGCTAAAGAACAATAAATTTGAAGAATTTTTCTCTTCTCTATCTAATGGCAAATGAGAAAATACCCACAATAATTTTGCAATTATTGAAGTAAAACTTAAGGAGGCACTAAAGCACAGTATCTTAGACTGAGAATAACATCCTTAGTGTTTGAGTAATATAACATTAGATATTAACTTAGATTCATGTTATAGGATCAATAGCCCAATTGAGGTGCATCTACACCAATGCACGCAGCATGGGCAATAAACAGGAAGAGTTGGAAGCCATTGTGCAGTGGGAGAACTGTGATATAGTTGCAATCATGAAAACACGGTGGGATGACTCGCACAACTGGAGTGCTGCAATGTGTGGCTATAAACTCTTCAGAAGGGATAGGCAAGGAAGCAGAGGTGGTGGGGTAGCCCTGTATGTTAGGGAGTGTTTTGACTGACTCAAGCTTGATGATGGTGACGATAGGGTTGAGTGTTTATGGGTAAGAATCAGGGGGAAAGCCAACAAGGCAGATACCATGTTGGGAGTCTGTTACAAACTACTCAACCAGGATGAAGAGGGAGACAAAATATTATATAAGCAACTGGGAGAAATCTCACAATTGCCTTGTTCTCATGGGGAATTTCAATTTACCAGATGTCTGCTGGAAATACAATACAGCAGAGAAGAAACAGTCCGGGAGGTTCCTGGAGTGTGTGGAACATAACTTCCTGACACAGCTGGTGAGTAAGCCAACTAGGGAAGGCACCCTGCTGGACCTGTTGTTTGTGAACAGAGAGGGACTTGTGAGTGATGTGATGGTTGGAGGCGGTTTTGGGCATAGCAATCATGAAATGATAGAGTTTTCAGTTCTCGGAGAATTAAGGAGGGAGGTCAGCAGTACTGCTACGTTGGAATTCTGGAGGGCAAGCTTTGGCTTGTTTAGGAGACTCGTTGACAGAGTCATTTGAAAGACAGTCCTGAAGTGCAAAGGATTCCAGGAAGGCTGGACATTCTTCAAGAAGGAAGTGTTAAAGGCACAAGAGCAGGCTGTCCCCATGTGCTGTAAGATGAGCCAATGGGGAAGAAGACCTGCCTGACTGAACAGAGAGCTCTGGCTGGAACTCAAGAAAAAGAAAGAGCATTTGTGACCTTTGGAAGAAGGAACAGGCAACTCAGGAGGACTACAAGGATGTTGTGATGTTATGTGGGGAGAAAATTAGAAGGGCCAAAGCCCAACTAGAACTTTATCTAGCTACTGACATAAAAGACAATAAAAATGTTTATATAAATACATTAGCAGCAAAAGGAGGGCTAAGAAGAATCTCCATCCCTCGTTGGATGTGGGGGGGAACATAGAGACAAAGGATTAGGAAAAGACAGAGGTACTTAATGCCTTCTTTGCCTCAGGCTTTAATAGTCAGACCAGTTGTTCTCAGGGTACCCAGCCCCCTGAGCTGGAAGGGGGGGAGCAGAATGAAGCCCCCATAATCCAAGAGGAAATGGCTAGTGAGCTACTACACCACGAAGACACACAGAAGTCTATGGGGCTGGATGGGATCCAACCAAGGGTACTGAGGGAGCTGGCGGAAGTGCTGCCCAAGCCACTTTCAATCATTTATCAGCAGTCCTGGCTAACTGGGGAGGTCCCAGTTGACTGGAGGTTAGCAAGTGTGATGCCCATCTACAAGAAGGGCTGGCAGGAGGATCTGGGGAACTACAGGCCTGTCAGTCTGACCTCGGTGCCGGGGAAGGTTATGGAGCAGATCATCTTGAGTGCCATCTTGTGGCAGGACAAACAGGCAATCAGGCTCAGTCGGCATGGGTTTATGAAAGGCAAGTCCTTCTTGACTCACCTGATTTACTTCTATGACAAGGTGACCCACTTAGTGGACGAGGGAAAGGCTATGGATGTTCTCCACCTAGGCTTTAGTAGAGCCTTTGACACCATTTCCCACAGCATTCTCCTAGAGAAACTGCCTGCTCATGGCTTGGATGGGCGTATTCTTAGCTGGGTAAAAAAGCTGTCTGGATGGCCAGCCCTAAAGAGGGGTGGTGAGTGGAGTTAAATCCAGTTGGCGGCTGGTCACAACTGGTGTTCCCCAGGGCTCAGTATTGGGGCCAGTTCTGTTTAGTATCTTTATCAATGATCTGGACAAGGGGATTGAGTGCACCCTCAGTAAGTTTGCAGACAACACTAAGTTGGGCGGGAGATCTGCTTGAGAGTAGGATGGTCCTAGAGAGGGATCTGAACAGGTTGGATTGATGGGATGAGGCCAATGGTATGAGGTTCAACAAGGCCAAGTGCCGGGTCCTGCACTCGGGTCACAACAACCCCATGCAGCACTACAGGTTTGGAGAAGAGTGGCTGGAAAGATGCCCAGCAGAAAAGGACCTGGGGGTGGTGGTCAACAGCTGGTTGAATGTGAGCCATCAGTGTGCCTATGCGGCCAAGAAGGCATCCTGGCTTTTGTCAGAAATAGTGTGGCCAGCAGGACCAGGGCAGTGATTGTCCGCCTGTACTCGGCACTGGTGAGGCCGCAGCTCAAATACTGTGTTCAGTTTTGGGCCCCTCACTACAAGAAAGACATTGAGGTGCTGGACCATGTCCAGAGCAGGGCAGTGAAGCTGGTAAGGGATCCAGACCACAAGTCTTATGAGGAGTGGCTGAGGGAATTGGGGCTGTTTGGCCTGGAGAAAAGGAGGCTGAGGGGAGACCTTATCGCTCTCTACAACTACCTGAAAGGAGGTTGTAGTGAGGTGGTGGTTGGTCTCTTCTCCCATTAACATTCGATAGGACAAGAGGAAATGGCATCAAGTAGTGCCAAGGGAGGTTTTGATTGGAAATTAGGAAAAATTTCTTCACTGAAAGGGTTATCAAGCATTGGAACAGGCTGCCCAGGGAAGTGGTTGAATCACCATCCCTGGAGGTATTTAAAAGATGGGTAGACGTGGTGCTTAGGGACATGGTTTAGGGGTGGAATTGGCGGTGTTATTTTTACGGTTGGACTCAATGATCCTAAGGGTCTTTTCCAACCTAAATGATTCTATGATTCTGTGATTCTGTGACTAAGTATAAAATGGCTGAGTGATGAATTTTTTTTTTATGAGTGTCCATTGACACTGAAAAATCAACAGGAGACTAGAAAACACTAAGTATATTTATGTCACGTGGAGGGAAGAGTCTGGGAAAAATGAAGAAAATTAAGTTCATTAAATCCAACAACACTATTAAGACATTTTTGTGATAATGTTCACGGAGAGTTGAAAGCTGTATTTGGAGAATGAATGTTATAAGAATGAGTCATCGTGGGTTTGGGAAGCAGAAATTATGACAAACAATTCTGATTACATTTTTAAATGGAATAATGATTGGCTTACATAGAGGGAAACCTGGTAGACATTTTATAGATGGATTTTCAGGAAAGCTTTCAACAAGGTTTCACATGATGGATTACTGCATAAAGCCTTCTAAATATGGATTAGGTGATGAATGCTTAAGATTGCTAAGGAATTGCATAGAAGATAAAACTGGAGGAATTAAAACTGCATTTTATTCACCAAAGCTGGGATCTTATGAGACTCCTAGTGGCTTCAGAAGGACTTATATCAGGACTGTCATGTGAAGCGAAGGCAGAGAGGACCCTTCACTAACAGCTGTGTGCCTTCATATTGATAATTTAGATGGTTCCGTGTTACAGGAGTGAGACATTTTCAAACAGCTGACATAGGCTGTTTTAATACCACGTGGTGGATTGTAATTCAAGGGGGTCTGAAGCAGATCTGGACACACCAATACTTCCACATTGTTCAGGGCAATGCTGTGCAGAGGTACCAGCATGGATCTCCAGAGGGGTTCAGAGAAGCCCCAGTGCGATGTGACTCAGAGGCTTACTGAGCTGGTGGGCTCAGTGTGGAACCACGGTGATAGAGCTGTACTTTGTTGGGCTCTGGACTTGCCTGGTGGTCAGCTAATTTGTATGTTGTGTGCCCTCAGCATGCTGCAGAATTGCCTTGCTGGGTGAGCTGAGTGGTCTCGGGGAGAATTCGCAGGTTAACAGGCCAGATCCCTGTCAGGTGTCAAATAATGGCACCTTTCAATGGAACAGCACTTTTTTTATCAGTCCTTGCCAAGAGCACATAGAGGGGGAATAGCTTATGTCAGCAAATGAACTAATATGAGAGAACCAGGAATCTGAATCTGTTATAAATGGGCAATTCGCATAGGGGCTGTAGGACTGTATTTCAAGAAATTTGTATTGCTTTCCATTTAAAGTTTAGGCCAGAAGGCTGTATATCTGTTTCTTCAATTAGATCTCTCTGGGAAAAGTTGTTCTACTTTGAGTCTTGGTGTGGCATGCAGAAGAAAGATGAATACTTTAAAACACTATATCTAAAGCTCATCAGAATAGATCATTACCTTCCAATACAGCTAAGGGAACTAATTCATAGAGCACTGAAACAATTTGCCCCACAGGTCCACTGCAGAGTTGGGAACAGAATTTATGTCTTATAAAGCCTGGTACAATGCCCCATTCACTACTCTAATTAGAAAATTATATCCATTTAAGAATGATGAATGATGTAGACTTGAAGATAATAATAGAAGTATGCAAATTTGGCATATAGCCCCTTTTCCAGAATGCAACTGAGCTTGTGAGAGCTGGTATGACTTTGATTTGCAAAAAGAAATTTAAGTGATGGAACAATGTATTTGAGCTACCTAGGAACTGCTGCAAATCTTGAAGTTTTTAAGAGATCTGAAAGAAACAAATTAAATTATCACTCTGTTCTGTTCCATAGTTCTCACAGAGACATACGAAGAAACTGTCTTTGCCCTTCTGAACTTATATCTTGAAACGCTGCAGAATTCAAGTGATGTATGTGGGAGTGTCAAAATTCCTTTGGTTTTCCTTATGTAGTTCTGAGTGCATTGGCATAGCATGGGACTTCGAAAAGGAGTTAATTTTACCTAAAATGTGTCTCCTGGTTTATCTTGTTCAGTTCCTTCTTTAAAGGTGTTGGGTAGTTTGCGGAAAGTTTTGATGTTTCAGTCTCTTAAAAAACTTCACATTTAGGACAGATGTTTTGGAAAGCTGAAATCTAGCATTTCCTAAAATATAAAACAAGGATTAGTGGGAGTAGAGATGGGTGGGGAATGGGCAGGTAAGCACCATAAGAGTTCAGGAAGATTTAGGGAGAAATTTGTCCATCACTTCAAAGTACACTAAGTTAGATCCAAAGTAGTGGGGAATGGAAACAACTAAGGCTGTTTACAGAGAAAATTAACTGGGAAACATTGACAAGGTACATTATAATGAAGGGTCACTTTATTTCCCTCTTCTAACAACAGTGGCAACACTGCACATAAACAGTTCAGTTTGCTGTTGGGGTTTTGTTTTTTTTTTTATTTATTTTGGTGAACAGAGTCAGTTTGTTTGATTTAAAGAGCAAAGACTTGAGTCTGTAAATACAAAGCTCCAGATTTTACATCCTCATAGAAGACTCGACTGTTTAATATGTAGATACAAACCCCACAAATACCTTCTAATGTAAATCCTGCTTTGACATCGCCTGTACACCTTTTCAGGGATTGATGATGATAGGAAGATGCCTTTCAGGTGGAGGAACAAGATTACATCAGCTTCATTCCAATGATATCCAAACTGGTCATTAGTTTAGGAAAAAATATTTTAACTGTAAGAATGGTCCAGCACTGGATGAAGTGCCCAGAGAGACTGTGTAATCTTCATCTTTGGAGATTTTCAAAACTAATCTGTCCAAGGCCCTAAGCAACCTGATCTAGCTTTCAAGGTAGCCCTGCTTTGCTAAAGAGGTCTCTTCTAACATTAATCTTTCTGTTATTGTGTGACACCTGGATTTTATTTTTTTTTTCTTTTGAAACATCAACATCTTTGATTCAGTTAAGAAGAAAACGATGGTAAAACATTTGTAGGGTAATTTTGACTGACAAATTTGCTCAGGCTTGTACATTTAAAAAATATTTTGAGGTATTTCTTGGGTTTGAGGGGCCAGTAGCCATCTTGAAGTTCTCTTTTAGTTTGATTTTGAAGGGATATGATCAGCAAATAGTCAAACCTACCTTTTAAAGCTTTGAGCTAATTGAACGTTCGCTTTCCATATCATGACTTTCAGTAGAATGATTGTAATGTCATTTCCGTACAGTAGTGAAGCTCTGAGCTGAGCCATAGATTGTGCTACCCCCAGCAAAAAAACTGGTAATGCTGTGAATGTGAGACCTGAATAATGAACTGGCAATGAAAACATAATAGCCCATGGCCAATGGCCTATCTCCCACAATATGTTCCTCTGCAATGGGTAAAGCTGTACATATTTCAATTTCTACTTTAAAATGCTCATTCCCTATTTTCTCATCTTTCTCCTTCTCAAAAGCCTTACCCAATAATCTCAAAATCATTTTTGAATAATTGCATCAATTTAAGGGAAATGAACACTGAGCATCAAATAGCAAAAATGGAGTTTTTCACTTCAAATGGCTATAGAATTGTCTATAAGACTCCAGTGTTTGAATCCCCACAGACATGAACTTTAATAGAATCTCTTGCCAAATTGCAGTTGTGATGAAAGTTTTAAATGATACTCAATTTTCACCAGCTAGCAATAAATATAGTACAACACTGTATGTTGACCTTGCAGAGGCATCTGATAGAACAGATTGTAGTCAGCTGTAGGGATTTACTTGAAAACTGTAGCAAACTAGATGTGGAAGAGGCAATGCTACAGCATATACTCCTCTCTCTAGATTTTGAACAGATTGAAAGGGAATACAGTCAACATTCAAATGTTTCTTTATTGTCATGCCTATTAAAAGCCCAGAGTAAAACTTTGCATTTTTATTCCTGACTGTGTATATAGATAGTATCATTCTCCATCCAAATATGCAATGTGAAAACTTGTCTGCATCAGTCATTTTGAAATAATTGCTTTAATTTGGGGCTGTGGCTGAAAGTGAACACAAGGTTGGTGTCATCTCCTAGCAGTCGCTTTTTCAACAATTTCCTTTTTTCCAGCTTGACAAATAACAAATGCTTGGTGGTAACTTTAAATTTAAAATTCATTGCTGACCAGCTGATAAGAAACATATCAAATATTGGATTTCACTATATAAATAAGCATATCCAGAAGAACAAAGAAGATTCCAGTGACTTTCATTTGTTGTATTACCTTGGTTATCAAATTTCCCACTAATCAAAACTTTCATTTCTGTCATGTCCCTGACAGCTTTACATACCGTATTTATTTATCATACACCTCTGTTTATCAAAGTTCTGTTTATAACATCTCTCATGCACAGGAATGATAGTCTGCATACACAAATGCAGCTGGTATCTGAGATTTCGACTTGCAGTCCTGTGTTTTTTAAGCCAAGATTTAAAGGATAAAGGAAAATTGCCATTGTCTGCGAACATGAGAACAGAATGCCTTTGCTTAGTCTGAGAGATTATGAGCAACGATGGAAGAGATTGTAATGTGATGTGCTTAGAAATCTCATTTGGTGAGTGGTAGAGAGCTAAGAAGTTAATGAAGAAATTTAATTGCCCGCATAGAATAGATGCTGAGTTTGGAAAGAAAATTTGGGACTTGATTTTTAGAATGACTTGTTGCCATTGGTAGGATTAACTACGTCTTTGTCATCTTTGTCTCTTCCTTTTCTCTCTCTGAGCTCTTGTGTCTTGTGCTTTCACGTATCTCAGGATGCTCTCCCTAGTCCTTGCCCAGTCTCAAATGTGGCTCACAGTAGAGTATCCACCATCATCACCAACAAGGCAACTGGGTGTTGATTCCTGTGGTTTTATCGGCAATGACCTAATAGGCCTTTCATACAAAGAGTTTAGTTATAGCAATAGAAACAAGACAATTAAGGGAAAAGCATTTAAAATCAAAGATCAGTACACAGGTTTGTCTGGCCTTGGTTTAAGTCAGGAGGCCAATTGAAGGCCACATCGTGTAAGCTTTTAATTCTCACTTTGTGTCTCCAAAATATATGTGTCCCCCTGCAGCACAGTGTGCCCTTTCAGTCTTCTTAGGTCTTTTGATTCTCCCTCTTCCTCTGCACTGTCACACCTGAATGTACAAACACAGCCAAGGACTGAATCCTTCTTAGGAAAAACAACCTGTCATCTGCTTGGGATCTCCGCTTACTCCACACCACGTGACTCTAGGCTCCATACAGTAGAGCAAAACACATTGTTTTGGCCAAAACCAGCTTTAGGTAGAGAAAGCAGATGGGTACGCACAGCGATGACAGCAGAAGGTGGGAATGAGATGGTACTTAGTGATCACGATATGAAATGCGGAATTCTTATTGAAAGAGTTAAAATTTTGGTTACTAAAGAGTTCCGTCATCATTCTAAAGACTGTATTCGATTAAAAGTGGTCAACAACAATTCCTTAATGGAATGGCTCTTTTTCCGTCAGTCCTCTATACTGGGATTTGCACTTTCAAATGGAAATTAGGTTTCCAAAGGTAGTGAAAATAAATGAGAACCAAATGCCTTTTTTCTTTGACCCCTTTTAATATGTGGCTGTAAGTTCATTAAAATTAAAAATAAAGAAAAAAAAAGAAAAAATTTTAGAAGTAATGCTTTAAATAAAGTTAGTGTTTGCAACTATCTTTCTTTCTTAAAAACTGGAAGTTCTAAACTTAAAAGGGGATACTCTAGAAAGCTGAAAATAAGAAGCGTCTGACAGGACTGACTGTTCTTTTTCAGAGTTGAAGGGTTACTCAGTTTTCTCATCTCCATTAGGCAAAATCTCCAGTTATAAACAAAAAGTGCCTGGTACTTGAACTGGCAGATGTCTCTAATGTCTGCAAACAAGCCCTGCTTACACAGCTTGGCAAGCCTGGGTGTTGAAAGCGAATTTGATTGTGAAGACAGCAAGAAGACCTTGTGGAAGAGTCCAGGGAGTTCCTAAGTGAGAAGGAAGCTGTATGGCAGGGAGTGTGACATTGATAACACGGGGACCGAGCCATAGTGCAGGAAGTCAGCAAGGACATCCTCACTCTTGCAGACAAGACTGTGGGGTATTTAGAGCTGATATGCATCCAAACTTCATTTTCTGCATCACCTCCAAAAGTTTCTGTTTAGTAATGCAGTATTCTCAGAAAGATGTTCAGGGATTTGTCCCTTTGCAGAGACTTACACTGTCCACCAAGGGGTATCCAGTCTGAGGAAAGAGCGGTAGCTTCTACTTGTGTAACACATTTTTAGTAGAATTTCTGCCATGATAAATTATTTACATGATTACAACTGAAAGAATAGCAGATGTCTTATTACTTTTATGCAGAGATGGATCTGAGTCAGTATTAAATTTCGATGATTCTTGATCAGCCCTAATCACAAGCTGAAAGAGAGGATTTTAGTGAGCTGCCATTTTTTGCTGCTTAGAGTAGATTCCTCAGGCAATTTGTACTAATCAGGGGTATCTGCAGATCTTAATGTGGGCCAGTACTGAACCTGAAATCCTCATTTGCATATATGGTTTTGTAGAACTACAGTTCCTGGTAGAATGAATTATATAATCTGTGACACCCATTTTTCTAGTGGAACGTGACGTGGCCATAGCCTAAAATACAGCATAACAATTTCAGCTGTGGAAATTGCATTTAAAAGTTTGCTTCGTTCTTTTGAACTCTTTTGGTCACTGCTTTCCATGTATTAATGGATGTTACTTATTTTAGTAGGTGACTGTATATTTTTAATTTTCCAATTCCAGTTTAAGCTGGTAGATGGTTTCCCCTAAGTTAGCCCATGGACATGCCTTTTTCAAAATTATTCTCAAAGGCAATTTTCCAGACATTTTCTTTCTTCGTTAAGAACAATCTCTAATAATCAAAGCCTTTTTTCATTCTTAAAGGTGTCTTAAATTCATCATAATTTCCTAAGACAAGACAGATTTCTTTTCTTTGTCTGGCCTTTCTCTTGTCCAGGATAATTGCTGATCAAACAAAAATTTGAAGGAGCCCTCATTTGCAACAAACTCTTTAGCTTTGTAGTGCTTCCCCCCCCCCCCCTTTTTTTTTTTCTACTTTATTTTATCCTTTTCCACTCATTCTAGATGCTGTAAAACCACAGCAAACAAATTACAGCTTATAATGAACTTCTCTTGCATGATAATCATGTTTTACGAATAAGCAAAGCACTGATGGGCTGATCTGCTGCAGAGGAGAAGCTAGTAAAAATCAGAGAGTGAGAAGCTCTTGCTACTCTTTGATCTAACTTTTATGGTATGTGCATTCACTTAACAGGTCATTGAACTAAGAATCTGCATTTATTCTAAATCAGTACTTTATTTTACTCAGCCTTACGCAACTATTCTATAAAATGCTACAGATAGATAAACTAGGAAGAAACAGTCAAGTGCAAAACAGGGGGAGGAACAGCACCTAAAGAGTAGTGATCGATTGTTGTTTCCTAACTGTAATTTTCCTGAGAATGGCTACATTGATACCTTGTGAGAAGCCAGTGCTCTTTAGTATTTTCCTAACAGTTTGACCAACAGAATTAAAAACATGGTGTCAAATTGCAGAAGATCTGGAGCTGGTAAAGGAAATTAAGGACCAGGTCAGAACTCAAACTACTCTTAAAAAACTGGAGGAACGATCTTCAAAACAGGAGGAAATTCAACAGGCTCAAGTGAAAGACATTGAACTTGGGCAGGGAGAATGAACTGAACAAATACAGAACAGGCAGCAAGCTACTAGGGAGCAATTCATCAAATAGGCCCCTGGGGGCAAAAAAGGGGTAGAATAAGGTGAATACATGTAATGATGTCATGTTATAGTAAACAAGGTGAGCACCATGCTGAGATGTATAAGCAGAAGAGATAACAGTCTGCTGGAACTGTGAAGTGATGTTTTTGCACTTTCCATGTTGATAAGAATGTCTGGAGTAGTGTCTTCAGCTTTGGACACTGTGCCTCAAGAAAGATATGGACCAATCTAAAAGAAGATAGCAATGAGAATAGGCAGAGGGCTAGAAAACATAAGCTAAAAGAAAAAGATGAAATTAATCGAGAAGGTTATCAAGGAGAAAATAGGAACGGAAGACATGAGTTTTAGAAAATGCAAGAATATCGCAGAGGGAGAAAATTATCCATGTTGTGTGTGCAGGATGGATGGGCAAGAAGCGTTGACTTAAACTGTAAAAACTGGGAAATTCTTTCCAATAGTAAAACCAGATAGTCACTGGTACAAGTGGAATTAGAATCTCCATTGTTGGAAATCTTTGCAGACAGCACAGGAAAACATCTGGCAGGGATGGCTGTGTACAGACAGGCTGCGCTGCTGTGGAGCAAGGGGTGGCCCAGGCCGCCTTCTGAGTATTTCCTTGCCACAGTTTCTCATGATTTTCTGAAAAGGCAGGAGCTGGAATAAACATGCTGTTGTGAGGAAGAAATGTAAAGTTAATACGAGATCAAGGGCATAATTTACACGGTGCGGGATTTTATGCCACTGTTCTTGCAAAATCGTATAAAATATAGCTACACAGCTACTAGTATGTCTCAAGAGCTTCCCACTGGGATGATTGTGGTGTTTTTTATGGAGGAAAAAAATGTGAGGGGAGCGGTGACTGGCTCTTGAGCTGACAGTGCCAACCGTGGAGCTGTGACAAACTGCTTGGAATGGTGACTCAACCTAGAAGGAAACATGGACAGACCCAAGACTTTGCCAAGCTTATGAGGGGAAAGAGACCACTTTGTAGAAGTGGCATTTTAGTCAGGGCATGAATATCTTCTGAGTTCCTACCAAAACATGCATCACCTTGGATACAGTTTATAGATTTTTCTTTCCTTGCCAACTGAGCCTAAGTCACCTATTAAGCCTGAGTTTGGTAGCTGGCTGTGACTGGCTTGTGCTAGCTTTTTTGCAGGAAGGGCTCTGAACTGTTTCCCAGCTGCTCACTTGTTTTCCCAAACCCTGAAGAATCTTGGTGACATGCTTGCTCTGATCATGCTGGAAAGTCTGAGAAATCACATGTGAATGAAGATCAAAGGGGAACGTGTCTGTTACTGGATAGAAGTGCAATAGTCTGGAGAAAGCTTGCTATTAAACTGAAAGGCTTGAGAACAGCAAAGGGAGAATAGTAGTCACATGTAATATTGTTCCAGTAGCCCTTTCCTTTGTGTGTTATTTCCTTGCCCAATACAGATAACATAGTGTACAAAGGCTTTCATCAAATAAACCTTTCCAGATGATCATACCCAGAAGTGCCCCATCTGTTTCTGGACTTGATTTGTAACTGCTGGACTAGTTGAGCAATCCACAGGCAGCCAACATCATCTCAGATGTTGCTGTGCTGCATTCCCCAGCAATGCAGTATTTTCCACTGCTGGTGGCAGGGGCAACCTCGATCTCCCATTTGCAAAACTCAGCCTTGAGGAGCTGGATTGGAAAGCAACCTATGTGGCACTAAATTGATCTGACCAGGGATTGTGCTTGGTGAGTCCAAGCAGCATGGCAATGGATCACCTCCATATGCTCAGGCTTGCTTCCTTTATCCCCAAAACATGGTTCCTGTGTCCAAATTGCCTACTGGAAACAGTCCTTGGCATCTGCTATCTCCTAAGCTGTGCCTGGGTGTTGTCTGAGCAGTGCTACTTGGCATGGGCCAAAACCATGCAAAAGGCTCTGCTAATGGTTAAAACAGAACAGATGATTGCAGACCATTGCCAGGGTCTGTGCCTTGGTCCTGTTTTAGTTACTTGTATTGATATAGCCTAAGAGAAGCTCTGCTAATAAAATGATTGTTACACACAATAGAGTAGGTCTGATTAAAGCCCTATGGGAATTATTTTCAAGGGACCAGAGATGTTGCATGTGTAGGTCAACATATGTGGCTTCCAGAAGACAGCTGCTCTGTGAACCAGACCATCAGATGTGGAAAACTAGATATTGAGTAATCACTTCACTATTTGCTTTTGGTGAAAATAAATTTTTTAGGTCAGTTTTCAGCCAAATCGCATCTCTGAACGAGCTCTTGGTGTGGCTGTATGAGTTCCTGGATGTAGACATGGCAGGCACCTGGACAGCATGACTGGGGAAAGTCTGGGGTGACCCCTTCCAGTGGAAACACAGATTTTGATCAGTTTAAGGCAATCATGACATGTCAGTCTCAGAAAGCTGTGTGCTGTTATCCCCTCTCAAGATCTACTTGTTGCCCTGACTCCTGTAAGAGACTAGCCAGCTGATATGTTTCTGTATATTCATTTTATTAAACATCTAAGCAAGAAAGCAATGAGATTCTTAGGATGAATGAAGTTGAGTATATACTTAAATGCATGTCTAATTAATAACAATTACTTTATTTGGAAACTGTGTTAATATGTATATTTCATCTATAACTAAAAAAATTAAAAGTGGAAATATCATGACCAGTGTTCTAACACCAATTTATGCCGTGTCTTGGTTTTGAACCCATTTTTTGTATTTCTCTTTCAAAGCACCAACTTTTAAGGTTGTTGAGGCCTTCTATTTGTCTGTAGAGGGCTTAGGAAACTTGTGCGTCCATTTTATTAATATAAATAATCAAAAAAATTGTCATATGCTACTAAAATAAAGGTTAGCCAGCTACTTAATGAGGAAAAAGTTTCAGTCCTCTGCTTCCGATCTGTAGTTGGCATGCTGGCTTTTTTTACTATATATTTGCCCATACTGTACTTTCTGGTTTAGGTAGGCATTCTACTAGAAAATACTAAAAGCAGCATGTGTGGTTTTTGGATTCTTTTGACTGTGTGCATTTCTCAAAAATATCAGGTGACTATTTTGACGTGTCACAAACTTGCTTCCTTTTAACCAGCTTTTAAATCAATGTCTGCTCTGAAACCAATTTAGTCAGTAGAATTTTACTGCCTGCCAGGGAATATGGGGCTCATCCTGCAAGACAGATGAAACACAGTACAGTTCTTTTAAATAACAAGAAGAAAGAGGTTGTTTTGTGGCTTTGCATTTTTGCCAGGTCTTCTAGTGTAGTAGTCTCCATCTTTCAAGACTGTAAATCATGGTACGTGGGAAGAAGATAAGTAAACATTTGTCAAAACAGTACAAAAAACCTGTTAGTAATGCTTATTAATATATTTTAAATAGAAATAACTAGTTGGGTTTTTCTTCCCCACAAGAAAGAAGCCTATTGCAGAATCCCACATAGGTAATTTTCCTGTAAAGATCAATAAATATTATATTGTTTAAACCCCAACATAAAAAGACAGAAGGAAAAAAGCTCTCTAGTGTCAAAAAGTTTTCTGGTGTGTCACAAGGCAAACCAAAACAGATTTCTTTTTTAATATTCAGTTTGAAAAGCTCTTCATGAAACTGAAGCTGTCGTGATAAATGCATGGTCCCAGCAGGTCTGTCACCATAGCACACAGTATCTTCCACAATTTCATGGTGATAACAGGATGTTTTGGTTTTCCATAGACATGTCTGAATCACAAAACCCTATTGCCACTGGTACAGGTAGCTTGTACCTCCAGAGGTACAGAGGCCTCCAGTGAGCAGCAGGGGGTCAGGGCTGTACAGAGAATCCAAATTCATCTGTATAGGAAGATGACCCGCTCTCTGAAACATTAATGACCATAATCTGACCATAACCAGGCCTAAGACGGCCTTGGTGTCACTTTCAGAGTCTTGATGGACATGTCACCAAATGGATGTGGAGCTGAAAAATAACCCTGTTCCTCTGAGTGGCAGATGAGGCAGGATTTCATTCAGCAATATATTTTGCCATTTCCCAGGCTGAACGTAGCAGTACTTTGGATTTCATTTTCAGGATTGGTGAACCTAACAGTTTTCATGAGCACACAGATCTAGTGAGAAGTAGAGAGCTGAGGTGCCCTGTAACTTAATAACATCATCCTGAGATGATGGGAGTATTGTATGACACAGGCTGACAAGAGACACTAAATTGAAAACCATACGTCTGACACTTCATTTTCCTTGGAGATTTGCAACTTGTACACGGTCTGTGATCACGCACTGCTGAAAAATTTCTTGGCATTGCTGACATATCGTTGGAAGGTAGGGGCAAAATGCCATTCTTTAGTTTCACTGTTTTCCCCCCAGTTAGAACCATTGTTAGTTTCTTTTCAGAAAGTAAGTAAAGGACTTTATTCAGCTTCTTTCATATTGATATTAAATTGAGAAATAATAAAACAGCAATCCGCGCCAACATAGGATTCTCCAACACACAAATGCCCTGGGATGTAGATAGTGAAGCTGATTGGAAATAGAGAATATCTAAGCATGTTGCTTCAAGAGAATGGTTGGGTGTCTCAGGAAGGAGACTGCTCATGCCATCTGAAGCTATTCAGCAGTGAAAGAGGTTTCAGGGATGACAATTGTGGTGGAGAAGATGGGCATTGTGGATAGCCTGTACCTCATGCAGAAGCTATGGTGAGGGTGTGGGATGAGCCAGCCACCTTCCACAGAGGACAGAAGAACATTCTTAGGAGCCTGCCACTTGGTGAGGCACTGAGCTACTGAAAGCAAAACCCTAACAGTGGGCTGGGGAAGGAGCAAGCTCAAACCTTCCTCTTTGTGTTGCCCTGGATTTCATTGCTTTGAGTTTTCTTGAATTAAAAAGATATATTTCTAGCTTTTATATGATACCTAGTAGTTTTTAGTTTGATGAAACCTATTAGGGAGAGAAAAGGGTGTATTTGCATTCTAAAGCCTCCTGATCTCCTTTGGGCTCTCAATATAAGGGAACGGTTTAAACCTATTCACATCATTGCTGTGACTGACTTGGGCTCTTGTGACACAGACATATTGAACTAGGACAAGAGCCGACATCATGAAAAATGAAAGGCAGTGGGCAAAGTGACAAAGATCCCTGAAATCAAATGATGTACAAGGGAGGTGGGGAGGGTTGAGGTGCTGCTCTGGAGGGATGAAAAGATAAGTTCATATAGCAAAGCAATAAGCCAGTAAAAGTAATCTTTGTGGTAGCACCCTAAGTTTCTCTGAGGTGGAAAAAAAACGGTGTCCATCAAGATCAGTGAAAAGTGGTGGACCAGACCAAGAAGTGGTGAGCTTAAATTGCATCTAAGTTAGATAGGGGGATGTCTTCCTATTGGTCAGGATCGTGAAGCACTGGAAAAGATTTCCCAGGGAGGTTATGGGGTCTCTGTCACCCAGAACAGATTAGGAAAGCATCTGTTAGGAGTAAAATAGATATATTTGATCCTGATTAAGGATTGGGTAGAGCAAAGCAGACTACCTGACCTCTTGCAACTCTGATTTGTTGATAGCAGCACAGGAGGATAACAGCTTGGATGGAAAGATGGTGCTGTGTGGATAGATAAGAAAAGCTGAAACTTGGAGATTTTCTGCAGTATGAAATCTCAGTTATGACTGACATGTTAATGATGTGGAGACTGGAATACACCTTCTGAGCTCCAGCAAGGATGAGATATTGCGAGTTTCCGGGTGCTGGGGGGTAGAGAAGGGAGACCCAGGTTGGGGATTGTCTACGTTTGAATTAGAGAAAAATTCAAACTGTAACCAACAGGATATAAAAGGTAGGAGAAGATGGCAAGATGCAACAATAGCTAGAGAGAGAAATGGAGAAATTCTGTGATTTTGAGATGACATAGAGATTAGGGAAAAGATGAAGAGAGGCAATCAGAGCGTTCACAAAAGGAAGACATCAAGAACCAGGGGAGTGGGCACAGGGGTAAGAAAAGGATATAGAAGGATGACTGTAGGGAAGTGAAGATCGCCGAATTCTCTGTCCTTAATAGGAGAAGAAGAAAGAAGAAGGAAGGCAGGGTAGAGAAGGAAGTATGTATTCCCATGGCTGCAGTTTCTGAAGGCTGCATTCTCATGTCAGTCTTCACTGGGACTGCTTGTAGTTTCTTATTGCAAAAGCACATTATGATCTGACCTGCGAAGGGTTCTGTTAACATAATGGACTGCTCAGGAACTACAGGAACTACAAAATTTGCTTTTTATCAGAAGGTGGAAAGTGTTGTTTTGTGTTTCAGAAGTGATACAGGCTTCTGTAAAAACAGGCCTAAAGCGGCTGCTTTTGATGTCGGCTACAACTGTCAAGCCTGGTTTTTAGATGATGTTGTGATACTATTGGAGGAACATTGAGTCTGTTTTTGTAGAAGCCCTTTTACAATCCTGTAGGGTCGAAGAAATCATAAGTTAATACTTGTACTTGCATGAGGATCCATCTTGCAGGTCTGCCATGAGCTGTTAAGGGCATATTTTAATCAGGAATATTCAAGCCCAGTGTTTAAACATTGCAACAGTTCTGTTGGAAGTATCTCCAAAGGCTTTTTTTTTTCCTTAGAAATTCTAGTGAAAAGAGTTTTTGTTTTAAATGTTCCCCTCACAGTATGTGCAACCAAATGTTACCACCAAATGCACGGGGAGTAGAGGCAGAGATAAACTTGTGAGACTCCTTTTGTACAAGGTGAATGTGTTTGCTGGATGCAAACAGGCATCCGCTAGCTCCCCCAGCCCTACTGTCTGCTCTGCGTGGTTGGAACCCTCAGTGCAGCACTGCTGAAGTAAATAGCTCTGTGTGAGTACAAGGTTGCTTGAAGGACAAGGTCCTAATACTGAGAGAAATAAAGCAGGTTTTTAAAATCCTTCTGGCACACTAAGCAGCTTTTGCAGAGCAGGGAAGGCTATGTGGGCTTTTGTTTTTGTTTTGTAAATGGAGGTTGTGAACTCCATAATTCGCTAAGAAAATTGTTTATTATTGCGTGGAACTGGTTTTGGCTATGCACATGCAAAATCCGCTTTCTGCCCATGCTTGGAAGAACCCCATGGCTTTTCTACATCTACAAGCCTGGCTGAGGGCTCCAAAAAAGCAGGTTAGATTGAGCAGGATAATATGCACTTTTCTCCCTGTTTAGTTTTCCCAGATACTCCTAGGAGACACATATGTTTTGCTGAGCACTCTCTACATCTTCTATTTGTACTCTGCAATTCAATAGGAATTACTGTAAGAATCCTTCTCCTGGGGAACTTGGCCTTAACCTTTTGTTAGGTTAAGTATGGATTTGCAAAGCAGGTTGTTTTACACTCTTCAGATAATCACTGATGTTGTTAAATACGGGAAACAGGGTACACTGAAAATTGGAGGGAGCCTCTTTTATGAAGTGTTTAGTTCTGTATGTACTTCAGTGTTCAAGGAAAGAAAATATTTATTAGAAAAGAGATGATCTTTGGAGTGGAATCAAGCAGAGAATCTTTAGACATCCCTGGCTAAAATTTGCCCAGTTCATAACTCTGCTGAGAAGCCGTATCAGTGCTGTTGCAGATCCAGTGGTACACTCACACTGTGCAGCCCAGGGCCCATCAATAGCACACTGGTTATGCTTACACCGCTGAACTACCGAGTTAAAGAAAATGACCTTGAACTCTGAACCCCAACTGCTTTTTCACTCCTTGTCTCTGTTTTGGATACTGTTTCAGCTAACCGTCTGTAAGGCAAAGGCTCCTCCAGGTTTCACCCTCTGCACCCCCAGGGGCATGGTGTACCTTTGGTGTCGTGCTGCAATACACCATTCTGGCAACCTACTATGGACCACTCATGCATGTCATTTGAGAAAATTTTAATGGAAAAAGCATACAATGTATTAGCTCTGTCTTAGAGGGGCACTGCAGACTCCAGGGAGCCTGAGGGCCAGATGCTATTGCAGTGGGGATCTGGCCACTCTACTCGGGAGAGACTTCAGCCTTCCGGAAGCAGTGAAGATGCTGATCAGTCCTGTAGAAACAGGACTTGGCTGGGACATGTTTGGTTTTTTAACAGTGTAGACATAGCTGTTAGCTTGGTCACAACACTGTGCGGTCAGAGTCTAATGCCTTTTACACTGGAATTGTCTCAGGTCTACCCAGCATAAAGGACCAGCAGAGATATTCAAGCCTGTGCGTATCCTTACGTCCAAGTCAACATGTACAGGGCTACAGTGTCCATTAGTATTTTGTTCCCTAACAGTCCCTGTTATGAGACCATGGCTTTAATTGTGGATAACTTTGCCAGATTATTCAGGATTGTGTTTTACATGCCAGTATCCTGCAGATTTTAGCCAGCGTGGTTACATTGTGCTGCCCATTTTCCAAAAGTCTGGTGGTGTTCTTATTGGAAGGGTACTGTTCATGTTTTCTTTGAAAAAGGGAAATTGCAGGGGAGGGTGTGGACTGGAAAGAGTTGTATTTCATTTATATTCAGTGAAAGAACAATGTTTTAGGATGGAATGGGTATAAATGAAAGCTTTCTGGCTGCAAATAAGAGGATTTTTGACCATTACAGGAGCAAATTCCTGAAAACTCATTCAGACAGGGTCATAATTTAAATTGTTTCATGTTTATAGAAATAACTATTTATACAAAGAATTACAGTATAAATTATTACATTTATGTAGAGAAGTGTTATATGATTACTTGTAATAGTACACTTGATTAATTGGCTCAGGACAGCCCTTCTATGAGTTTGTATTTTCTAGTCCTTTGTTCTGTGTTAATATAGTTCACCTTTATAGCTGTACAATTTCATCCATTCTTGGGTCTTGACTGGTTTAATTATTCTAGTAGTATTCTAGTCCCCAAGACAAAAAGTTTTCTTATTTAATTCCTAGAGTAGACCTAACTGGAAAATTCTATTCTTTTATTTTCCGGTCATTTCTGTTTAAACAGATGACATAGAACCTGGGTTTTGCCTTTACATTTTTCTACAGTTTTAAATTAAGACCACAACTTTGCATTCCATTGTGTGAACATCAGCAAATACTGTGTGTTTTCTTTGCAGCTCGCATTTTGAAAGGATATTAACTTGTTGAGGGACTGCTGCTTAAGAAACAGACTTCCAGCAAAATCGTGATGTATTCTGTTTAATGAACTTCAAGGAGCTCAGAATCATAGATCCAAACTGCTCTGAATAAAAAGAGAAACATTAACAAGTGTTACTGCAAACTAATGAAAAATAGGACAAACCTGTCCCAACTCATCTGGAAGAGTACTGTATGGTAATGCAGCTCTATGGGGGCAAGTCTTTTTAAGTCTTCACCCCTGTTTTGAACCCGGTTTTGTTTCAGCATTAGCAAGATTAATTGGGAGAGATCAAAGAGGTCTTTTAGGGTCAGCTAAATGGTATTTCTCTTTGCTTGCCCTCTTGGGTGGCCTTTAGGCTTATCGGACTTGAGCAAGAAGGATCATGTCACCAGGAGCTCTGTAACACCAATGCACTAGTCCTGCTGTATGCGCACCTTTATGCATTCGAAAGTTGATGCTGATACTGCCACTTCAAAGGCTCCATTTCGCTTCAGGGGATTCTATCTTTAAAGCGCTCAACATCAGTGGGAGGATTTTCACGTCATGTCACATCCCACTTTTGAAGTTTCTTGTTAATAGGGGTCGCCTTTGAAGACTTCCCACTCCTGAGAGGTTCTTCTCCCAGTTCTTCTTGTTGCAGGGATGTCTCTCACAAGATCTTTTTAGCATCCCTCCTGAGGATTTTCTATCTTTAGGAGCATCCCTGAAGAGCTTCTTATTGTTTAGGCCTGGGCCTTTAGGAGAGTTTTGATATCCTTTAACAAGTACCTGCATGTGGGCCAGATCATGCAGCCTCTACTCAGTGTTGAGTTCACTGTAACTAACGTGAGTAAGGTGAGTGTGACCTAGACAAAACTGTTCCTTATGAGCAAATTTCATCCTTCTCCCATTGCTCAAGTTTATTTAAAGAGGAAATATTATATATCTATTGCAAAATTGAAGGCACTGTGCTTGTTATAGTTACCATTTTAATTAGTGATGGAAAATTCCATTTTTATGAAATCAGAAACTAACTCATGCTTAAATCCTGCACCTTTATGGAGGAAAGTCACATTAACTTTGTTTTCTTTTGGTTCCTTTCCTCTCAGTGTTGCACTTTCTTGCCCAGACTGAAAAATACCACACCTTTTACTATTGCAAGCCTTATTGAAAACAAAAAGTACCAGAAAACTTATTTGCAAACCTCGTCTCATGAGATTCTGAAATGCCAGAGGTCCACATAAGAAACTAAATTATTGAGCACTTGCATGAACCAAATCTTTAAGCTTTTTGAGTTTATCAATCACATGACTTAGTCAATATGAGCATTGTCAGAGATGAATGATTTCAGAATGTTGGTGCATGATTTGAGAGTCTGGTCTCATTCCTAGATCCTTTTTATTTTTGGTGGATAAACATAAACAATTTAAAAAAAAAAAAAATCCATTTTTTTTATTGTGGAAAGTTTTGTATGTGTAAGAAACAGGCAAACATGGACTTCAAAAAGTTTAAAAATATATGTAAATGTCATAAAAACAAGTGCAGGCATTCTCCTCATCCCAGATTGAATTAGAAATGCGCTTTTAGAGTTCTCCATTGTCAAATGTCTTGTTGTATGTATGTTCTGCTGTTTATTTCTTTTTTAAGCTGTGCTGCTTGGCATTGTGACCTTGGAATATGTGTAAATGGTGGAAGAGAAGCTAATGTGGAAAGCCACAAAGAGAAAAGATTGTACAGAAACATTATACAAGTCAGGCTGCAAAAAATGAAAATGCTTTTGAAAAGCGTAATGGAGAAGCAAATAGTTACGCAGTCATGGGAATAAATGCAATCTGCTGTCCAGGGGGGTTGTATCTTGTGACTGAGTCACTAGTAGCAGAGAAAAAGGATGGCAGGTGCAGTCTGAAGACCTTGGGGGAACCTTGACTAAGACCCAAATCAACGGTGGACATTTCACTAGTGAGATGGTCTAGGGAGAGAACCTACTGAAGATGGGAAGAAAGGGAAATTGGCTGAGGTGTGTTTTGAAGTACCTGAGAGAAGAGAGAGAGCAAAGTAGGAGCTCTGGGAGTTGCAAAGCAAAGGTGTGTGGAGCTGCTTCAGAGCAAAGGGCTCAGAGGTAGTTAAGTGAGAAAACCATTGCAGCTAGGGAGCAATTTAGCCCATTTAACCAGAAAAAAAACCCAAAACAAAACAAAAAAACAGAGGCAACAGGCAAGAGTGAAAACTTAAAACAGTGAGGAAAGAAGGCTGTGTATAAATGAGACAAGCAGTGGACCACTTATCTTCACTTTCAGACAGGAGAGGTCCTCCTTTGGAAGCCCACAGCTGAAAATATGATGTGAAAGTTTATTTTAAAATTGAAATGAATCTAAAATTCTGCATTATTAGCACATTGCAGAATGGATTATGGGTAATAACTGATATTATAAAATTAAAAGTACATCCATTTGTATAGGCTTTAATTTTAAAATGCGTTCAACTTTTTACAGAGAAAATTGTATGTGCTTTTTGAAGAGAGAACAAAGCAAGATTATGTGCTACTGCTAATACATCTACTGGCATGTCAAGAAGGTCTTTATTTTTTTCTGAAGGTATTAAAAGTTCTGTAAAGAGCTATTTTAGTTCAAGATTTCAAGGTGTTTCTTTTCAACAAACATAAGATGCTTTGAAGAAGAAAATAGAAGGAGGTGTTTCACTTGGTAGTACAGTAGCAGCTGGTTGTAGTATCCTGGAAAAATTGTTCCTGGCAAAGAAAGATATTAAAAGCAAAATCCTACTACTTGGATAAAAGTAACATAAAACATTTTCATTACTGTATCATGTTATGTATGGAAATAAATACATACTTACAGAAAATACTTGTTTGCACAAAATTTCATTGTTTTCTGCTGGAAAATAGTTTCTTTAAAAGATTCCAGCATTACCTAGTCATGTCCAATTTCTAAGGCTAAAAAAGCCCTTAGGTTGTTCATAATATGGTTGTTAATCTGACCAGTACTCATGCTTTCTCAGCCTCTGATAGCCAGGCTTATGTTGAGGTATGAGTCTCCATTAGAATTGGTTTTGTTTAATATCTCCCAGTTAAATGCTCGAATACAATTTCCTAGCTCTCCTTTCAAAGATACTAATGTTTTCATCAGTAATGTCAACTTTTAACTAAAAATCAATAAGATTCTTTTCTTGTCTCACTCTTCCTGAAATCAAGACTCTTCCAATCACAAATTACTCACATTCATATTGTACTCAATAAATGAAGTTTTGTGCTCGTAATGAGAGATTATTGTGATAACTATCAAACATGACTTTGAATGAAATGCAGAACCATACAAGGCATACTCAGTAGGAGATACCATCTTGAATAACATCAGAATCATTTCTGGAGCTAAGAAATAGAAGATAATTTGGAGCAGAAATAGCTAGTTGGAAAAAAACCTCCTCGCCAAACAAAAAAAGCACGGCCTCTGACAGTGTTATCTCAAGCAGTAAAATCTGCTTGTTTAAGGACCTATTAATCATAGTGCAAAATGCTGCCCAATTTACATAACTGAGCAGCAGAATGTAAAATCTGGCTGAGGTAAAGTGAACATTAATTAGGCAGCTCTTGTAAGTGGCGATGAGCTTCTCTGTTCTCCCTGAGATTTTTGTACGTACCCAGTAATTTCACATGGGATTTGGGATGTCTTGTGGGAATTAGCTGGCACTTGTCTCCTTGTCTCTCATCTCTGTTGTGCCCTTAATCATGCACATTGCAGGGGACACGGTTCGTCTTTGCCAGACCCTGCAGACGAGCACTGAGAAGCTCCTCTCTCTTGCAGGTTGTAGGTTGCATCTGTCCATATGTGCCTGTGCTGATTTAAAGCCCACGCTGCCAGGAGCAAGCTGGACAGTCCCAGGTGCTCCGGTGGATATGTGCCTTTCCAGTATACTGACTGCGCCTGGCACTGGGATCGGAGCATGGTGCTCTTTGCTCTCCTGCAGCCTACTTAGATTTGATATGCCTGTGTTTCGTTTCAAACAACATGAAAAAAAAAAATCCCATGACATTGTAATTGTTGCTAGACATGCCACGGCCACCTGGCACCTCATGGGAAAAGCAAAGGGAAAACCCTTATCCTTGCACTCTGCAAGGACTGAGTCCCGGCAGTGACATTGACTGGGAACACGGACCTCTCTGTACAGGTCAATTTTACCAATGTAAAGCAAATATTTTGCACAGACATTAGTTCATATTTGCACAGGTTTAGGTTTTTTCCCTTTAATTAGGGCAATGCATCTTCAAAAACATCTTAAGTTGCACGGTAACATGTTTTCATTTTAATTCCTTTGAAGACATTGCAATTAGTGTATCGAGTTACCTAATGAATGATTAGAAGCAAATAATGGCTCACGGTTATTGTTTCTTGTTGAGGCAAACATCGCTGCATCGTTTACAGTTCATTGTTATTTTGAAGGTTATCTCAGCAATCACAAAGGCGAAAGATTGTTCTCTTTTGTTATGAAATGAAAGGTTTAGATTTTGGAATACAGACAAAATGGCAGAAAAATGTTACTTTTTAGCAGAAAAAGTAACACGCTGCCAAATTGCTTTAGGTTAACACAAATCATTTGCTTCCAACACCACCAGGATAAATGTCAGTGCAGGGACTGGATCTTGAATTTTTCATGCCAATTTCTAGCTTACTCTTTTAGACTGATTTCTTAATTATCCTTAGGTTTGGCTATAGTTTTACAACTCAGTAGAAAACTACTGCAGAGACAGTAATTGTGGGTTACAAATTGTTCAGATAGAAAGACAGAATGTGAATATTTATCCTAAAAACTAATAGTTTGAAAGCTTTTATAATAGAGAAAAAAACCAAAACAAAACTGTTTCTCTTTACTGGTAGCTGGATTATATTAGTTTTAGAAAAGTAATATTGCAAACATTATAAATCAGTTTATCGTATATCTTTGCATTCCATATATGATTCCATGTCTAATACTTGGAGTTTAGTTTTGCGTTAAAATACATGGTCTGGCAAAAAGTTGCTGTCTGTCAGGATCAGGTAGTAAAGTTTTGAATCACTGATAATTTAAAGCTTCAAGCTGATTATAAAAATGTCAGCAACAGAAGTTCTGTCCCCAGAACTGCAGTATTTGGGTCAAGACCACAATATATCCCTTGATTGGGCAGATGTAGTGATATGTATTAGTCAACCATTTACTTACGATACATTTTTTCTTACTACCTTTTGCTTCATGTATTGAAAGAAATCTGGAGGCGCATATGGATCACAGACTGCTGTGCTATATTGGTGGAGAATAATCTTAAAGGCTCCTTATATCAAAATTCTATGTAGGCGTATGATAAACTTTCATCATGTAGGTTTCTGGATACAGTAGTTCTATCACTATAAAAACCATAAATATTTTGCATAAATATTAATTTACATTTTGTTACTTTTGTTGTATCACCAGTGTGACAGGTGCTTCCAAATGCTTTTGGGGGTAAACAATAAAGCAGATATTAAATAGGGTACACAGAAGTTTTCTTTCTCATTAAGGTGTCCCAAGCGACTGGTAAGGGGAATGTGGAGAAAAACCGCCAAAAGCAC
>NW_009647595.1:5372552-5417252 GCF_000708025.1 Charadrius vociferus
AATGCAGATGTTTGTACGCATCTGGAAGAGGTTTGATTTCTGCCAAAATTATCTTCACTGCTTCGTTGTTGCTCACAACCGTCTTATTTGCTGTACAGGGCAAAGACAATAAAATCCAAGTCCTGAAGAAAATTATAGTCTCACAGTAGCAAGGAAAAAAATAACAAGTACGAAAAGATGGGCTAAAGAGAGAGAGCATGCCGGCTTGCTGAGGTGACACAGAACAGGTCCCATGATTATGGTATTGTGAATTGTTTGTCTATAGTCAGACTGTAAATCAGTGAAAGATGTCTGAATAAACGTTAGGACAAAGTCATCTTTCCCCTGCCCCCTTCATTTGCTCTTTTCTGCTGTGACAATAAACCACACAATCTAAGTATCTTTTTGGTACCTGTAATTAACATCTCAAGCTTTTTTAAGACAGAAAAAAACCCAAACAAAGAAACCCGATATATTTTTATACGCAAAATCTCAAGTAGCCCAGAAAAAAAACAACCAAACACATCCTTGCAGCTAAATATAATGATAATAATAGTAAAAGTTCACTGTCCTGCCAACAGGCACTGCTTGAGGGATCTGCCTTTGGGGTGGATAATAACAAATCCTACAAAAAAATCACATCATGCATGTACCTATTAAAGCTACTCAGCTATGAGCAGAACGAGCACTGACTGCCCTGGGTGGAAAAGTGAATGATGGGTATTAATTAACAAAGAGAGGGTCCATCCTGCATCTGCTCATTGCCAGGTGAAGTACTGCAAACATGGACGTGGCGAGGAGGTCTTGCTGTCTCAGAGGCCTGAGATGACTCTCTTAGCAACCAGGGAACGTATCTTGCATATTTGATGTTTCCCAGGTAGCGCAAAGCAATGTACAAAGTAAGGTATTTTTTAAAGCAAGGTATTTTTTGTTTGTTTTTATATGTGGAGCACATACAGCGTTGCAGGCAGAGTCTCTGCAGGTCTGCTGTTGCTACAGTGCGGCGTTTCAAGCTGTGCACTTGGTCTCTGTAATTCTTCCTTCACGCTCCGTTTTTGGTTAATAAATGAAGCACAGTGTTGTTTCCATTTTGCGCTGGGTAGACCGCATACCTCTCTCTGCAGCAGTCGTGGAAGCAGCAGGGAGCTGGGGAGCACATGCGGGATCGTCAGCTGCAGAAACACCCGTCAGTTACGTGGCATGCGTCAGCCTTTCTGTTGCGATGCCAACAGCTTTCATTAGCCACATCCCAAGTCCTGAAGGACCACCCTCGGGGTGATGCTGCAGGAACGTCTTTGCCAGGTGCCATGGCAGCTCCACTCAGATGGAGACCCTCTCCAATATACAGGTCATTTCCTGGAAAGCTGGGAAAAAGAAGGGCTCTGAGGCAGGTTTCTAAGAGGAACTGTTTTCATCTCCACTGGTGGATGAGGAGATGATGAAGCTGTTATGGTAGTGTCTGTTGGAAAAGGGAGAATAAAATATATTTGGAGGGAGTTGTAAGGAAAGTTTTACACCTCATCAGTTTGGAAGCCTGCCAGGGCTGGAGATTGCCTCTTGACCACCATGGTAAGCTGTTGCTGATCTTCCATTAATATGCCTTCTGTTGTCCAAATCCTTTCAGTTTTGGCCTCTATAACATCATGTGACAATATCCCAAGGGTCTCTTCCAACCTAGACAATTCTATGATTCTATGATTCTAATAATTTCTGCAGTTGAATTTTAAGTCATGTGAACATCAGTTTAAATTTGTTACCAGATAATTTCACCACACTTCCAAGTTTGCACCTTTCCCATACCTTTCATGGTTTCCACCATTTCACTTCCTACCGTTGCTTTCACCATTTCTACCCATGTGCTTTCCAAACAGAGGTTTTGTATGGAAAAACCTCTGTTTGAAGACATGTTGCAGGGCTGCATGTCATATCTAGGATGTGTCACACCATGGATTTATGCAGGGACCCAAGGAGAGAATGTTTTCCCTGTGTCTTTCCTAATAATTCTAAATGTTTCATTTGCGTGTTTGATTGCTGCAGGGCATTGAACCGATGTTTTAAAAAAAGCCTGTCCTCAACGACTTTAAGATCTCTTTCCTGAGTATATAAAACAAAGGAAGTTTTAACAATAGAGAAAAGGACACAGCAATAATTTATTAAAAACACCACAACAGTGAGTCACTGGTATAAGCATGCAAATAAGCTAAACACTTGCTCCCACATTATCTGCATCCACAGCTTTTTGCTATTTTGCCACAGAATACCTCCTGACCAAATGTTTTTGTTTTGTTTTGGTTTGTTTTTTTTGTGAATGCTTTTTTCCCCTTTGGCTTCCAACTGCCCTTGGTAAACAGCTTGTTCCCACCGGCTGGTGAAGCCACTGGGAGAAGTCTTTCTGATGCCTTTTGTCTAGTCCTGATGCGTTATTCCTCCCCTGGGTGAGCCCAAAGGCTGCTACCCAGCCTGCCATTGAATTCTCATCTCTCCGTGGGTAAATGAGGGTGGCAGAAGGAAGCAGGGAGAGTCACTATAGCAGTTGATTTGACTTTTTTGCTTCCTCCACGTGTCTTTGAAAGGCACAATCTGCCACCAAGATGCCTTTCTCTTATCACTCCACATCTGAGACTTCCAGCTCCTACATCTCATGCGGTGAGCAGCATCTCTCTTCTCTGGTGATGCGTGCATGTCATTTTGTCTGGGCTGCCTCTCCCAGTGGCACCAGTATCTGGTGTTTTCAGCCTTCTCATCTGCTTACAGCCTCTGTGCCTCTTGCAAAGCTCAGTGGGCATCAGGGCTGTGTGCCTGCCTAAGTTTGTTTCACTCTCATTCCAGTATGGAGATTAAAGATCCTCATGCAGAGATGCTACAGCAGGGATTAGTTCCTCCCTGGACACCTCTTCTTTTTTGCCCCAGCCCGCCCTATCCTATAGTAAGTGAAAATGGCTGATGGGTAAACCCCTAATTCATATTGACTATGTCTGTGGGTCAGAGCACGTGTCACCCAGCATGCTCCAAGCTCTGGGCCCCAAGCACTCACATCGAGGACCTGTGTGTTGAAATCAAGATGTGGGAAATAAGGGGTAAGGCAGAAAGGTCTGGTTCATACCCAAGTCTTGCCCTAATATGAGTATGAAGTGTGGGTGGTGTGCGGATCCATGTAAGAAAGTCTCCCCAGGCTCCTATCAAATCCTTTTTTATTGTTTACTAATGGTATGATACGGTTTGATTTCCTTATCTGTATCATCAGAGTTTAAAAGGGTTTTAACCAAAGCAGCCCCGCATCAGCATACATAGAGCCATCTATGCAAACGAACCACTTTGTTCCCACCTGTCCTCTGGTTCCCAAGGTAGCAGAAGAGCTTTCTCCCATGAGCTTCAGCATCCATATGCCACTGTCAAAAGCAGCTTATGAATAGTCCATTGCCGTAATTAATAACAGTGGTTTAACTCACTTTGCGAATACGCACTAGGTCTGCCCCACAATTCTTCACAGGTGGATGAAGGGAGAGAAACACGTAAGCTTCTTTTTAACAAATATCCTTGTTTCTAACACAGCTATAAGCAGAGGTATCATTAGCAGCACTTGGCATTTTTGTTTTCAGCATTTTGTTTTCACAGCTGCTTTATTAAATAATGCCTTAACATAGACTCAAGGTGGCCAACATTAGAGTCTCACAGTCCAAGCCTGCAGGCTTGACTCACACAGTGTTTCCCTGTGCCGTGCTCGGGGAATCCCCACCTGAAAAGTCCTCATAACCTTGATCCTGTCTAAACAGTTCTTGCAAGGTGAGGGACAGATGCACAGCCTTCCACAGCAACACGGTTACACAGGAAATGTGCCATATACTGCATTGTGTTACTGAAAAGAGTCAGCTGTCAGAAATGCTGGGTTTTGATTTACTGTCCTAACTATGGACTATCCCTTTGTGTTCTAAGAGTGGAAACCAAAGAAAATACTGTGTGAGAAACATGACACACCAAAACCTGATGTTTCTGCTGACTTTGATGGTGCTGCACAGAGCTGAACCACTTGGATTCCCCTTCTGTAACTGGTGGCACTTAAGTGAAGATGCTGCCTGCTGGGTGTGAAGCTAATTTATGCTCTTGAAGAAGAGAAAGTGTACTGCAGTGCACAGAGGCAAAACTCCAAAAAGCAGTCTGAAAGTAAAGGTTGATTTTTGATTAACCAAAGCATCCTCTGTCCTGAGTGTTCCTAGAGACAAATGTGTCCATCCTCCTAGCAGGACATGAGACCGAGGCATGGGACACTGCTCAAGAACTCAGCAGTTTAGCTTTATTTAGATTAATACCTCCCACTGAAACCAATGGGAATAAGTTCTATAAATATCACAGAAGAGCAGGGCTATTGAGGCAAGGCAATCTTAAGAAACCATCCAGTGAATCTTTAAAACTGTTTTCTATTAGAGTTAAGCTGTAACTAATGCTCAATTATGATGGCATACTGGAGTCCTTGGAGAACTTTTAAAGTACCCACTTAAGGGAAGAGCTGCTTAATTCTAGTGTGCAGCAAGTATTTGGGCAGTTCTTGCCTTTGTCCCTGGACTCTTGAGTGAGTCTTAATGTCTCTGTTCCTACCTGTAGAGTGGGTGAAAGTGCCATAGAGTGATGCACTTGGGAGTGTTCAGACACTGGGATCATTATGACAATGAGGAAGGGACATTTTAAGCATCTGGATAAATCGGAGCTACATGCTACAGGAGGGCAAGCATGGCATTTGTGCCAGGTGGTATTTGTGTAGCAGCCCTTCCCATTTCCCACTTCATCAGGCTGGAAGTTTCACTCAGGGTTTTTTGTTGTCTCCTATTGACATTCTTTCCAGGTTCAGTGCCCTGTTTCTGAGGAATTATTTAAAATAAATTAGACTGTGATGTAAAAATTTTAACTCAAGGCCACTCAATGTATTGACACATTTCTTTATTCTGGGTACAAATCAACAGCCCTTTCCAAAACACCTTGTATTTCCAGTTACTGCTGGGAATTCCTGTTTAATTTATTAATATCTGAGGATCACGCCAGGTTGGGGGCAGAGACAGAGAGAGGAAGTATATGGATTTTTTACTGAACTGCCTTGTGTTTTAATCTGGGATATCTCCTTACAATGTTAGTTATTCTGTGCAGAACTGGGAGAAATATTCATCCAGGTTTGATATTCACACACTATGATGTATTTACAGACAAATTGAGAATGGTCACGTCTCACACCCCAGAGCACAACTCGGTTGACTCCCACCTCTTCCAGTGTACAACCTGATGTGCAAGCATCATGCCTTAAAGCAGGAAGACCATCACAAGCTTTGTATATATACAGTATACATGAAGTCTGTCACTCTGGCAGTGTCCTACTGTGGATCAGCTTGGCCATCTCCTCTGGTATCTGCCTGAGGTTTGCAAAACATGGGCTCAGGGAACCAAGCTGAAGGTTTCACGCTGTCTCTGCTTATGCACTGAGGCCTTTTCTGCAGTTTGCTCCTGTATAAATTCGGGAATTCAAAACAAGTGTTGCGAACCATGTTCCAGCCTGCATGCCTGGGCCTGCTGATACAGACTGCTACCTGGCTGGCAGCGCTAATCAATCAGGCTTCAGGAGTGGACAGAAAGTATTTTCAGCCAGCAGGCTGAGCTATAAAATCTAAAACTCAGCAAGAGCTGCTTATAAATAGTATGAAACAAAGTAGTGAAAATTAATCTTGTGTATCTGCGGGGGTTTTTAGGTTAGATCTTTTTTCAAGATAGAAAACAAAGGTCTATTTCTGCAGCAGTCATGAGGGTTTTTCACTTTGACTTATCACTTGTAAGTGATTTTGGAGGAAAAAAATGAAAGGTTAAAAAAGAAAAAAAGAAAGAAAAAAATCACTTCTGCCTTCTCTTCTTTCTCCTTGCTGCAGCCTTGGTTAGATTATGGCAGTACAAAGAGTCAACATGGCATTTAGCACAACCAAGGTGATGAAGAATCTTGGCAAGGGCAAGCGGGCAGTGAGGTGGTGGTGCATCCTAAAGAAGGTCAGGCACTGATGAAGCAAATTTTTCTTCTGCCAGCAACAGATCCAGTTTGGAGTTCCTGCCCATTCTTCCTCCTTCCTCAGAGAAGGTTGATACACCCACCTCTGTGCTGGATGTCAATGAGCTCTCTGTGTAGCTGCCAACTAATTGTGCTGGTGGAAAGCTGGGAGGGAGAGCAGGACAAGGACCTGACACTGGTGGGGAAAGAGGAATGACTTAAACCCAGAAAAGTGAGTCACCCCCTTGGACGTGAAAATATGGATGGACCGTTTATTTCCCATTCAGCAGCACTAGATCTTATTAATGGGAGGGACCAGCTGATGAAACTGGTCTTGCTTGTATGAGCAGGAAGTAACATCAGGAGCTGGGATTAACCCGCAAGGTGGGCATAAAGATTGTGGTTTATAGACTTTTCTGTAGCACATTCAAAAGTACAAAGACAGGGGCATCAGCTGTGTAGAAAATTGGACAGGTAGTAGATGGACTGGCAATAACAGCGCTCAGGAAATAGAGCTCAGCCTGGAGGCACTTCTCCATGAACCTCCAGGAATCTCAGCTGGACAGGGCTTTTAGGGAGTGTTAGCAAAAGGGAGATTATGTCCCTCAAAAGTAATTGCTTCCAAGTGAATTTCAGATTCAGCTCCACGCTATTATTAAACATGAAATATGTGCTAATGCAAAGGAAGGAGGAAGCAGCTGTACGCACAGTTACCGTGCCAGCATTTTCTTACCTTTTCAAATCTTTTACACTAGATGTCTAATGCTGGCAGTGTCCAGGAGAGAAAGGGAAGGAGGGTGCAGAGAAAAATGTTTGCATTGGCATTGGCTCTTCCATCAGCATCAGCAGTGGCTGAAGCGTGCATGTTACTCTACAAAAGAAATACGGAGCAAAGAGTGAGGGAAGCATTTGAGGGAAAATAAACTTAGCTATCAGTTTCAACCCCCTTCCTGTCCTTAGAGGATTTTGGTTAGGCTGCTGTCTGACAAGCCTGAAGGAAGGACCTCTGTTGTTCATCTCAGCCTTATGGATTTGTGCCAGGTTTCTGGTCACATTTATACTGAGTTGTCCCTAGCAGGATAGAAAAAAAAATGTCCTATTTTTAGCAAACACAAAGATCTAGCATATGGCCTGCAGTCTATCATCCTGAACCCTGGATGCCACTTTGCATAAAAGGAGCAGGGTTATTTGGGATCACTGCCTGGATAGGAAGACCTCCAAGGACAATCTCTGTAGTGTTGGTGTTTCAAGAGGTGATGCTTTTTCTTCTGAGTCCATGCATCATCTTGCTTAATGGCACTAAAATTTTTCAGGTGAAGCAAAAGTCATGGTCCTCAATACTTTTGGTCAGGTTTCAAGTTTTACAGCATATCTGCAATGATTTTTCAGAAGGATTCCTCTGCCTCTTCAGGTAGTGGTGCATTATGTCTGGACCTCCTGAAAAGCTGTCTATGCAGTGTGTGCTTTTCTTTTGAATATCTGATCACTTACTTGGTCTCTTGTTGTGAATTCTTGGGCCAGTCTGACTCTGAAGGATAGGAGATGTTTTAGGAAAAACAGTGAATTGGACCGTAAAATGATCTGTCTTTATAAATGCTTTAACAATACCCACTCTGTACCTTTGCTATTCTCTCCTACTTCTTGAATATATTACTCAGAAAACAAGGGCACTGCAAATGCACTGGTTATTACTGCCATAAACTTGGACTATTATCATGCAGAAGGTGGGGAAAAGTATATTTTGACCTTATTGCTCAGCTGCATGGATCTAGCAGAGCACTTCCATGATGTGGATGTTAGGTAATGCCTGTAGATGGCATTGCTGCGGCCTGTTCAGGAGCTAAAGGTTGATGCATAGTTGAACTGAAGTGGTCAACTCTGATCTAGATGCCTTAACCTTTGACCTCGATGTTTTTTCTTAGAAGACCCAGAAGTCCAAGACTCACCAACCCACAGTGGTTGAATGTGATACTAGACCAGTAACTTCTAACTGTATGATCTTCTGTAGACTTTCTGGATAATATCAGTTTGTTCAAGATAAAATGTCTGTCATGTAGACTTAGCCTCTATTTTAGTTATTTGAGTCCTCTTTCTTTAGATGTTGGGGAGATGCTGACACATCTCAGGCCATCTATTCCTAACATAGCCATTCTATGAATTTTGCTCTGGAAGTGACCACTGATTATGAAGATAGTCCGGGATGATTAGCTTGGGTTAAAATGTCTTCTACAAAGCTCTTTATGTTTTCAGTGCAAATTATACGGTTAGATGAGGTAAACCTCATTGTCTTGCTATATCAGTCTTGCAGATTCTGAGTTTGGGGGCATCTTGAGGTGTTTATGAGCAAAAACTTCCCAAGCATTACCTAATTTGGAGAGAATGATTATGATAAATTGATACTCATAAATATTTGTTAAGAATTTCTGCCTTCCTAAGAGAAAGGTGACAAATGAAGCAGAGTGTTTTTTCTTCTCTTTCCTTTCTTTCCCACATGTTCTTCTCTTTCCATGTTAGGAAAAGAAACGTCCCTATTTCTTCCTGATAGGTGCCTTTACAAATTTCTTTCAGCTGCATACTGTGATATTCCAAAGCTACCGGGGAGGGTCAATTCACCTTAATAGAAATAACATAAAAGTTCACAGCTTTTTCACAAGCTGCATAATGACACTTCTCTTTTTTCTGTATAGAAACTCTCGCAGAGCCCATGTTTCCTAAAAATGCTAGGGCTTTTTTTGTTTTCATTAGAAGGGATTTTTTTTTTTTCTTTCTTTGAGAACTCTGGGAAGTTTTCTGTTTACTTCTTCATTTGGTTCACGGTTGTGTGCAAATCTGTTCTGCCTACAACCTTCCTGCCTAAACCTCACACAAATAGTTTGATTGGTTTAATCAGTGCTTCCTACCAGGTCTATTTCCACCCGTTCTGGAAGGTTTCTGCCTCACCCGTGGCAGTAATCTCCTCACTAAATCTTCTACCACTACTTGTCAAAATAACCCTAAAGCAATTTTTACTGTCCTTAACATGCTGAGTTATAATTTTATGGTGATTCAGGAGCTGTTAGTAAAGCAGTTGTGTCACGCCTGCAACACAATTCAAGGGAAGGTCTGGAAGTGGAAAACTTGGAGGTCTCCCAGAATGAGCCATCCTTACTCTTAAGCCGGATTTCCAGGCTTATGCAGTGCCTATGTTTACACTGATAGTGAGACACTGGCCTGAACCTCCCACCTGTATGTACAGTATGTACTGCACACCCTGTATGTGCTACAAATACTTTACAAACAGCTTCAGGTGACCCCAGAAGCTGTCCAGCCCCATCTGGGAAGTTCTGCTGAGCTGCAGGGTTTGCTCTTAAGTCTTCCCACTGGGTCTGTCCATGCCTACGTTGTGTTCAGAACATCCTTGAAAACCAGGGGCCGCAGCTGCCATCAGCAAACACCAACCCTGCCTCTCCTGCTCCTCATTTTCTTCCCCTCTGCATCTGACTTCTTGTCCCTCTTGCCCACTCTTAGAAACAAGCCCAGAAGAAGATACAAGGCCAGTTCTGAGAAGGACCTAGCACAATGGAGATTATTGTAATGTAAGTATCTGTTATAAATGAGGGAAGAGCAATTTAACAGTTTGATCTGAGTGAGGACAGTTCTCAAAGTTGATCTGAAATGGGTAGACCAATAGATTGGTAGACCTACCTTTAAGACAATCTGCGTAGGCTTTCAAACATTAAGACCTTAGCTTTGCTCTTAGAGGGGCTTCACTCTCAGCTGAAAATCAGGGGTGAATACTAAGAATTTATAATCAGAAAAAGATGGCGTGTCTACAGATGGAGACACTCCCAAATGCCTGAGTTAACCTCAAGTGAGATGCGCCTAAATACAATAATGGATCCAATCAAAGCACCTTATGGTGACCATATCTGCCCTGAGCTTTGTTGTTAAAGCCTGCCTGTAATCTGGAGCATTTTCAAACTTCTCCCTTGCAAACTCTACACTCATTCTTAGTTCCCTCACTGCCCTGATGCTTCCTTTCAGCAACAGAAAATGCTGGTTTCTTCCTTCTTTTGTCTGACTCTTCAGCAAACTCTCATTATCCCTCCTTGCTTTTCCACAAACCTTGAAAGGCAACTGGGTGGCGAGTAGCTATTGTAGATGCTCATCATGGGGCCCATCAGTTCTGCCAGCTATTCCCGCACCCCTTTGAAGTTGTTGAAGTCTAATTCCTTGTGCGAGGGGGACTCCACTCCCCAGAGCACATTGTGCATCCCTGAGAGAACAAGCTCTGATTGTGCGCCAGTCAAAGCACAGCGCGAGATGCTGCTGGGGCTGATAATGGGAGATACAAAGGTGGCTGAGATCACAGGCTAAGGAGGGGAGGGAGAGGAAGACAGACAAACCATATTGGAGTTCAGTTGTTGAGAAGAATAGCCAGGCTCAATTGGAGGATGGTGGGACAGAAAAGGAGTTTCCATAGAGGTGGTGGAGAAGAAAAGGAATGGCGTTTTATCAGTTCAATAAAGGGCTGGGATTTTTCTTTGAGCGTTGACAGACCTTCTGTTTTTTGAACGGGTTCATTGGCTTCTAGCCCAACATTTATGCTCCAAGGCAAGCTCCTGCTTGCAGTGCATTCGAGGCAGAGGAAGCATGTTAAAAATACTGGCTTTTTAGGATTATCAGATGACTTTGACATGGGTAAAATTTAAGAATTTTTCTCTTTCTTTTTCTCTTTCTTTTTCTCTTTTTTTCCCCCTTCCTCCCCCTCCCTCTCTTTTTGAGGGTAACCAGCTGCATTTAGTTAGTTAAAAATCAAACAACTTTTTTTTCCATTTTAGAAAATGTTTCCTGCTGGGGAAAGGCCTTTGAACAGAGGCAAGGCCACCAGCCATTGCAGGGACAGAGTGGAATAAGGGATTATGAAAAGGTTACTGATGAGCTGAGGGACTTATATTTAGAAACAAAATGAGATGAGAAATTCCTTGGAAACTAGGTTTTTAAAAATAATTTCAGTGGACTTTTCCTAGCTTTTCATTATAATTTTTTTGCACGCTCTGTATCCATTACATAATGTATTTCTGGGTAATTGTATGCCATTAACCAGGTGTACTGTGAATAGCTATGTTGACTTTCAGGTCCACTGAATTTATCCAACAATAAGGATATGGCAACATACACCATACTGCACAATTAATAGAAACTTGAGTTGTAAAACTAGGCTTCAGATTTAAACCTCTGCTTTTTGGAGGTGACAGGGTTTCAGATCCTCTTCTTATCAGCATTTAATAGGACTGAGAATGAGACAATTAGTTACAATTGAGCAAATATAAAGAGGATGAGAAAAGATGACTGCAGACCCTTTTCGATGAAATATAACAAACTTGTTCCCTAAAATGATAAAATAAGGCAGACTTTGAAAGGTAGATGATAAAGAGTTGGAGGGAATAACAACCCTCCAAAAAGAAAACTTCTTTGAAGATTCAGGTTTTATTTTCAGTTTTTTCCCTAGCTGCTTCCATGATGCTCTAGAAATCACCCCACATGTCTGCACTTTCTAGGTCCTTGGGGTAGCATCCTTAGTCTGACTGCCTTAGGTCTGAATGCATTCAGGGAAGATACCAATGTCAATAGCGATCTCTAGTAATGAAGTATGGTATAGAGGCTAATAGGATGAAGAATCAATTGTGTTTCAGTTCTCACTTTATATTATATACTATATCCCTTTGCCTTCCTTCACAGGTTTTTCTTTGTAGTATCATGGTGCCCTTGTTCTTCAGACTCACTTCAGCTCTGTGTTTGGAAATCACCTAACGCAGTTAAAGGAGTTGGACAATATGAATAATAAATTCTGTAGATATGAAAGGATATGCTGAACAAATGCATGTACATTTTCCATCTTTGCATATATTTTCTTTACACTATGTACTTCAGACTGAGCAAATATTGTAACAGAATTCATAGAGTAACTTATCCCATAAAAAGAAAAGATATTAATATTTGGATAGTGTTATTCCTTTATCAAATCCACTCATTTTTTAAAACTATATTTGAATTACATTATGAATTTTGGCATTGAATTTTCTGGCATTTGCCAGATGACTAATCAGGTCACAATCTCTGTATTGCAACTAATTTATGCTGGAATGATCTGTAATGCCATGGCAGAATTGGTTTGTGACATAAATATATGCATCTGCATTTGCATACAAGCATTTCAGTTCTGCCATCTGGCACCTCCTTCAACAGAAAGTTAACTCTGCTTATTCCGTAAAACATTGACCTATGGCCTGTTCAACATTAAACAGATTTGCAGCTGGACAGCTGAGACCACACCTTCTTCTAAAATAAGCAAAATTCAGCTTCTTTTAAACAACTTTTTTGGGATCTCTGCCATGTCTCTGTTGCCTTCCAGAGTGGTTTCTTTATGATGGGGTTGTTACCAGATATTATGGTTTCAAACAGTGATATAATGGATGAGAAATGGCAGGCCCATTTGAAAAAACAAAACAACAAATGGATTTATAAAAGTATTTATATGTAAGAAAGTCACCAACCTTGATAATGCATCTTTAAAGTTTTACTGTGATATTTTCAGTGTAGTGCTTCAATTTTTATCTGCACAGTGTCTGCTCTGACAGGTCAGCCCTTATGAGTTATGGTGAGCCAAATTTGAGATTAGTATCCAGTGACTTAATCCTGTGAACAGCGGTAAATATTACCCATTAACTACAGATGAATTAGTGGCACTATTGAACTAATGTGAGCTCGGATTTCTGGGAGATATACAGTTGCACAGGAGTGGTTCTGCTGATAAACACATTTTCTTATCGCACTTTTCAGCGAAGCATAACTATTTGAATTCCTTGGGCTTGGCTTGTCGAGCACTTACGTCACCAAGCAGGTGTCCTCGTGCCTTGGATATACCAAAACTTGGGGAAAAAATATTGTTTATAAAAGGGTGACAATATGATGTGTGATTGCATGGTTCTTAGAAGTGATATAATGCAGGTGGTGCCCCTGTTTGGGTCTCCAGCAATAACTGCTGTGTGCCATGTTGCTTGAAGAGCTGTTACTCGAGGGCAAATTCCAGCTGAATACCCTTGGATGTTGTTAGAGTGGTTACTTGACCCCAAAATAAAAATTAAATAAATTGTACGTTACTTCAGCACAGATTCATATTTTTTTCTACTTCCAGGTGCTGTTTCTTCTATCCCTTGCACTGGTAGACTGAAAGTGTTTCTCAAATGTAGTTATGTTCGTGCATACAAGATGAAAGATTCTTCTAATTTCAACCATTTAACCATAACCATATCCCACAAGGTCCCACAATACTTGTTGCGAGCTGGACACTGCCAGCTGCCATGCCCTAGCCAGGATACATCCATCAGGGCTGATTATATTTCGCTTACCCAAAATTGTCCATAAAGCTTCTGATTAAAAGTTTTTCTATATTTCTCCTAAAATCTGGTTGTGTTGTGACAGCGTCGTTTCCATACTCCATTCAAAATGTTCTTTAATGTTGTGTGAGTTATCACCCACATATGCAGCTGTTAAGAAAGCACTTAGAAGCCTTATGGGAGGAAAAGCACATAATGTCACACGCACACACACTCTGAGTGAAATTATCACAGAACAAGGACAATAAGCAACTAGTTTGTTGTTACAAACTGCATCAACAAGGTTAATATATCTCTGTATTATCACTGTATCTGAGCCCTATTGTGCCAGGCAGCGTGCAAGCACTGTGTAAACTCTGCTCTGATCCCTCTATCTGTAGAAGTTAAAAAAATGCTTACTTGCTAGAGGGTCTTGACTTTTGGATTTGTCCTTTTCTTCAGCTCTTTTATAAGAATAAGATTCTATCACTTTTTGGCCCAAATGTTGTTCATATTCAAAGATGATCCTGTAGGCTGAGAATGGAAACTATCACAGTGGAAACTATAATCTGTGTCTCTGCCTTTCCTGTAGCAGCAGGCGGGAAGTTCTTCCTTTCCCCTGTGTGAGAGAAGTTGTTGTGCACCAGAGTCCAGAGAAGAATCCTGTCCTGGCAAAGGCTTGATCTCTTGAAGAGGAATTACCCATACAACAGGTCTGCTGCCATGAGCCAGACCATTCAAAAAAGCCCGTCTCTAAGGGACAGCCACACAAAAAATACATCTTCCCACCCCTAAAGTGGTTTCTGCTATTTGTAGCTTCTGGGCAGAAAATGAGATCAGTGGGAAAAAAAACCCAAACTGTTCAAATGAGGGAAGAAAATGCTCTGATTGGCTGCATGACTTCCTTTCTGAGGAGGAAATGCACTCACATGGCAAAATTACCTCCATCTCCTCTTTCCCAAAAGTTTCCAAATTTTTGGTGAGCAAAAGCAGAGGAAGCAATAACTTGTAATGAATCAAGAACTATTGATACAGAAATCATTAACATGTGAAACTTTCACACAGGCCTTTCCCTTCTGATTCTCAAGGATTCACCCTTCTTCAAACAGGACTTTGTACAGTGTCATAGCATGTTTTCATCTGGTCATGCCTCACATGTGAAACCAGAACTCCTACTCTTTTGTCCTTCTTTTCTCACAGATGTCTTTTTCCAAATAGCAATCATAAGACTTGACTGTAAGTGACTTTTTTTCTTTGCCTCCTGAAATTTGGTTAATGCTTTCAATTTTTTCTCTTCAAGCCAGTGGGCCACAAACTTCCACCCTGAGGATCTACTGTAATTAACTGAGTCCAGGAAATAGTGTTCGGGTAAAAAGTTTGTTGTTTTCTTTTTTACTGACAATACCCTTTTTGTTAACAACATCACCTTTGTTTGGGAACATTATTAGCCTTTTGAAGATTTGCAGCTTTGTTCAGCACTGCATTGCAATGCCTTTTGACCATGACTCAGAAGTTATTTGAGGACATGCCTGCAGCTCTGTGACCTCACAGATTCCATATGACCAGGCTCATCAGTAATGCTTATTCATATGAATAAATGAGTCCAGGTCTGTGTGCATATAATTAGGACTCTGTTGAAGGATTCAGCTAAAGGGGAGTTTCAGACTAGTCTAACTTGAGTAACGTTGACTGCTCAGCCTTGGCTAGTCCTTTTCATGTTTTTTTCTTCTTTCTACTAAAGGTTAAGCTAGATATTAAAGACTGATTGCAAGATTATAGAAAACAAATGTTGAAAACGAGCCAGCTGGAAAGATAAACCAGTAAATTTTCAATAAATTGTGATCCTTCTTTATATGAGGTGTAATATTGACCCCAAATAAGAAATAGTATAGCATTTAAAGGAGAAACGTATGCCCAGTTATGAATCAGATATTCAGGCATCTCGTTACATTGCAGCACTTTTTCTTTTGTCGTAATTCAGCAGAAAATTTTATTTGCAATAGAAAATTAATTTTCCTAATTATGGTCTGCTACAGACATTATAATGATTTGTTGCCAACATAAATTACCAAGAGGTGTTAGGTTGTGCAAAATTATTTAACATGTAATCATATTTTATAGAAAATACGGGATCTTCTTATATCCTTTACCTCTCTGTCCCTCTAAGGGAATTTCATTTGGTTGACTTATAGTGGCAGAGGGAAGACACTCACTTTTGTTATTTTACTTTCAGATACATCAGTTCTTGCCTATTAACTCTTTAAATGAAATTCTAATGTTTCTTTTTTTTTTTTTTTTTCATTTATTTATGCCTTGCCAGATCATGCCAGATCCTAACCACGTTTATCTCTCACCTATTTAAGGATTTAATCTGCTGACATTTTTATCTGGCAGAGTATTTCCCATGCTTTTCTGCTGGTAGATAATCTGTTAATAAAATATAATCCAAATATAATTAATGATTAAAGTTGTCATTTGAAAGGCAAAACCATTTAGTCTTAAGAAATGCAACTATGCCAGCAATTCAGCAAAGTATTTGACTGAGTATTTGAGTAATGAGATAGATAGCCTAGGAATGTGGTGGAGTCCTCTTTAGTGAAGGCTTTTAAGATTGATGGTTGAATAACCGTGTGGGAATGATGACATGGAAGTAGCTGATTCAGGCTGAAGGCAGAGAGCTTAACTAGATGATCATTTTGTCCAGCTGACATTCTCTACCATCCAGTTTTCTGTGTGAATAAACTCCAGTGCAGAAAAAATAACTAGGCTGTGTCTCAAAGAATTTGAATTAAGTCTGGCTCAGGAAAGCAAACGGAAAAAGTTTGCTACCATGTAAAAGAGCATTGTTTGATGTGATGCACTCAGTGTTGAATATGACCTCAAAAGAAGGAAAAGCCTGAAAATACTCAAGGAAGTGAGATCAAAGGATATTTTGAATATCTTGCATTCAGCTTATATTAACCAATAAAAGGGAGAGGGAAAGTGTTTTTTAATCTTATGGGCAGTGTGTTTATTTGTTCACTGACACCTGAAAAGCAGCAAATTCTGAACAAATAGATGATATGAGGAAGAATGAAGGGTTCTTGTATAAAAGGTTATAAATTACATGGATTCTAATTTAATAGCAGAATAATAGGGAGCTTTAATAAGAATTGATTCTTGTTTGTTATAGGTGCTATCCAGACATGAGAATAAGATACAGTCCTCAAGGAGCCATCTGAAAAATAGTATGCACCACAATGGAATATTCGTGGATCACGATAACATACAGTTCTGTTTGCTAATTTTTTATACTGAAGGCAGTAAAGCTATTTAAAAACAAAAGTCACAGCTGATGAGTTTCAATCCTTAATTCAGTTTCTTTTAATTAAAAGCTCAATAGACAAAAGCCTACAGTAAGTTTATCTTCTGGATTAATGGAGCACAACATTTCATTTGTTAGAAGTAACTCAGAGGATTGCAAAATAACAATATTTAAAAATTTAAAAGTTAAAAAATGAAACAAGTTTGTTTGAAGATGTTTGCACCCAGATCAATCCAAAATGGTGAAGCATTTTTTATGGTTTCCATAATTTGCAAAATTAACCAGAAAATTTTGAAGACAGTTCTTTTTTATGGATGAATCGTGAAGACCCCACTGTAGGTATTTGTACCATGCAGATTGCAGGTGAGTTGGTTAATGATAGACACTGTATACCCATGTTATGTAGAATCATAGAATCATTTAGGTTGGAATAGACCTTTAAGATCACCAAGTCCAACTGTAAAACTAACACTGCCAAGTCCACCCCTAAACCATGTCCCTAAGTGCCACATCTACACATCTTTTAAATACCTCCAGGGACAGTGACTCCACCACTTCCCTGGGCCGCCTTCTCCAATGCTTGGTAGCCCTTTCAGTGAAGAAATTTTTCATCATATCCAACCTAAACCTCCCCTGGCACAACTTGAGGCCATTTCCATTGCCCTGTCTCTTGTTATTTGGGAGAAGACACTGACCACCACCTCACTACAACCTCCTTTCAGGTAGTTTTAGAGAACAATAAGGTATCTCCTGAGCCTCTTTTTCTCCAGGCTAAGCAATCCCGGTTCCCTCAGCCACTCCTCATAAGACTTGTGCTCTAGACCCCTCACCAGCTTCGTTGCCCTTCTCTGGACACACTCCAGAACCTCAATGTCTTTCTTGTAGTGAGGGGCCCAAAACTGAACACAGAATTCGAATGAGGCCTCACCAGTGCTGAGTACAAGGGGACAATCACTGCCCTGGACCTGCTGGCCACACTATTCCTGATACAGGCCAGGATGCTGTTGGCCTTCATGGCCACGTGGGCACACTGCTGACTCATTCAGCTGGCTGTTAACCAACACCCCCAGGTCCTTTTCCGCTGGGCAGCTTTCCAGCCACTCTTCCCCAAGCCTGTAGCACTGTGCGGGGTTGTTGTGACCCAAGTGCAGGACCTGGCACTTGGCCTTGTTGAACCTCCTATCATTGGCCTCAGCCCGTTCATCCAACCTGTCCAGGTCCCATCCTACCCTTGAGCAGATCAACACTCCCGCCCAACTTAGTGTTGTCTGCAATCTTACTGAGGGCGCGCTCAATTCCCTTGTCCACATCATTGATAAAGATACTAAAGAGAACCGGCCCCAATACTGAGCCCTGGGGAACACCACTTGTGACCCCAAAGACACAGAGAGTGCTGTTTACTTTCTTTTCTTGGGTGAAATCAGCCCAGATAATTAAGAAAAGGATCAGGATAAATCTCTGGGGAGATAAGAGGGAAGAGATAATTAAGTTTAGCTTTCTGAAGTGAGATCAGGGGAGCAGATCCTTTCTGGAGTGAGATCCAATGAGGCAGGCAACCGCTAGAAATGTGCACATTGTACATAGAATTTTGCATCCTTCTCCTGGTGGAAGGTGACATGCTTACATCTGGGGCTGAGGAAGAGACCACTTCAAACCCTGAACTGATTCTGTTGAAGAGCTTCCTCCTCCAGACTGCTATCACCCAACAATAATTTGATATTCCTCAGTAGACCTTTTTCACTGCTGCCTGTGGAGCCATTGGTACTCACATTGTTAATTATTTTTCTATCTTTAAACAGAAAAGGGAGGGAAAATGCCCCAAAACCCAAACTGAGCAGATGCTGGTAAAAGCATCTTATATGTTGCAGACATATTTGTTGGGTTGTTTATTTGAGAGCTCTGAGTCCCTCCATCCTTTCATGCCTAACAGGCTTATGAAGCCAGTTGGGTACAGCTCTCTCTGTGGTTTGATTGCCTCAGTAGCTTTTCGGGTAATGCTGTCTCCCTCCAAGTTTCAAAGTATGAAAATATGAATTACTTATTCACAATGTAAACAACCTTGTTTTATTTTATTCACTGCAAATTTGCCATCAAATCATTCTATTTCTGCTGTCTTTTAGTGTGTTTTTTATTCTGGCATAGGAAATAATTGGTAAGCTGGCAGAGTTGAAGATGATTCACAAGAACCAATAGTTGTTTTCATTTTGTTTTTTTTCTCTCCAACATAAACATTTTTACCCTTTTTAGAAATTTGCTTATTGGGAGCACCTCCCCAATTGCTCAGTCAGTACTGAAGGTACATACAATACACCCCACATTATAGATAATAAAAAAAAAAGAATGCCTGTGACATTTCATCTACTTTGTTTAGTGTCTGTGATGTAAAACTCACTGATGACATCCAAGGTGTCTTGCAGAGATAAGGCGATACTGTTTGCTCATATTTTGAAGGAAAATTTTGCTGTTTTCAGTTTAAATATTTACAGTGAGTGCATTCATCAGGACAGCTGCTCTCTATAGAGAAGCACAGCTGGAACTATGTGCTTGTGTGTTGGGTAATTTATTTTACATTTTACAGACCATAATTTAGGAACAGAATGTTAATTTCAGTCTTAGTTTTCAGAGGATTGTACATGTGGTTTCCTTTACCAGCATTACACAGCTAGTGATTAGACCACTTAGGCAGAAATGTTTTTTTAGGATTTTAGACTAAAAGAAGGAGATTTTTATCCCTCAAGTTTCCTTGAAAGAAAGATAATTCAAGATAATTCAACAGCTTTTCTTCAAAGATCAAAGTTAGATTCTTGTTCCAGACTATATCTTCCAAAGTTAACTAGTCAGAACAGAGAGAAAGAGTGGGTTAATCACTTTCGCTTTACTTCTAATTAGAAAAGTATTTCTGTGCTTTAAATGAACAGAGCCTCCTCAGCAAGCTGTGCCTCCTCCTGCAGACCTTGGTCCATCCTGAAGGGAAGGAGGTCCTTCCGCTACTTCTGTCTGCAGGCCTGAACCAGCAACCATGACGAAATGTGTTGCGTCAGAAACTCAGTGGTGCTTCTTGCAAACTTGTGAGGTGCTGTAGGAAGGCTAGGATGGCTCTTTAACCAGAGGGGCACATGCTGGGTGTTGATCCTGAACTAATCAGAGAAGCTGTGCCATGAAGAACAGAAGTGCAGGAGCTGAGGACTTGGTGGTGCTCTCTCCAATCAATCCAGTCTAGCCTACGGGCGTGAATAGGGGACAGATACATCCTGGACTTAAATACATGGCCCCTTGGAAGGGTACTGACAGCAGGATCTTTGTCTTCTTGACTAGAAGGTGGTGGTGTAAGGAGGAAGAATGCCTAAGAAAAATGGGAAACGGTTCCCTCTGTTACAGACTTCTTAGCAAGGAAAGCTATAAATGAGGCTGATATTGTTACAGACCCAAAGTGTGACCTAGATGTTTATAATTAGACAAAGGTTAAAGGAGGAGGAAAACCAGTGAGTCAGTCTGCTGAACAGGTGCAAGAAGCATGAGGAATAAACAGGAGAATCTGGGGATCTTAATTGTAATATACTGAACTGAATTGGCAAACCAGAAAGCTGGAGGAGGCAAGTGCAAATAACTGGAAGTACGACAGCATCTGCAGATGGTTGGTGCCTTTTTCTGTAGCAGGGTTGCCATTTCCAACATACTGCAAGCTTAAAATTCCCCCCAACCAGCTGGTATCCTTTCACCAAATGAGGTGCTCTAGAAGATACTTTGAACTGGGGAGTACTTCTCAGGCATTTTTCTCTGAGAAACAGCAAAGATTACACAGTACCCTACAGACCAGGTTCCTGGTGCTCCTACATGTAATGCAGAACCACAACACCTTGAGACCGACTCAAATATGAAGGTACTCCTAGCAGCCTGTTTTATAAATTCATTATTTGCCTTCTTTCAGAAAGAATTTTGGATCTTCCTTTGTTGGGTTTTATAGAAATTAAATAAATATCGGTGTTGATATTTGAATTATCTTTACTAGATCTCAGAGTGAACAAGCTCCTGAGGCGAAGGAAAGGCACTCACACCTCGCAGAGTGCTTGTCTTACCTGTTCATAAACTCGGACTGAGCAGCTTTCAGAGGCTGCATTGATTTGCATTTAGAAAAGAACCTTTTCAGCCACAAATATTAGGGAATGGTACGCAAAACACTGATCTTAAAGCACTTAAATCCAAAACCAGAGGCTAAGCATTTGAAATTTTTACTCTCTACTCATTCATGTTAAATGAGACCCCACTTCTGAAAATAAGCCTTTTGCAACATGTAGATTCTGGAATACCAAATAGTGTCAAAGAAAAACATTATATTATTTTCCCAGTGTGATAGAGACTTGTTTTAGCAAGTCTATCAGCTGTGAATCAGCTCATTTCTTTAAAAACCTGGGAGAGGTACACAAAAGGTACACAGTGTTCGTGGACTGACTTTTTGAGCCAGCTTGTTAATATTGCAGTCCTTGTGCATGCAACATCAGTCTGGAATTTAGAAATAAAAAAGGCACTTATGTAAAATTGACATAACGAGTGCTAGTCTGTAGCAATCTGGAGCAGATAGCAGAAGAATAATGCTAATGGAGAAGTGAGTGTTCTTTAAGACAACTGATAAAAACACTCATTGGAAGCATATGTTCTTATCTGTCTCACTCTCATCCCTGAAAAGGTATTTCCAGTCAATTCTTAGAGAAATTTTAGATGGTATCTTTGTGAAGAAAATGTTAACTATTTTTTTCTTTCTATCTCTAAGCACTTTTGCAGCTGTGTTTCTTCCTTAGCTCTATCTTTGGCATTGAGTTGACAAGTGAAACACCAATCATACGTGATTGAAATATCTATCTCCATGCCTTATTACTGTGTCCTATCAATAAAGCCATATTTTGTGAGGGAAATCAGTCACTCCTCCTTTTTAGCTCTTTATCAACAGCCGAAGTTTCCCTTTGGTTTGCTTGTGTGACAGCACTGTCTGTAGCACAACGTCCGTCTGCAGCACACTTTTTAGTCTGGCAGATTAATAAATTCATAAATGTCTAGACGAAATGAAGTCCAGAACTCATCTTGGAAATAGTTTTCTGAATGTTTCAACTTCAAAGAGCTCACTAGGTTGTCACATGATCTGATTGTTCACATTAAACAGATCTAATCAGTTACCATTGTCCTTGCTTGCAATAGTATATGACATCTCAAATACCAGTTTTACAAAGATTTTCAAAAACCTGCCTTTGTTTTGGGCCTTCAGAATGAAACAATTTTCATTGAGATGGTTTCCTTACGTGCTGAGCATGTGAGGACTGGGGAGAAATCTGGTTTCCTAACTAACATACCATGTGGCTAGGCCTGCCTCGGTCTTTGGTTGTCGTTCAGCCAGAAGATAAAAGTTCTGTAGAGTCATTTAGGGTCATCTGAAGGAGGTGTTCAATAACTTAAATGCAGGCCTATAAATCTTTACGTTATGACTCGTATTTTGTTTTCTGAAGTCACTGTTGTATTTTTAGGTCACTCAGAAGCACATACTCTCAAGACTGGTGTTCATATGTTTTTCATTTGCATGCAGAGTAACTAGTTAAAATATTGAATGGCTGTTTTTTATTACAGGGGGCCTTCAATCCATGTGATTTTTCCAACGCATAAATCATCCACTGTCAGAGCAGGGCCAAAGCAGCACCATGAAACAATTCATAACTGCTAATTCAAATCATTATTCACCTAACCCAAATCCCATTCAAGGCAATGAAAAGATTTCCAGGGATTTGGGGGGCATTAGGTATGAACCTAAGGGTTACACAAAGCTTTTTTCCTTCTTTTTACAATAAAGAGAGAAGAGTTGCTTGTGCTAATGTTTAAACCGCAGTGATGAGGGAAGGGAGAGGGGGCAGAGAGAGCGTTTAAGATAGAAAGATTTCATTTGCAACTTCAAAAGCTGTCAGTAATGTCCTACTCTGTCAGTTCCATTTTATTTATGAAACTTTTCACTCAGCTCACTGAATACAATTGTACTTCACAGTGGGATCTCCCTATAGACAAATGCTTGGAAACATTCAGCCCTGCACTGGAAAGACTCACAGGAAAATAATAATACCTCTGATTACTCTACAGTCCCTGGGAGGGAACAGCAGAGCTACAGGCTGAACACAAGGCTGTGGCAGGAGGAGGTGCCAAAGGAAAAGATCAACCATTTAGTGATATGGTAGCATCTAAAATTGGACTCAGGAAAGGTTGCAGGAGCACACAAAGCAAGTCTCTCCCTCAGTCTGTCTCATAAACCATGAAAAAGTTTCCGAAATAGAAATCCAAGTTAGTTAGTAGGGATGTATTTAACATAGGGCCAGAATACCTGCAGAACTATTGGTCTAATAGTGTAGCCCCAAGTGTTTCCACCCTTACCTGTGCAGGACACTCCTTTGTGACCAGTAAATTTGATCAACAGATGTAATTGTTTTCTGTTTGGGTTACTCACAGAGGTGACACTGTTCCTAGATGGAGAGACCAACTACCAGGTGTGTGTGGCTTTTACCCCAGTGCCTCCCTGCTCTGTGTCTTCCACCAGTAAAGGCAGGAAAACCTTCCCCATGGAGCCATCTGTCCTCCAGAGGTGCAACCAACTGAACCAGTGTTACCCCTCTTCCTCTTCACAGAGGATATAATGAATCTTTTGGCGTTGTAACTGGATGATTTGACTACAGAGCACAGCAACTTTTGCTTTTCAGTCTGGTTCAGCCTTCAGTGTCTCAGAACAACATGCAAGTTGCAACCAAATGGGTGTCTGAGCTGCTGGGGGCCTCCAGCACGCAGGTTCTTTGATCAGAGGAAATGCCCAGCGATCATAGCAACTGCTATTTGATTTTATGGGGTTTTGCACTGAGGCAAGGAATGTTTACTCAGCTCAGTTTGGAAAGCTTCAATAATCACCATGAGATTTAATTTCTCTGTGCATGGAAGCGTAACATGCGATGCCTGTTTTAAAAAGTGGCATTCAGAGCAAAGCCTCACTTATCTGGGCTCTTTGTAATCACTAACACAAAACTACCAAACAGAAGGTTTTGCTTCTGCACTTTTGAAAAATAGTCAGGGTCACATAAAAGAAGTAATTTTGTGATGTTTATGGTTTTCATTATATTCAAAACTGCATTGCAGGCCTTCTTTCAAACTGGAATTTGCCTTTTCGTCACAAAAGAATCAGTAATATAACACTGGAACTGTGAGTTCAAACACCAATAAATCCCAGATTTTTGTAGCTTCTTAGCTTGCCCCACTTGAAAAATAAAATGTATTATTTGACTCTGTGATTATACAATTGTTGAGACTGTCTATCTGCAGTGGGTGGTATCCATCTGGCCCAGGAGAAGTACATGCCCTCAACTACAGAGTTCACACATCTCTCTAGCTAGCTTCAGCTGCAGCGTGGTGTGCTCACTTGTCTGTGGGTGTGCTGCTGAATCTCCCGTGCGGCACTGTAGCCTGCCCTCCATTGAGTCAAGGATAGTAGCGGTGAAATAATTTAAATGGCAGGCCTGATAAAACCCGCGGTTAAATGTTTATTGAGAATTAGACGAAGCAAGAAGTCTTGTAACATTGCCAAGGACAGCTCCTGGTAACGTACAAGAACATGTCTTGAAAAGCAGTAGAAACCAACCCTGTGAACCCTGCGGTCTGGACAAAGACCAGAGAAGGACTGAGTCTGCGCAAAGACAAAAGGTTCCTTGCGGTGATGAAAAGGAATCATCAGCTTTCATCCTCGCGACCCTCAACGACCACCACCAGGAGGCACTGCGCAAGTGCAGTTGGGAAGAGTTTATGAAAATGATTTCTTAGAGCTAACTTTAATACGAAGCAGGGACAGGTCATGTATATGTATAGGTGTATTGGGAAGTCTCATGATTATGTAATCAAATAATATATATATTTGAGAAAGCTGCTGCATTGGGTGTGCACGATTGTGGTGGGGCGACCCCCCGTGCTGCCCAGCATGCTGAATAAACATACCTACTTTACAACTTTCAGAGTTGTGAAGTCTGATTTCCACGCGTCACCATGTCGTGGAGACATCTACATCTGGTCATCATCAGTGCTGGTTCCAGCTCTCCCTTTTCTGACCACTATGTAGACTTCATGGACTGACCACGCTGTGTGGGCTGTCTCTAACAGTGGCCCTGTGCCTTTTTCTAACAGAAACCAAAAATGAAGATATCTGCAGACTTCCAGGTTTAACAAATTTGAACTGGCTAAGTTAGGTCATCAGCTTGTATCATGGGACTGTGGCAGTTTTTATTCAATCTTATGTGCTGCATGTAAAATCCAAATTTCAACTGACTATGGCCTTTAACCTTCAACAGAAATGGTTAAATTAATGAGTTTCATGTTATAATTGGCAAAGACTATGAACTTTCTCAAGGTCAGCTGTGGCAGTTCAATTAATGAGCTGGTCAGGCCATAAGAATTCATTTGAAGAACTGCCTCACTAGTATTTTTTTTTTTTTTTTTTTTTTAAGAAGAAAGATTTGAGTGTTCTGCTTGGAATAACTCAATTTCTTAAGCAAATAGCTGTCTTAGACTACACCTGGGAACCTTCAGTCTAAGACAATTATTTGAGAAACTTTGAACTTCTCTGCAGCTTGAACATGCAAGGAAGATCCCTTTCATGAGCTCTAGTATGTGTGTATATATATACACATACAGTTCCACTGGCTTCAAATGGACCCCATATAGTTGCAGGGACCTGAGTCTTGGATATAACTGTACAATTGAAACTAAGGTTTACACACTGGTCTTAGCAGTTGTGTGCAGTATCCCCAGGTACTCATATTTTAGGTACGTTAACCCCTGCAATCATTAAAAGGGAGTTACCATCGAAAGTATGTGATTAGCTCAGTAGTAGATGTTCCATAAACCATTATTTGGAAGATTTTTGTAAGAAAGGATTTTTCTTTCTTCAGAGTTCATCAGAAAGTCTTGTATTCATTCTTACGTGAAATATTAAAAAGAGAAATATCAACAGGTGTGGAAGTTCTAGCTGAATAAGCTTCCTGCTCTCTCCTCCCAGGTGCACGCACTTGTCAAGGTACAAACCCCAAGTCTGTATTATCTTCCCTACCTGTGCGAGAAAACACCCTGAAGTTCCTGATCCTAGACCCTGGCATTGAATACTATGGAGACCTCAGGGCCTTTCAGGTCAGATAGGTCATGTTCAAAATTCGCTTTGGAAAGATGATTTACATACCATAGCTCTCCATGTTTCAACAAAGCTCGTTGAAGGCATCTTTCTTTAACTCAGCTGCCTCATGCAGAGGTTGTAATAATTGCCATATGTTCTTTAGGTGGGATCACATCCACCTCAGACCCTCAGACTCTCCACCAAATTCACTGCACAGTCATTCTGCCTGTTGGAGGGGTTTTAGTGAGAATTATGTTCTAGGGAAATCCAGACGCTATTAACAAGGGTAAAAGAGCTAAAATGCAGTGGGTTCTCAGATTCATATTGTGTCTTAGTAAGAAATAGGTCTGATCCACCTGAAATGTTTTTCTCTCCTTTTCCCGTTACCTTCCCAGTACTGGTGTGGTCCAACGATCCTCCCTCTTGTCAAGTGGTTTCTTGGGAGAAAGAAGTCTGATTTCCCTTGTGGGATTGCATTATCCTCCAGACTAAGTGCTACGTGAAGAGTAGCATTTGGCTGATCACAGAATCGCTGAGGTTGGGAGGGACTTTTGGACCTCTAGTTCAATCTATCTGCTCAAAAGAGGCTCAAGTAGAACACGTTACCCAGGGCCATGAATGACTATGTTTTGCAGGCAAATAAAGGTTATTCTATTTTGGACAGTCCTTCAGTGTGGATGGGACAAGGCATGGTGCAATACAACATTTTGTCTGCCAGAGTCTGCCCCTAGTATATGACTCCTAACTTCTTCCTGTGTATCCCTTCCTTTCTCCCAGAGCACCCCAACCAACATGGATATTAATATGAAGGCACTGGAGCTTGTCTCCTGCACCACTTGATGTCTTCCTGATGACAGTGAGGAGAGGCAGTGTAGAGCCCAAGTGTTGCAGGGCCTATGTATGGATGCTCTCGCCTGAGAAGTGGCCCATGAAGAGCTTACTAGTGGTCTCCCAGCCGTGACATCATGTGAAGCCAGCTCCTCATAGATTGGCACATTCTTTATATTGCATTTGAGGACAATCCTGTGGCTTACAGTGTTCCTGGCAGTGCTCCTGAATTCATGTGAAGCCAGCCTATGTAGCTGGCAGGGTGTGTAAAACCATACAAAGAGGAAAGATCACAACAGGTATGAGTCAGGACCCTGGTGCTCTCTAAGCCTCAGGTCATAGTCTTCTGCATACACACTATCTCCTTCTGGAAGCATGGTGATGAGGAAGATACTTTGTAGGTCACCAGAGGTGGCTTTTGGAGTGTGACACCAAGGTGGAGTCTGTAGGCATTATGGCAGAGGCAGAGACAACTGTGCCAAGTTTACCTAACTTGCAGGGAAACCCGTGGAGGACTGGGTGGCTGAGAATAGGTAATTTTGTCCTTAGCTTTATCCAGATTGCAGATAGGGTTTGGGATGGCCACTTAGAGCACATCCAGGAATCTATTCCCAAGGAACTACTTACTACATCTCAGTGTTTCCTGAACTATATATATACACACACATAAGCAAATATTTATCTTAAGTATATCTGTGTGTGTGTATATATATGCATTTATGATTCGGTGACTGAGATCCTACACAAAAAGGGAAGGTGCTCCAGCGTGACTTCCTAAGCATGCTCTACAAAAGCTGACTTTCCCCCTCTCTCCTTTCTTAATTGCTTGCAGAGCTTCACTCTCAAAGACCACTGAAACATCAATGCAGTGTATTACCTGTCTCAATCAACAAAGCCAGTGGACAGCCAGGATGGGGCCAGACTCTTTTCAGTGGTGCCCAGTGACAGGACGAGGGGCAACAGGCACAACTGGAACACAGGAATTTTTTTCTAAACATAAGGAAAAACTTCTTTACTTTGAGGGTGACAGAGCGCTGGAACAGGCTGCCTGTAAGATGGTGTAGTCTCCTTCAAAACCCACCTGGATGCATTCCTGTCCAGCCTACTCTAGGTGAACCTGTTTTGGCAGGGCGGTTGGACTAGATGATCTCCAAAGGTCCCTTCCAACCCCTACCATTCTGTGACTTCTGAGTAACAGAATTGGTAATGCAGAACTAAATACAATAAAATGAGATGGACAGTAACCGACAATACTATTTGCCAAATAATGTATTTCCATTTCTTCAGGGTACCTCTGCTCTCTGAGAACGAAATAAGCTAAGTAGTGGACTAAAAATGTGTTGTTTGAGAAAGGAGAGGAAAAAAAATCTCATTTTCAAATTCCTGCCTGTGCAGATATTTTTGTAGTAAGATATAGGTACACCAGCTTGATCTATAGTGTAGTTGCAATAAGGAAACATAATACAGAAATAAAAGTATAAATTGACTACCCACTGCTGAACTGGTCTTATTTGAATTTAATTTACATGTGTTACTTTAAAGTAAAAAATGGAATAGTATATTAGCACTGGATTACTTCTGGCTAATTTTTCATAACTGTTAAAGGATTTAGCAGTAAAAATCCCCTTTGAGGAACTCAAGTGTTCCACAATAAGTGCTTACAGTTGGCTGACACCAATTCTACTTAATACCAGTAGGCAAAGAAAGTAATCTGCTTTATTTCATGCTGTCTGGTCTCTATTGTGCCCTGCTTTTCGGGCTGGTATTGCTTTCACAGTCCCATTAACTGTGACTAGTGTGCCACTCACTGTGCGTAGCTATGTCTGCCAAAGCAACTGGGTGACATATCAGAATAATATGTGCAATGATGGCAAACACCTTAATGAGGAGAGACAGCACAAAGCTTAATTCTTTAGGAGGGTGACACAGTTAACATTCTAGCCACTATTTTAGATCCTGATTAAGGTGAAACTTAAGTTAAATTTAATTTAAGTGGTAGCTAATGGGGTGGTTTAGTCTTTCTCGTCTGTTCTCATAAACACCAATTTAATCTCTAGGTGTTCAAGTCCTATTTGTTTCAAAGTTGTCTCATTTTCTTGCTCTGGTGATCCATCGTTCATCAGTGAAAGGAAACAGTTCTGGTGAGCTCTTGAAGAACCTTCAGATATTTTCAGTATAAAAAGTATGAGGCGCCTGTGACCTGTGAGAAGTTCAGAGGGTAACACAGAGGGAGAGAGTTGTTATAGAATATTCTGACTGGAACAAAAAAAAAGCTGCTTTTTCAGTGTTTTAATCACACCTTTACGCCATAACCCTTCCATCTTTCATCCATGGTAATTGAAAATGCGGACATACTCTCCGCCAGCCATCTTAAAGTGATGATGAGTTTTCAGCTCATCTTTCCTCACTAAGTAGCAGATGTGCCTATTGTTCTTTCCATTCCCTATTTTTCTTGCCTTCTTACATTTCTTCTCTCCCTTTCTGTGTCAGACTTAACTCCTAATTGTCTCTCTCAACTTTTCATGTAGCCCTGAACTGCTTTTGACCTCCTAGCTCTCTATCCTGTTTTTCTTGATCCACGAATAACTTTGTGCCATACCTGATTTTGCTTTCTACTGTGCTTCTTCCTATGTTTCAAACCTCTTCCCTTCCCATCTTATATTTCTTAAAGTACTCCCTAAAACAAATATCTGTCTCAAAACTCACAGGTGTTAGGAACCCTCATGCGTAAAAGTCCCATCGTTGATTTTTTTTTGTCACTGATAAATTACAAGGAAAAAAATTACAGCTTTAGATATTGTTTTCGCAATAAGAAAATCTCTGATACAGATATGATATTCTCTTCAGTATCTTTCATCATCTCAGTCATTCCAGCAGCAGTTAAAAGTGACATGTTTTGCTTCTTTATGGTGATATCTGGAAGGAGTTTACTCTTCTTTCTTCCTATTATCTTCACAGAGTGGACTAATCTGTTGTGCTGATATATCATCTTAGACTGATGTTAGCTGAAAAACCTGCGTGATACTTCACCCCATAATGTAGTCATACCCCATAATAGCTAAGAAGGCAGAGTCAGAGACAACACTGCAAGAAGGAAAAAGGTTCACATGGTTGCCAACAGAGAAACCAGGGGGAAACTGGCCTGATTACAGGAGAAGTAAAGTCTGAGGATATGACACTGGCATCTGAACACAGGCTCCATGAGAGTTAAACTCAAAGTGTTATGGTTTTTCTGCTTGGAATAACACACACATATACACACACGAACACTTTTTTTGTGGTGGGTTGACCCTGGCTGGCTGTCATGTGCCCACCAATCTGCTCTATCGCCCCCCCTCTTCAACAGGATGGGGGGCGGGGCGGGGGGCAGGGGAGAGGAAATTATGATGAAAAAACATGTGGATAGAGACAAGGACAGGGCATCACTTACCAGTTACTGTCACAGACAAAACAGACTTGACTTGAGGAAGATAAATGTAATTTATTGCTAATTAATAACACAGTAGGATAGTGAGAAATAAAAACCACTTTCCCCCCACACCTCCCTTCCTCCCAGGCTCAACTTCACTCATGACTCTTCTTCCTCCTCCCTGCCAGCAGCACAGGGGGATGGGGAATGGGCGTTGCAATCAGTCCATAATGCTTTGTCTCTGGTGCTCCTTCCTCCTCACGCGTGTCCCCTGCTCCAGTGTGGGCTTCCTCCCAGGGGACACAGTCCTTCATGAACTGCTCCAACATGGGTCCTTCCCATAGGCTGCAGTTCTTCATAAACTGCTCCAGCAACGGGTCCTTTCCATGGGGTGCAGTCCATCAGGAACAGATTGCTCCAGCATGGGTCCCCTACAGGCTACAGTTTCTGGTAGAAAAACTGTTCCTGCACGGTCTCCTCTCCACGGGCTGTCATTCCTGCCAGGAGCCTTCTCCAGCACGGGCTCTCCATGGGCAGCAGCTTCCTTCAGGGCACATCCATTGGCTCTGGCGTGGGGTCCTCCATGGGCTGCAGGTGAATATCTGCTCCACTGTGGACCTCCATGGGCTGTAGGGGGACAGCCTGCCTCACTGTGGTCTTCTCTACGCGCCGCAGGGGAATCTTTGCTCTGGCACCTGGAGCACCTCCTCCCCCTCCTTCTTCACTGACCATGGGGTCTGCAGGGCTGTTTCTCTCACATATTCTCACTCCTCTCTCTCACAGCTGCTGCACAACATTTTTATTCTTTCTTAAAGTTGCTGTCACACAGGCGTCACTAACATTGCTGATGGGCTCAGTTTTGGTGGCTCTGTCTTGGAGCCGGCTGGAGCTGGCGGTGTCTGAAATGGGGACGTCTTCTGACATCTTCTCACACAGGCCACCCCTGCAGCTCCCCCACTACCAAAACCTTGCCACATAAACTCCATACAGTTTTCAAGTTAGAGGGAAAGCAGAAAATGAAGCAGCCTTAACGTAATGACTCTTTTGAAAATGTTGGCTCAATATCCAACTGTGGGTATTGAGTTTTGGAAAATCAGACCCAAATTACTATGTTGCTATTATCTTAAAGTGACTACAATTTAAATTGATCAGATATCTACATCTACAATTTATCTGATTTCAGAATGCTTCCTGTTCTATCAGCAGGCTGTGGCCCTAAATTATGCTTACATTTTTCCAGTTACTTGTTCATTTAATAACTATCCATTTAAAAACAGTCCACGCATTTTGAAGTGAAAGCACAGAAAAAAATGTGTGTTTGCCTTTCTCACAGTTGTTCTCTCTGTTTTCCTTCCCCTAAAAGCAAAGATCTTCAGTGAGTGTGGAAAGAAGATAAAATTTCTTCTTGAGCTCCCCATTAAGTCTTTTGGGGGAAAGTTTGCAAGTGGAGAAGGTTCTGTAGACCCTCCTTTCAGCTATGATGAGCTCTGCTAACCTGATCCCTATTCATCATCACTGGTTCTGCCAAGGGGCAGTTGCTGGAGCTGCCCAAGAGCTTAGCTAATATCAAGACTGCCAGTGCGTTTGGACTCATGTCTGGGTGCACTGGAATAGATAATTTCTCTACCATAGTCATTGGCCCCATAGAATTTTTCCAACCTGCAAAAATGGCGCTATCCATACTTTTTTTCTCTCTTTGCATTCTACAGAGCTTTCTCAACAGCACAGAAAAGCTGGAGGAATGCTAGTGAGTAGCTGCAGGCAAAGTGTCAACACCTTTCAGAAGCTGCCTGTTACTGTGGCAGTGGTTTAATTCCATGGATGGATCAGAAAGTTTTGTGGAAAGCTGGTATAAGCACAGAACTGGTACATGAAATTCTGCAGTGCTGATTTTTGCCCTCCTCGTTCATCCTAGAGAACAAGTGGATTAAGGCATATTGCAGTGGTAGCCCTGCCTGAGATTTACCTTTCTTGACATAGTCTGAAGGATTTTTCTCGTTATGTGTTTTTCCTTTGAAAAATAAAAGCACAGAGTTGTTTGAGTCAAAGGTGGAGTATATTAAAGAAGTGTTTTTAAACTGTTGAATCTGGGTCATATGCCAGTGTTGATGAGGTAGAGTGCTCTGAATATCACAAATATGTGTCTTATGTTTTCTTTGGTTAAGAAGAATTGACATTTGCTAGTGTGGGATGGGAGAAACAGTCTGCTACTACAGATCCTCATGTAATTCCCATTAAGTTAACAAGGCTTGTACTGCGCAGTTTGGTAAGAGCATGGACAATGTCTTACAGGGGATATTGTCTCACTATTTAGCAGATGGTGTAGTAATTTAATTTGCTGAGTGTTACAATGCAGTACAAGAATTTAATCCTCCTTAAACTATAGAGAGTTCATTACATATAAATCTGACACTCACTTCTTGTTTTCCACTCTATGATAGTAATAGTGCTACATTACTACAATATTTGGGGTTTTTTTTCCTATAGTTTATGTGAGAGATATGTCCTATGCAGTACTGGAATTGAGTGTAAGTTTCAGTAACAAAATAAGTAGAACCAGACTAAATAAAGTAGTCTCACCAACATTATCTTTACCCAAAAAAAAGAAATTTAAAATACAAAGCAAGTGCTTGTGGGTTATGGCCAAGAGAGATTAGTTCATCATTCTAGGGACCAAATTATGAGAAGATAATTCAGTTCCTTTTCAGACAAAGCTCCCAAGGGATCAGTTTTGGATGCTGTTCAAGTCAACTAAGCTTTACTGAAGTAAGTAGACTTGCTTCTACTTAAACCACAACCAATTTAACTGACAATCTTTTCCCATGTGTGTGAAGAGTGACTAGGAGTGTCTGGATGGCTCATTCATCACAATTTACGTAAAAAATAAGCTGTTGGATTTCCTTCTATGTGCTGGAAGAATATTACTCTTCTCTTTCAGTTTCTTCACCTTCTCTAGCTCTTGTTAGCAAAGGCCCTTAGCTTGAAAGAAGCAAACCAACCAAGCCCCTAATTGTCTTGGTCATCTTGAGATAGAAACTGGATGGACCTCTGCAGCTAAAAGCAAAGTCTGCTGCAATTTCAGATGAAACTACTTGTTTGGCAGCTGTTAAAAATTCACAGTTGTTGTCAGCTGAGGACACAGAAGAAGCCCTCTGATACACACCATCTGCAGGTCAGAGTATTCACAAATCTGTGCTGTATTTGCTCAGCTCAGAAAACCAGTCTATGACACCTGAGGAATTCATATCTACCATACTCAATTAATTCACATAGAGGTGGGTGTCTAACTTCCACCAGTTTCTTTTGTAAAGGGAGGATTTGGGACTCTCTACCTTCATTGAACAAATTGTGAGGAAACGTTGCTAGTAAATGTACTTGAAATGAGAAAAATATGCACTATTCCCAAAATATATCAGGAAACTTAGTCACTTCTTTGCTTGCCATTTTATAGTAAGGTTCTTTAAAATCTGGCCTGTATTTTCAGATAGTTAGTTAGCACCTATTTCTATTGGAAGATCTGATTTTCTGATGGCCAAAGGAATCAATTGGGAAGCAGATTGAGTGTGATTAGCAAAGTAAAGCAGATACTAGCAGCATCTCTTATAAGCTATTCTGCAGCATTAATTAAGAAAAACACTGTAGATCATTTTCCTGAGGAGGGAGGTGCTGTTTCATTTCTCATGTGCACCCATCATCTGCGAGAGCTGAGAGTTACAAAAGCTCCATGTGTAACAAGGCTCACTGCGCAGGGGTTTCTTTGTAATTTGAACACTCAGGAAAACTGTTCCTGAATGCCAATTCAACCTATTGGGTAAACAATAAAGAACAGCCTAAAATAAGAAGGAAAGCAAGAAGAATGCTATTATTACAGAATCATGTAAACCAGAAGGCTTCTGCATTTCTTCATCCACTCTTGATGTCATTGTTTTTCATAAAGTTTTTTGACAAAGAGTTACCATAGTTCCTGCTAAGGGGAGAATTGGGAATAAGCGCTATGTGATTATAGCAATTATACCCCAACTAGACAGCTTTGGGCAGAGAGCAGCTCTCTGTGTTGTTTAGTTAGGGGGAAGATGGACCACTTCAACTCCTCTCTTGATTTTGGTGGGGTTTTGATTTTGGTTTTGGTTTGTTATTTTGTTGTGGTTTTTTTTCCCAAAGTACACTACTATTTAAGGACTATTTCTTAGGCCGTCAGTTCCCGTGAAAGTGTGCTGGGCTGAGTTATTGCAGCAGTTTGTGCAGTAAAATTCTGCTATTGTGCATGTGCAGAGAGCTCCCAATCTCTGCTGCAAGGGCAGATAATCCTCTGAACTTGTCCCTCCACCACTGGGAGGGTCCCTTTCTTGTCTGATCTACCAGATATTTTCACTGCTAAAAACTTACTGACTCAATTGGGCTTGCATTAAAGGTAATTTACTGAAGATCCCCCTCCTTTCTGAGTTGACTGCTCCCCATCTCAACCCTAGTCCACCTTCAGCATTCCTTTATTTTCCTCTGAAGGCTCCTCTTAGAGCAGCTTCTGTGAAGGCAACACACCCTCTCTTATCACAATTGCTCGCTGGAAAACCCTTCTGTATTTTCCGTAACTCCTTTTTTCAAGCTGCAGTAGAGAAAAGTGACAGCCAAGCACTCAGAACTAGTCCTTTGTTCCCAAGTGCATTTGTTGTAAACCTGCACTGTGTGTTACCTTCTGGTGAATATTCACTTCTCTAGCTCTGGAGCTCACCAGGCAGCTCTGGCAGCAGTCGGAAACAGTTTGCATGTGTAGCAGAGGGAGGGGAAAAAGTCCCATTTAAAGAAACTGTGAAATAGTCAAAGTCATTAAAGTAAAACTGAGATGTATTTAAGAAGGTTACACATCAATGCAAAATGTCTGTGATATAAATTGTCCTTCTTTGATGTGTCTTTAGTCATTTAGCATTTACTAGGAAAGACACATCTTAAGAGGGAATTTTCTCTGTTATACAGGCAAACTTCAATGAAAATTAATTCTAATCATAATTTATGGTATAAGACAGTGCTTGTTATGGAAAACAGGCTGATGGTTTAATTTAGGGCAAGAGTAATCAAATGGATCTCACTGAATTTGTTTTAGTATAATAGATGGAATATGGGTTAGGTAATGTAGAAAATGTTGACAATAGGCTTAATTTTTGAAGTGTATTATTTACCAAACAAACACATGTAGCATTAAAGGCCAGTTTATTTCAAAGGATCCTGACAATAAATGTTTAATGATGAAACAGAGGTTTTATCTCTTTTCCCAGCTCATCTGAAATTAATGCTCTAAGTGATATTGCTGTGACTGCAATCTTGGCATGTCAGGGACAAGTTAGGGAAAAGAGGGAGTTGCACACTACCAAAAACATTTTAAAAAGCAAAATGCCATTTCCCTGCTTATTGCCTGCTACACAGACTGCAGGATAGAGTCTTCTATTCAAGCTTCTTTAAGATAAATTTTCTAAGGGTCAGAATCTAACTAAAGCACCTTGGATCACTCCACAGGCAAATTTGCTTCTCCCTGCCTAACTGTTATTTCTCCTACTTTGGAGGAAATCTGAATGAATGCTTGCCCTGCTGCTCATTGCATCTTGTATGTTTGAAATGGAAGGGATTTTCAGAGGTGTCCTGTTCGGCAGGTAGGTATCCGATGCTATATTTATCACCAATTACTGTAGCAGATAAAGTGTGGTGTAGCAATTGAAAAGGGAGATTAATAAAAGTCAGTGGATGAATGGTGTGTAATGTCGCCCACAGCATCATAATCAAACCTTACAGAGTTTAAAGGGATGACAAGAAATCCTTCTTGATTTCACATGGAGCTGATGGACTACTGTTTCTGTTGGTTGGTCTACTGTCTGTGTGTTTGTTTTTTTTCTGGATTTCATGGTGTATTGGATTCAGTGTCAGATCCTGCGAGTTCCATTTTCTAGGCATAGGCACACAAAAATAGCAGATTTCCTTCAGATCCTTTATGCATGAGACATTTGATGCATCAGTGGAGTTTATTTGCTGGTGTTTTGCCATGGCTTTTACCTACATGTAATCAGTATCTCCTATGTTTAGCTTACTCAGCACTGCCGCTGCTGCTACAAAGTTGACTTAAATGGCTTGCACTTGGGCTGAAAAGCTCAGCTCCCCATCTGTCTGTGGGAACAGGCTTTCATCTTTTGTTTGCTGGACACAAAGGTACTGTGTAAAATACATGATCTGTTTTATCTTTTGCAGGTTCTTATCTTGACCTTGACACTGCCATATCTAAGTGCCCTCCACTACTGCCTTAAGCGAGAGGCTGATCTGAATCCTCTGTGTGAGGCTCAGTCATCCTCTTCATTTATATACAGCACAGCCCTTTGTTTCAGGAAAAACGCAGCTAAATTTGCACGTTAGAAGCATGTGTGTGATGCGCTTTTACATTGTACTGCTGTTCTGACTAATGAGTGTTTTGCTTTTCCTTCAAAGCCCTTTCTGTGTCAGAGAGTGTAATGCACAGGGCAGGTTAGCGGGATAAGGAAGGTCAGTGCAAATCCCCAGTGAATAATGTTTTCCCTGTATGAAACACACTTCATTTCAGAAGCTTACGAAGCATTTCGCACACCAAACACACAGCAGCCAGATGAGCAAAACAGCTCTAAAAGTGCACAAAAGCAACGGAGCAGTTGCTACCAGTTAAGAAATAGGGGCAAAGCCCTGCTTTTTGGGTATTTCTTATGGTAGCAGAGGCCCCACATGAGCCTCACCCAGGGATGAGGAGCTGCAGAGCAAAGCAGGAGTATCAGGCCAGTAGGAGGACTACAGGGATATTTCCCCGTTGCTTCAGGGTGTGGATCTGTGTGTCAGTTCTCTCCTGGTGAACTTTAGGAGAACTTGCCTGCAAACTGAGGCAGAAGGTAAGAGAGGAAAAGGGAGAGCTATGAATGTGGTAATGTTGGAGAATTCTGCATGGATTGCTGTCATAGCCACATCCTGGCTGCCAAAATGAGAGGTTATTAGCATGAAAGACACTTGAACTTGAGTTCAATGCATTGCTACACTCAGACTATTTAGTTTCACGCAAAAAAGATGGGAAGTAAGAGCAAAACCATGTATGAGCCTGAATTAGCTCTTGCAGAAATGGGGTGAGCTCCAAACAAACCTTGGGCAAAATGAAAATGAAAGGAAAAAACAGGCCAAACAAACCTAGCAGTTTTGACAATACTTAGGGCCAAGTTGAAATGTTTTATTTATTTCAATATTCATTTTCAGGCTATTTAACCCGCTTTTGATCTCCAATGCCTTTTTGGTTTTGGTTTGTTGTTTTTTTTTTAACTTTAGATTACCCAAATGAAAAAGACTGTTTCAAAACACAATCTCAAAACGTTTAAATCTGAAAAACATTGAAGCAGAGCATATCAGCTTTTCAGAAATGAAATAGTTCATTTTGAAAATGATGAAATGAGGATAATACTTCTAAGAAGCAGCTTCTGACTGCATCTGCTATGAGAGTCAGTGTATAGGACAGAAAATCTGTTTAACAATGCTGGTAGAAATGCATGTGTCTCTAATCTCCTTTCTTTTGGCATGATTAGTATTGCTACGCTAATGTGCTGTGTCTTGGGCAGCTGTCTAGCATCTCTGATGGTTCCGAGTCTGGAAATAATGTCTCTTCCAGATGTCACATTTGGGGATAGATGAGCTTACAAGGAAAATGTTAATCAGGAAACTTGTGTTTCGTCAGATTATGGTGTCAGACAAGACTGCTTCATGGAAACTCTTCAAATATATGTTACACACACAGAAAAAAAAATCAACATTAAAAAATAAAAGTAAAAACAACAGAAGCTTGCAAGGGCATGCATCCAAACATTAAGAAATGCCAGATTTTTATTTTATTTGGGAAACCTTAATTCACTCCCCTTGCGCAAATAATCAAATCTTTACTAATGTATTTTAGACTTTTCCCACAGAATTTAAGCTCCACGGGGCAGACTATGCTCTGTTAATGATCAGCTCATCAATATTTTGTATGATCCCCCACACTCAGCGGGTGTCCTTTTTTGCACTATTCTTTGCTGCTTGGAAATAACTCCGAGCCAAGAAACCTGACAGAGGACCAAATTCCAGCTGACCAGTACAATGTGAGCCACTGCATTAGGCAACAGGTTCCCACTGACTCTGAGACAGCTGCTTAAAGATACATTTCCCTGCTCCCCAGCTCTTGCTGAATGTGAGTCAGATCTCGATCTGAGGACAGAATTATTAATTCATCTCTGTATCAGTGTGGTATCTGAATACTGCACAAACATTAATTACTCAGATCTTTAATTTCTACAAAAAACCTGCAATGTGAAGACAGATGCTGTTACCCTAGTTTTACAGATACAAGAAAATTTTTAATAAAATTTCCTCTGATTTTCATTAAATAGCATGAAATGTTCTGTGTTACCATTTGCTCCACGCAAAACCCCTGAGGGGGCTGGGTTTCATAATCCATTCAAGGTGTCTTCATGGATGCTGACACCTCCCACCTCTCATTTACATATCCCTCTTCCTCTGGCTCTTCCTCCCTGTCCATTTTCTTTGCCTTCTGTACTTCATTCTCCACTTGGGGACCTCTCTGATTTGCCATGCCCTGTGACCAGTCTGTCTTAGCCTTTTCTGAAGACCACATTGTCTGAGTTTCATCTCTCCCCTTCAGCTCCCTGCTATCCTAACCATATTAAACATTTACCTGCAAATTCTAGGTCTTCTCTTTTCCAAAATCCTTGTCACAGTGTCTGAAGACTTTTTCCACACCCTGGTGGTTTGCTACCTACTTTTGCTTGGAAGTCCCTTGGCTCCCTATATATTTAATCTGACTCCGCTATCTGTCTACCTTTGTTCAATTCCACTGCCTTCTTCCAGTCCCCTCTCTGCATTTGCATCACTGAGAAGCAATTGCAACTTCAAGCCCTCTGTCCTCCTCACAAACCTCTTGATTGCAGAGCCCATAATTTCTGTAGCTCTGTTTTGGTTTTCTTGTGCCGGGAGCTCATGGTGGTGCCTGGAATTATCCTGACAAAATGGAGTTGCAGGTAGTGCCCTAAGCCCCTGATTTTGCAGCCTACTCCAGCCATGATGAGGAGGGGTGAGGTAATGCTCAGGATGTCAGAATCACGCAGAGCAGCTCCAGGATTAATTCTGGCCCCAGACAGCACTGAGGATGCCATTAGTGGCCTCTTCTCGAAGAAACAATCAACAAGAGACAAGAACAGATGAAAGCAAACTGTATTGGATGTGGCTAAATCTATAAAACCCTTTCTATCAGTGCTGTGGGCACTAGTGCTTTCCACAGGGTGAAGGAAACACTGCCCTTCTCTTCAAGAAGGGAAATACAACCAGTCTTTGCTTCTTGAATGACAAAAAGAGCCAGGCAGAAGCCAGAAAAGCATAGCCTGAACAAGTCTGGTATTTGCCAATGGTTGTTTTCAGCACAGGTACCAGTCCTTTGTTTAACTGGTCACTTTATTTAGCATAATTGAGTGAACCAGTTATTACATGATCGTGCACATACGTGGTTAAAAAGAAAAACTATCAGAGCCTAAAGTCCTGAAAGAAGAGAGATAGCACAGTGACTGCAGAGAAGAATGGTCTGGGTAGCAAAGACCAAGGCTTACTGTATAGTAAGAGTGTCCTGGAGCAAGGAGAGATGATGTGGTTCCATGTATACCTGTGAACAGCTTTCAGAGGATATGAGAAAAAAGTGGAAAATGTCTTTTTTTGTTGAAGATCTTGTAAGGCAAATTCTGAATAGGAGTTCTGTCAGCAGGGCTGGAGATAAACCTATAAAGATGTTTATGTGAAGTTAACCCTTCCTGAGAAGGAAGTACAGAGGACTCCTGAGAAGGACAGTCATCACTGAGAGAATACGAATGTGTTGAACTAGTTCTGCTGATATGAAGCAAATGGGAATGACAAACGAATTTCTCTAATGTGTCTTTAAGTGGTGTTTTACTCTGTCTTGGACAGAATCTTTTCTTACGCATATTTGGGTTAAATGACTTTATTTCTCTTTCTTTTGCACTGTGCAAATGTTTGTCTTTATAATTCTGCACACACAAGCAGCATTTTTTAAAAGTTCTATGTGGTAAAAATGAAGGTAAAGATGACAGCTTATCTGTCTGCCTGGAAATACAGGGTACAGTCCTGCAGACGTTTCCATTCTTGTTTGACACTTGTGAGTCATCCTGGAATAAGTTGCCCAGGGTCACTCAATAACAATAGTGCCAGACCATAAGGATTTTTTTCGTGTGTATTTGTAGGATCCTGTCTGTCTAGATTTAGCTGAATTCCAGAGGAAATATCTTTCTAAAAAGCATGCAGGAAAATATTCACCGTAAGAGATTTACTGTACATCTTTAGCTTTTTTTCCTCAGGGTGAATTTCTATTTATGTAGGAATAGGACTTAGGCAGCAGCAGTCACGGTAGTAGTTGTGTAGTGAATGGCCAGAAGCAGACTGCTATTGGTGTAACTCTGCCTGAGCTTTAAATGCACTTGAAATATTTAGAATTTTTCATAAATTTTATTTGATCATCTGTTCAGACACCAGCAGCACATAGTATCCAATTTATGATTTATTTTCTGCTTTTTATTAAATCACAAATCTTTCTCTGGGCACGGGTTTCCCCACACAGCAATACACAGCTTTTTGACTTTGCAGATGATCTAAGATACATGGGAGTAGAATAGTGGAAATCCTATTTTCTGATAAAGCAAAAGACAGAAATAGCTATACCTGAGTGAAATGTAGCCTGACTCACTGGTCAATATTAAAATCTTGCAGCCTTGTTTTAATTCAGAAGATGAATTCACTTGAGAAGTAATGTATGCTCTTGGTGTAATTTTGTTTGTAAAAAATCTCTGTAGAAATAAACAACAGCATGAAATTTCCTTGCTCACAATTCCTCAGGCCTGTCTTTCCAGGGAGCTCTTGGCTTAAGAAATGCTGTCCTGTTTCTCATTCTAGTTATGGTACTGTGGCTTTCCTCCTCCGGTGCACACATCCTGCAGATCAGTATCCTACCCCATGCACTCGCAGCCAGGGAAATTGCTGTGGTTAGGTCTCCTCAGGCTGTGCCTGAAGTTAAATGTGTCGCTGAGCAGATTCTTTGTGCCTGTTTCACTTCAGAAAAGGGTTTAATTGCTGGAGTCTGAAAGATGTGCGTGACAAATCCATCAATTCCACTGAGGTCTGTGTTTGTCTTTGGGTCAGCACCCTCGATAGCAGCCATTAAAATCTTTCCGCATAACTGTATCGCCAGAAACAAATTTCAGTGATTGAATGAAGATAAATGACCTGATCCATCTGAACTTCTGGAGTCAGCAAACCAGGACTGGGAAAACCATCATACTGTCACATTTCTGGTAGCTACATCTGCTTAGGGCAAAAAAGTACCAGGACAACCCTTCACATTTTAACACTTCAGTTTCAGAACCTGGCAAACATTAGCAAAGGGGATAAAAAAAACCCAAATGGCAAAGGACTAAATGCATATTCCCATGCTCGCTTCTAGAAGTGCTGTCAAGATTTGAAGAACAGTTATCCTTCTGCAACTTATGAACACCCTTCTCTTGCTTCCTCCCATCCCATTAGCTGAGACACTGTATTAATTCTGTGATGCTGTGAAGGTTTAATTGAACCTCTTTCACTTTGCACCATTATCCCCAGAGCATCACTCAGGCTGTGATGTGGTGAAGTGTGTCTCTCTGCAAGATCATCACTGCTGGATTCAAAACTGTGGCCAAATACAACTAAGTGTTTATACAGTATGAATGCATGCTGTTGGCTCAGATTTGTGCAAAGGGATGCAGTTGGGTTAATTTTTTTCAGCACATTTTAAGTAATATCAGTTTTTTCCTCTGCACCGTTCCTGGTCATACCTGTACCTGTCTGTACCAGGCCGGATTCTGTGCTATATCTACTCCCACAGCTGGTATGGTTGCAAGGCAGTGACTGATTCAGATTGAATCTATATTGCTGACTGATCTATCAGTACATAGGTCTGGTACTAATAATCATTATCAAAGTATTAGCTTTCCTTTACAGACCAGGAAATAGATGTTATAGAGAAAATCCTGTGCTTTGTGCTTCTGTACTTGAAGAGAATGGAGGAAAGTTCAAGAACCCTGCAGGGTATACTTCTCTAGTTATAGTACTTGGAAACTAGGGATACGGATATGAGCAATCTGCTGAAAGGTATAATCAAGATAACTTCCTAATCAGCGCAGGCCACATTCAGTAAGTTGCCACCAGTCAATGAACTGGGAGTCAAGACAGTGATCCCGGTTCGGGTGTTTAAGATGTATTTCATCATTCAATTGTAAATATGAGTCATTCACTAACCTGTATATATGAGGTGCAGTATGATTACTAGTTTCACCTGTGGCCTAGCCACAAAGGAAATACTTTGGGTCTGTTAAGATTCTTCTGCTTTTAATACAACAATCTCTAAAAGTCCCTCACCTGGAGATGGTGGCTTGTGCTGGCCCAGCACAGCAGAAACAGGCTGAGGCATGCTAGAAAAATTGCCTTGGCCAATGGAGATGCAGCTCCCTTACAAAAATAACCTGATTTCATATTTCCATCTAGAAAAGGTCCCCATTAAAATGTTTGTTATGTTTTTCTTTGAGAGCACAGATTCATAGTTATCTCTTTTCCTCTCTTCCTGCCTGAGATATGTGACATTTCAGTCATTCAGCTTCTTTGACAGAGGTGCAAACTGACATTTCACATGTTCTGCTGCAATCTATCCCTCTGTCTTCTGCAGAATAAGGAACTCGGCAACTTCATGATGCTTATGCTGCCACACAGCTCCTTTAATTCAACAACAGAGTTCACTAGACACTGAATGTATCACGTTATGGGGACTGTTTGTCACCAAGAAGAGCCTCTGATTGACGGTTTACTTTCTTTAGCAATTAGATTGAATGCTTGACAGGAAGATACTGAGCTGCCATCTTACAGTCCCAAATATTTGGTGCGATGTAGCCCCACTATTTTAGGCTGAGCGAGGTTAGAGGATTGCCATGTTTTTGCATTGTCACTAGTGACCATAAAAAGATTTGGGGGTTAGTGTTCAATTCACTTTCGTTTTCTGCTTTCCTCTTCAACCTGGGAGATATAAAGGCACCCAGGTACCTAACCTTTTTGCATCTTGCAGCCTACTGATCTCCAGTTGTTCATTCAGATGTGGAAAAGCAAGAGGGACAGTGTTGCCAGAGTTGTGGAGATTTAAAGACACCAAGGAATAAAAATTTGTAGTGAGAAATAACATCTTCTATTAGAGCTATTAATATCATTTGAACACACATACTAGCTTTGCGGTACAGACTGTTTTTGGTGTACAGACTCCCTTCACGAGAGGAAATTTAGGTCTGTAAGAATGGGTGTCACAGAAGTGAATGCTTTGGCCAGAGTACTGCCTACACGTATCAGTGGAATATACTACAAAGAGTAAACGAACTTTATTTCTGATCTCTTCAGGCATTTAAGCCCCTTCCTTCCCAAATTGGAGTGTATGGGGACTTTCTCTGAGCATGTGAGATTCCAAATCCAAGCCCCTGCTTTATCTAAAGGAATATCAGTAGATATCCTACTCCTTTGTGAATACCTAAACACTTCACCTGCTTGGAGACACAATGGGCCTTTTATCAGTTTCTTCTTTTTATGCTTTTCCACTTTACATAAGGTAGGCAAGCCCATACTGTGACGCAGGTTTGCTCTACTCCCCAGTTAATGTTCAGACTACTAGGTGATGGATTTTTTTTTCCCCGTCTTTTGATTAATGAAACACCCTCAAATGGAGGTATCTGACATTTCTACTTCTTCTGATCAATCCTGGATGTAATCACTGCAATATCTGTAAACCAGCCTACCAGAGATTTGATCTAATAACCATGTGGATATTCCACTACTTCACATATTTGAACTAAAGACATTTTTTAATATGTGGATGACGTCTGAAGAAGTTTTGTATGTGCAACAACACCAGGAAACACAACAGACTCTTGGGTAAGAAACGCAATTGGGTAAAGCCTTATTTAACAACTTGCTGTTCTCATGTAAGACAGTTCTTTTCATCCTTGATGACTGTAGCTGTTCCAGAGCATCCAGGAGAAGGCCATGAGAAGTGAAGAGGATAAATGAACTTACACTCAGTTTCCCTTCTAGTTCTTTGTCTCCAGAAGTGGGCAGATTTGACTGAGCAGTTTTTGTTCCTCTTTAATGAGAAAGAGGGAGTTGGGGAGTCAGGAGGCTTGAGATCTCATGGAATTCTACCGGTTGCCTGCAGGGAATTTATAGTACAAGCAACATAGATTTTATTCAGTTTTCCTAATTTAGGACTACATTGTGGAGCAGAATGTTAAGCACTGAGTTGTGCTTACGGAGCTGGAGGCAAATTGGAGTCTTGATGGAAAGGGATGAGAATGGCTAATACAATTTGAAAACTGCTTACTCAGAAATTAATACGTTTTTTCTTGCCTGTTCCCTGCTGCTGTTACCAAATCCCAGAAAGGTGCTTTTTAACAATAAGGACTGCAATGCATTTCATATATGTTAACAGTATCCCAGGGGGTAGCGAGATGTTGCTGTGCTGCAAGTAATAAGATACAT